>NW_020174037.1:3666948-3689148 GCF_003031525.2 Neophocaena asiaeorientalis asiaeorientalis | reverse complement strand
TTTTTTTTTGTGGTACGCGGGCTTCTCACTGTTTGGCCTCTCCCGTTGCGGAGCACAGGCTCCGGATGCGCAGGCTCAGTGGCCATGGATCACGGGCCCAGCCGCTCCGCGACATGTGGGATGTTCCTGGACCGGGGCATGAACCCGTGTCCCCTGCATCGGCAGGCGGACTCTCAACAGCTGCGCCACCAGGGAAGCCCTACTCTATTATCTTAATCACTAAACAATATAGCATGATCAGTAGTATTTCAACCCAATTTTACACATGAAGCAAACAAGACTCCAGAGTGGCTGATCTGGGATCGGAACTGTGTTGACTGATGGAAACCCTCTATCCTGCAGGACCAGATTGTTGCTCTTTCCTTCCTCTCCAAGGGTGTCCATATCAAGGGTCCATCCCCTACACACAGGAACCTGCACCTCAGATTCTCAGAGAGGCTCAGCCTTGCTCACCCTGTACCTCACACCTCATCCTAATTCTCTTCTTGTTCTCCTATACTGTTTGCCTAGGTCACAGGCAAGTCTCGTCTCTCCAGCATGAGTGCAGTGGAGACCCCAGGCTCCCCCAAGGGGTCTAAGGAGTCCAGTGGCTTCATATTATCCAGTTCAGGGACTGGATCCGACTTAGAGCTTCATATGTGTTCAGCACTGGCCCCATGCAAACCGCTGTGCCAAACTCCCTGCAGTGAGAGGGATACACCTCACTTAATGCCTCCGGGCCTCAGTTTCCCCTTATGTAAAATGGGGGGATGAAGTAATAGTTTGGACTGATTCTGTTACAAACCACTTAAGTCGCTTTCCTCTCCAAAACTCCATGTCCTGCATGGGGCCTGAGCAGCCAGTGAGAGACCATACACTGAAAGAGTAGATGCAAAGCTGCATTCAGAGAGCTGTGCAGAGATTAGCGGTTACTCTTCAGTAAACCTAATTGTATTTGATTTGGACTATTTTTTCGGCTGCTACAATATTTTTGACAGCTGAGCATAGCACTTAAAAGTGTGGCTCTGGAGCCAGACCGCCTGGGCTGCATCCCAGCTCTACTATTTACTACAGTGTGGTCTCGGGCAAGTAACCTAATCTCCACATTCCTTAGTTTCCTCATCTGGAAAATGCTAGTACGTACCTCATGGGCCTATGGTAAGGAGTAAATGAGTTAGTACACATGAAGCTCGTAAAACAGGATACAGTACTAGGGAACATTCAATGAATATTGGCTTTTTAACATTTTTCAAAGCTATATTTTTCTATTCCAATTAATTTGCAGTCATAGGAAATGATCCAGACCTGGCTTTGCTGTTCTTCTGCTGACATCACCTAACATTTAGACTGGAACTAAGAATGTGCTTCTATAAAATGCAGGTGGAGACCATAACCCAAAGGGATTCTCTTCATTAGAATTGAAAGTAGGGAGGCGGCTTGTTATAGTGAAGTCTCTATCTCGAGCCAAAACTCTGTCACAAAGGACGGTGTGCTTTGGAGCAAGTTGCTTCTCTTTTGTGAGATTCAATTTACTAATCTGTAAAACGTGCACTCAGGTGCACGTGCATGCATGCAGGTGTTGGCAGACGGTGGGAGGGGTGGGGAGAAACTGTGGTTGAACCAGACGATGGTCTAACTCTGCACTTCAAGGTCACGTCTGGCACATGGCAGAAGCTATTGATTCCCAGTGGCAACCTTGAACATGTAGCAGGGCTAATGAGTGAGACTCTCCGGTTCAATCCTACATCAGGACAAGGACCAGGCAGTGAGCTTTGGACTCAGGCCAGGCAAAGAAGGGACAAACCTGCTCAGGTCTGCAGGGCCAGGCCAGCTGCTGACACAGCCAGGGCTTCTCAGGGTCCAAGGTGGGGTCCAGCAAGGGAACGAGGAGGGAGGAATCTACCCAGGCCATGCTCTGATCGTGAGCAAAGAGGCACTCTGTTCAAAGCACAAAGATCACCAGTGTCGGAACCTCAGGACAGACCAGGGCTTCTGCAGCCATGCAAAACACGTGTCACTTTTCTCTAAGTCTAGCCTCTCTCAACTTTCCAAACAACCATATTTTATAGCCTCAAACCCCAGGAGCGTCATTCTATGCAGACAACATCTTTTTCCTTCCCTGGTCCTCCAAGCATGGCATGAAGAAATGTCACAACTACGTGACGAACTTGCAGTGTCGGGGGTTGAGGAGTGCGCTCACCTTCCAGCACACTTGCTGTGTGGCCTTGTCGTATATGACATTCTATCTTGCAGCTTCTGGTCCCTTGTCTGTCAAACCGAGAGGATGAATCTGTCAACCTCTAAGTATTTTCCGGCTCTGGAATTCTACAGTTTTAGTTTTTCATGTAAAACCTCAGTATTTGTGCCAAGAGTCTCTGCTCACACAAAATAGCAGATTCCCTATACTTTTCTTAATAATCCTAAAGGGAACGTAGTAGGTATCCCTGACCTGAAAGAATGTACATTCACTTGGCTGCTTTGTCATAAAGAAACTTCGGGAAACACTTAGTATTTTACCTGAGGAGCACGTTTTGGAATTAGGGGGCTTGGGCTTGAAAAGTCTCTTGACTTTGCTGGAGATTCTGTCTATCTGCCCTTAGCCTTTTAACACCCCTGTGTATCCACCCATGCAGCGTGGATATCGGTCTCTTCAGCATTTCCTAATTGTGTTCCCGTTACACTTGGTTTGCGTCTTCCCAGAGTTCCATTTCTGACATTTACTTTGAGTTCTCCTTGTCTCAAGGACCCATTTAGACAGCCATCCTGGGGTACTAGTCTTAAGTTTTCAGACTTGGCTCAAAACCCTTGTAGGCTACCCTGATTCCAGCGGCAGTGTCCACCCTGGCCACTCTGCCTAAGAGGCATTCACCCAAGGAGCCCTCCAGTCTCTCTCCTTCCCTTGCCCCCCTCTCAGGAAAGGATTTGTGTAATAACCTCATCTCTAAACTGGGCGTGACACTACATTACCTAGCAAATGTAGAAAAGGGGCTTTGGAAATGGAAGACAGCCACTGTTTTGGTTCGAATACCAGTTCAGAACAGTGGAGAAGGTAGCCGACGGGGCTGGGTGGTACAGTTGGCCCGTTTTGAGCCTGGAAGAAAGCGGTCCCCTCCACCGCTGGAGTTCTCCCCTGTGGAAAAAACAGATTTCAGAATTTGCCAGCTCTTTGCCTCAGAGGGGTCATGATGTGGTCCCTCTTAATACAATGGGGAATTCAAAACATACTGTGCGGCATAAGATATGAACTCAACCCAGGCTCCGAGCGCTGTTGCATGTTGGAGAGGAAAGAGGGAAGTGGTGGGAGGGGGTGTAATTCGTGTGGAGGAATGACAGATGTGGTTGATCCACTTTGGATTTATCTGCCCATCTGGACTTTCAAAAGAAAAGAAAGTGGTGTGGTAACAATTTCATAGCAAAGGCCACAGGCTGGTTAATCTTCAGGGATTTTTTTGAGCTAACTTCTGAAAACGTCGATTTGGCCTATTGATTTCATATTAATTGCCTCTGACTAGCTGGCGCACGGCCAGAGAAATCCCAGCACATTGCACGCTGCAGTTGTCAATCCCTCCTTCTTCGGAGCTCTCTGGGGTGCAGTGTGGCTGGGTGGCTTCTGCCACGGCACGTGGGCCCTCTTCTAGGAAGCGCTTTTAGCCAGACTCAGGGATTCTGAAATGAAAGGAAAGTTGATGATGAGGGAGAAAAATTAACCCTCCATGTGCAATATTAGCTCTCCTGGAAACTGAACCCATTTCGTCTGGGAACAGGGCCAAACCGCTGAGCTTCAAAAAGATTCAGAAAGAGAGAGGGATGGGGGCAGGGAATGGAGAAGGCGAGAGAAAGAGAAGAGAGGCAGAGAGAGAGAGAGAGAGAGAGAGAGAGATTCAAAGGGAGAAAAAGAACAGAGAGAAACAGAGAGAGAGAGAGAAAGCAAAAACCAAGAGATGGAGACATAGATCATCCTGGGGTACTAGTCTTAAGTTTTCAGACTTGGCTCAAAACCCTTGTAGGCTACCCTGATTCCAGCGGCAGTGTCCACCCTGGCCACTCTGCCTAAGAGGCATTCACCCAAGGAGCCCTCCAGTCTCTCTCCTTCCCTTGCCCCCCTCTCAGGAAAGGATTTGTGTAATAACCTCATCTCTAAACTGGGCGTGACACTACATTACCTAGCAAATGTAGAAAAGGGGCTTTGGAAATGGAAGACAGCCACTGTTTTGGTTCGAATACCAGTTCAGAACAGTGGAGAAGGTAGCCGACGGGGCTGGGTGGTACAGTTGGCCCGTTTTGAGCCTGGAAGAAAGCGGTCCCCTCCACCGCTGGAGTTCTCCCCTGTGGAAAAAACAGATTTCAGAATTTGCCAGCTCTTTGCCTCAGAGGGGTCATGATGTGGTCCCTCTTAATACAATGGGGAATTCAAAACATACTGTGCGGCATAAGATATGAACTCAACCCAGGCTCCGAGCGCTGTTGCATGTTGGAGAGGAAAGAGGGAAGTGGTGGGAGGGGGTGTAATTCGTGTGGAGGAATGACAGATGTGGTTGATCCACTTTGGATTTATCTGCCCATCTGGACTTTCAAAAGAAAAGAAAGTGGTGTGGTAACAATTTCATAGCAAAGGCCACAGGCTGGTTAATCTTCAGGGATTTTTTTGAGCTAACTTCTGAAAACGTCGATTTGGCCTATTGATTTCATATTAATTGCCTCTGACTAGCTGGCGCACGGCCAGAGAAATCCCAGCACATTGCACGCTGCAGTTGTCAATCCCTCCTTCTTCGGAGCTCTCTGGGGTGCAGTGTGGCTGGGTGGCTTCTGCCACGGCACGTGGGCCCTCTTCTAGGAAGCGCTTTTAGCCAGACTCAGGGATTCTGAAATGAAAGGAAAGTTGATGATGAGGGAGAAAAATTAACCCTCCATGTGCAATATTAGCTCTCCTGGAAACTGAACCCATTTCGTCTGGGAACAGGGCCAAACCGCTGAGCTTCAAAAAGATTCAGAAAGAGAGAGGGATGGGGGCAGGGAATGGAGAAGGCGAGAGAAAGAGAAGAGAGGCAGAGAGAGAGAGAGAGAGAGAGAGAGAGATTCAAAGGGAGAAAAAGAACAGAGAGAAACAGAGAGAGAGAGAGAAAGCAAAAACCAAGAGATGGAGACATAGTGAGAGACAGACAGAAACTTACAGAGACAGAAAGAGACAAAGACAGAGACCCAGAGTCAGAAATGAAGTGAAGCAGAGAGAGACAGAAAACAGAAAGAGGTCACAAAGAGAGAAAAGAGAAACAGAGATAGACAGAGACACAGAGAATACAGAGAGACAGTAACTTGGAGAGAGAGGAAGAACAACACAGAAACACAGAGACAGATATATATTCAGAGAGGCAGAGACAGAAGTTGATGGGTAAGAGACTCATCCTGCCAAGAGAGGAAACGGAAATGCTGGGAGCGGGCCAGAGCTCAGAGATAAGAAGAGAGAACGATAGCGAGGGGCCTGGCAAGCTGAGAGAGGATGAGAGTCAAGGAAACTCCAGCAGTATCAGCCTCAGAGAAACCCAGGGGGCCCTGACAACAGCCTCACACTGGAGCTGCCCGCCCGGAGCCCCTGCGGCTTCCCCTGACCGGCCAGCTCCATGGGGCGATCGCTTAGGACCTTTCCCTGCAGCCCCCCAGGAAACCAAGTCGTGGCCTCAGTGCAATTCCCATCCCAGGGCCTGCAGAACCGGTTAGCGTGTTGTTGTGTGATGGAACAATGACTGAATCATGAACAACTGGAAACACACCAGGAGAACAAAGCGGGAAGGAAAATACCCACAGTGATATTTTGGAATCCTAATTTGCTACGTGCAGTTGCTAAGCAGTTTCCTGCTGTGTGCCTTTCTCGCGGTCTTGGAAAATACAAGGACTATGAGGAAAGCAGGTGTCCAGGGGGTCTGCTGTGTGGTCTCCGAGTTCTCCGAGGTGGAGGGGCTGCCCTTCTGGGGCGGCCAGGAGAAGTGCAACTATCCTGAGAAACAGAATATAAAGGGACTGACTTCTGAGGCTCAGTAGCTCAATTCTCTCCCAAGCACCCACCACAGAAAAAAAAAATAGGGGCCATTTAAATCAGGGCCCTACCCTCACCTAAGCCAGGAAACTGACTCATGGCGACTTCTCCCTCTATGTTACTCACTGGGTCACTGAAGCCCCTTCTGCCTCCATGGCGTGACCGTAGCCCTGATTATTCTACGCCAGGACATCACCGCACTGTACCTCCAGCCTGGGCCATTTTCCTCCAACAAAAATCTACCATGTCACCCAAGGGCAGAGGCTGTGTCCTTACCCATCTCTTTGGGCCAGTGCCTAGCTCAGAGAAGGTGCTCAGTTTGTGCTTACCAAATGAATGAAAACTCCAGTGTGATAATGTCATAGATTCCCAAGATCTGGTCATCTGGCCCAGCTCTGTCACGTTACAGATGAGTGAACTCAGAAACCAATTGGGGAAGATACACAAGTTCCCAGCTGGTGCCCATTCAGTGCCAGTAAAGGTCTTGGTCATTTATAACCCAAAGTTTAACATTGTTTTCAGGTTCATTCCCAGCTCCTCACGCCCCACGTCGGTTTACTGTAGCTCAGTGGGGATGTGTCATTACTAGTCTACATTCAAACCTGCCCAGAGACGCCAATGGGCTGTGACTAGAGCCCCCAGCCTCAGCAGGTAAAATTCTCATTTATTTGGGACTCTGCCAATTAGGGTTGTCTTGATCATGAGTAATAGATTGACTGGCTAACTTGAGAACATCAAACCAGAAAAAGAATTTATCGGAAGAATACAAGTGAATTCATAGGAAAGATAATCAGGCCAGAGATAAACGAGGATCCAGGGCAGCTCTGAGCATCCAGGTTACAGGAAGCTGTGCGTGGGCTTCTCACATCTCCTCTCCTGGGATGGGCTAGTGCTATAGTTGTATTCCCCCTTGTGGGACTACTGCTCAGAGCTCCTGGGAGAGAGTTTGAGTGATTTAGATGGGACAGGAGTTCCCCTCGGCCAGGAGAGGGGAGAAGCTCTAATTAAAAATCCCACCAAGGCTGATGTTCAGTCCCACAAAGACAGCATGACACAGAGCAGCGGAAGTGCCCTAATGAGCCATTTGGGTGACGTTATGAAAAGAGGAGGGAGGGGACACTGGCAAAGCAATGACACCCACTCACCCACTTGGGGAATCCTGTGAACCTCCACGAGGGAGGGCCAGAGCCTTGTTGTACAGGTCATTCATATTTAAGGTGAGCTCTGTGCCTCCTTTTCAAGTTGTTTGGGGGTGGGAGGGGACCTAGTCTCTGGGGAGGGAAAAGGGGAGAGGGTGACAAGGCTTGGTTTGTGGAAAGGGGAAGGAGCAAAGGGATGGATGTTCATGGTCACCTGAGCTGGGCAGCAAGTAGGGAAGGATCACCCTGGCCCCTAGGCAGAAGGACAATGCATGACAGGAGTCCAGCTTTTTCTGGGCTTTCATTGTCTGGAATCCCCATTTCTATATATAGGATAAGCTAACATACTTCCCTTTATCAAACTTATATGAGAATATAGCAGGGTATTTTCCAAAGATAACAGTCCCAGCCATTCAACTAAATGAGCTTACCCTTTAGCAACAGTTACAAGATTCCCATGCCTGAGACAGAGCAGGGTGAGCAGGACCTAGTCCTCTAATTTCCCAGTGGACACCCACTGCTTACTGCTCACCACAGCCTTGTCCCCAGCCCTTTCTCATCATGGAATATGCTGCGAATGCCTTGGTGATTCCACTGTGCTTCCTATTTACAATATTCCAAAGGCTTAGTTAAAAAACAAAACAAAACGAACCTCTCTGCCTAGAAATACAGATACCGCTCCCAGTTACGAGCATCAAGATTGAAACTTGGCGGCTCTTTAGGCTGAACACCTGGGCCATTCCGGCTGCTGCCAGTGGCTCAAGGAATGTGCGTCTATTTCAGTACAGCCCACACAATAATTAAAAGGACAATTTGCTTCTACATAAAGAATCACAGAATGCAGCCCCAAACCACATAAAAGCCGTTTCTGCTCTCGCTGCAGTTTGGCTCTCCCCAGCCAGCCACAGTGTGTCCTGGAAATAGTGACTGCTTTGTCTAGGGACTTTCAGAGGCAGCAGAGTGGTGGGGAAAATCCCCAGGTCCTTACCTTGCTCCATCATTCCCAGGGAGCCACTCCGAAATGCAGATTTCCCATCCGCAAATTGGAAAGAAGAATGGAAGCTCTGCCTTTCTCAGGGTTGTGGTACAGATCAAAATGAAGAAATGTGTGTGAAATTACTTCAAACGATGTAAAGTCTCTATACAAAAAAAAAAAAGAGTCAATTGCTTTGACTTCTGTGAACACAGCACTAGAATTTCTCCAGAAGGGCACAAAAACAGCTATGGGGGTAGGATTCAAAAGCACCATGGAAGGAAGGGGAAAGAGAATACAATCCAGAAGTTTCCAGCAAAACTGTGGGTCCCCACAGTTGAATGCAACCTTAAGTCAGGTGAGTGTTGGTAAATATTTAACAACCAGCTCTCTGGAGGGAAAAAAAACGTCCTCAGTTATAGCGTTTACCAGTTTTCATGGTGTGAATGCTGCCAGCTATAGGCAACACCAAGATATCGATATGACATCAGCTGACTAGCAAAACTCCTGGGAATCTCTCTCTCTCTCTCCCTCTCTCTCTCTCTCTCTCTCTCTCTCACACACACACACACACACACACAAACACATTGCAAAGATCATGCAATGAAAACAGTGCTCTGGTGGAAAGAAACACAGAGCATTCTAGAGTAGGTTCACCCAGACTGGGGAGATTAGGGAAGACACCCCAGGTTTTGCATGAAAAAAGCACCCCTACTGCTAATAAACAGCATTTGTAGAGCACTGTGGAGTTTGTGAACATCATCTGTCACCTGGTTAGTTCCACACAGCAGCTGGGAAGCAGATTCAGTGCAGACTCTCACACTTTCCTCCTGAAGGTCTCTGGGGGACGCCTCTAACTGTGGAGCAGGAGTACATTTGGAAAGAGCCACAAACTGGGCATTCTTTCACAGGGTCTAGAAACAATGAAAAGTCTTCTAAATCTGCTAACACACTTTTTGCCGATGGGGGTATAAACTGGAGTCAGTTCAATACTCTCCATCCTTCAGTGGCTTTGGGGGCTAAAATTACGAGGTGAGTTTTGTTTGGCTTTGTTTTGACTTCTCTCTAAGTATTTGAGAAATGGGGATAGCATGCCCTTCTTCAGACAGCACTGTGACGTTAGTGACACGGCCACGTGGGTGGGTGGCTGAGTGGTGCCTGCACAGTGAGCGGCAA
Organism: Neophocaena asiaeorientalis asiaeorientalis; assembly: GCF_003031525.2. Classification (NCBI taxonomy): domain Eukaryota; kingdom Metazoa; phylum Chordata; class Mammalia; order Artiodactyla; family Phocoenidae; genus Neophocaena; species Neophocaena asiaeorientalis. The sequence goes on along the minus strand of NW_020174037.1, from coordinate 3,679,850 downwards.
GTGTGCCCTGCAGTTATTCTTTCTCTTACACCTGGTTCTTCTGCACCATTTGGGCTTATTGGTGACTGCAGTCACATGGTCGGTCATCTGTCTTCTATATCAGTAACCAACTGGCAGATCTCTCCTTGAGGCCCATCTCAGAGGCATCTGGAGTGTTCTGGATTCCCACACCCCTCAGACCTGGCTTCCTAGGTGGGCTGTGACATCAGGACACAGGGAAGCTGAGACTCAGATCCCAGCGGTGCCTCTGAAGGATCTGTCAGCAAACAACTAGTAAGACAGCTGTTCAGGGCTCCCTGAAGGGATGGATTCTCTCTCTCTCTCTCTCTTTTTTTTTTTTTTTTTTGGCTTATGCAAGATCCAGAGATCCAGCCCAATCCTCCAGTAGTTGGAGTTGGGAAAGTGGTGTGTTTTCCAGGGCCCCAGAAATTTCAGCTTATTGGTCTTATTGAAAAGGAGTCTGTGGTTTCAGGCATGAAGAGCTGGGGCTTAGGGAAAGAGCCTTGATCCATTCCACGCCAAGTGGAGACACATCCCAGGAAAGCCACGGGGCATCTCCAAATGGGAGATGATTTTATCTCCCAAAGGCCAGCCAGGGAAGGATTTACTGCAGAGGAGAAATTCTTTCTGTCATGCAAATAAAGAGTAACGACTTTCAGCAATTTTCTGGAAATCTTGTCAACAAATATATCTAGAACAGCTTGGACAATGCGCATGGATTTGGGGAGAGAAGGGAAGAGTCCCACTTCATTTACCTGCCAGCGCAAAACCCAGGTTGTGGCGATTTTCATTTTTCAAGAGCAACAATGACATGTGTCCATTGAGCTACAGTTCCTGTCTCAACTGAGTCATTTGGGAGCAAACAGCCGTTCAACATGCCTGTATGTAAACGAAACCCAGGACTCATCGCCTGAAACATGTAAAGTACATTTCTGTGATTTTGCATGTGATTTGGTGAGAGGAAACAGTTTTGAAGTCTGACTCTGAGCCTCAGTTTTCTTTGGTGAAATGGGGATGATGTACTAACAATCTCTTTCCTCTTATCCCAGTGGCATCTGGGGGAGGATCATAGGAAGTTAGGACTGTGAAAGTATTTGTAAGCTGTAAAGTGTTTTGTACAGAACGGGCGGATTAGCCTGGAAGTCTCCCAGCACGTTCCATATATATGTGTTAGCCTATGGTATTTGTTTTTCTCTTTCTGACTTGCTTGTCCTTCCCCAATGGGATATGAGTACTATTCAGATGACAGTGACACTGTGAAGGACAAAGTCCCAAGCGCATTTGCAGTGTTGTGATTTATAATAAGAAGTCTATATTTGGTTTTTGTCCCCCTTTCTGGCACAGAGCTCCTAAAACCCTTGGACTTTCCTAATTGATGAGAGCAGTAAAGGTGTATTTTATTATGTTAATAAGGTGACTTTGGGATGCCCCTAGGTCACTTAAGGCTAAGAGCTGGTCACTAGAGGAACCAACCATGTGATAAGAGGGTGGGAACTGTCAGTCCCATACCTGCTGGACCTTTGGGAGTGAAGAGGGACTGGAGATTAAATTCAATCACCAGTGGCCACTGATTTAACTAACCATGCCTATGTAATAAAGCCTCCACAAAAACCCAAAGGACAGGGCTTAGAGAGCTTCTGGGTTGGTGAACACATGGATATTTGGGGAGAGCGGCCTGCTATTAGAAGACGTGGGAACTCTGTGTCCTTTCCCACACACCTTGCCCTATGCATTTCTTCCATCTGGCTGTTCCTGAGTTATATCCTTTTATAATAAACTGGTAACCTAGTAACTAAAATGTTTCTCTCAGTTCTGTGAGCTGCTCCGGCAAATTAATGAAACCCAAGGAGGGGTCCTTGGAACTCCTGACCTACAGCCACTCAGTCAGAAGCACAGGTGACAACAGGGGAGGGCAGTCTTGTAGGACTGGGAGTGAGCCCTTAACCTGTGGGATCTGATGCCATCTCCAGGTAGATAGAGTCAGAACTGAGTTGAATTGTAGGACACCCAACTGGTGTCAGAAAATTGCTTGGTGTGGGGGAGAAGCCTACACCAGAATTGGGAGCAAAAGTAGAGCATCTCAAGCAGTTTTAACATATAGATCATTTGGAAGAATGCCAAAGGCTTGATGCTTGCAGAGCGTGAGAGAACTATTGACAGTCGTTCCTCAGAACTCATCTTTGCTGCAGAGGCATTCAAATAATCGTCCTTGGCAAGCTCTTGGAAGGGTGTTGAGTAAGAGGTTCTGGCAATCACCAGCTGGCATCACTGGGTACAGGCTGGAACTCACAGGTGGAAGGGCTAGCAGGCCAGCAAATGCTAGCAAATGCCCAGTGCAGAGGTGGTCAGGGCCAGGGCACAGCTGAACGCACTGTGACATTACACTCCAGAAGAGGGGCCGCCCTGCTGATCCTCTGGTATGGGGCAAGAGAGAGAGCACTCCTGTAAGCTGGGGACAGTGTGTTCAAGTTCAAGCATCATATGCCCAGGAAAGATGTGGGCCAGCGCTGGGAACAGCCCTCCAAGACCTGGTGAAAAATAGAGTTTGTGCACGTCTTCCGGCTGGAGAGAAGCACTGAGATTATCAGGGGGTAACCCTGCTTATTTCCTCACAGATGTCCTACCTGGATTTCTGGGGGAAGAAATGTGGGAAAAGGAGACAAGAATTCTGAGGTATTAAGCACCTAGTGCGCGTCAAGCTGGGCCAGTTGCTTCCCCTATTTGATGTCATTTAATTCTTCCAAAAACCCTATGAGAAAGGTATTAAATTGCAGTTTAAAGATGAAGGCCTGAGGTTCAGAAAAACTGAACAACTTCCTCAAATTACTGAAAGAGAGAGGCAAGAATCCAACCTGTGTTTCTGACTCCAAAGGCATGGCTTTTCTTCTCTTTGAAGATTGAAAGAGCTCTCACAAGCTTAGAGAGTTGGTTTTCCAGTCATAGAGAACATTAGAATCACCTGAGGTGAGGAGTAGACCATTTAAAAAGTAACCACACCCAAGGCCCACTCCTAACAGTTCTGTCTTCATGGTCTGAGGTGGGGCCTGGGCACTGGTATGACTTAAAATCTCCAGATGGTTCTAAGACACAACCTGTTTGTTTTGTTTTGTTTTGTTACATACAGTGTTCAGAGCAGCTCCTGGTTCATCTGGAGCTAGCATAAGGTCTGCTTCCAGGGGCATTCATTTACTCATTCATTTATTTGCCCATTCACTCGCTTACTCATTGAGGAGATCCTTAAGCAGACAAGGGTGAGGAGAAAATAGAAGACCCGTGATCTATGGGTTTTTGTCTGTACAAGTGGAGTGACAGGTGTACAAATGGGACCACCAGTGGGATCTTCTAGGAAGACAAACTGATACCGCTTATTTTAAAATGATCTAACAATGTTTCAACTTGTATCTGAAAACATTTTGGTCTTTAAGAATTAAGGACACGCACGCGTCCACACACATGCACACACACACCCCAAATGATCGCTAGTGACAGGAAGTGTGGACCAAGGAAGTGGTTCCTGATTCTTGTCAAAAGGCAGGAAGGAAAGAGGTGCTGGGAGTTGTGAAATAATAACAGCCAATTTCACTGGAAATATTTGCAGCAGATGGAGCCATCCTTGAGAAACAGCTCTTTGGCCCACTCTGTTTCATTTTCCTTAATTCCCTTTTTTTCCCCTTAGACTTTTCTAGTTGCCTGTCTACTCGTGTGTTGCTATCACTCCATGATAAACAAGACCAGCACAGAGAGAGAGAGAGAGCTCACAAATAATAAAGAAAGGAAGTTCTATTTCTCTTCACTCCACTCTCCACCTCAGTCCTGATGGTCTCTCTCCTGTTTAAACTCCTCCAAGGCCTCCAACATTGCCCATTAGATTGTTGTGATTATAGGGAGGAAATGAGCCAGACTTCAGGGTTTGAATCCTAGCTTGGCTGGACTGGACTGTGTTAAGCTCTAGCAAGCTACTTAGCCTTCTCTGTGACTTGGTTTCAGAGAGATAGTAATAGTTACTATCTCATAGGATGTTTTTGAGTTTTAGAGTTAATACATGGAAAATTCTTAGATGTGTGTCTGGCACACGTTAAATGCCCAATAAATATTAACATAATTATGTTGTTGCTGCCATTGTTATTGGTGCTGTTATCACCAAGGTTTGATTCTCTCCAGCCCTTCTCCTGTCTTTTCTCCTCCATACAATTTACATTCCAGCCACATAGAGCTACTTGCAGTTCCCGGAACTTACCACTTTCTCGCATGCCTCTGGGCATTTGCTCACGTTTCCATGTTGGTAAACCTTCCCCGTTTTGTTTCCTATTGTTGTTGTAACAAATTACCACAAGCTTAGTGACTAGAAAACAACACACATTTACTATCTTATAGTTCTGGAGTCCAACACGAATCTCACTGGATAAAGACAAGGTGTCGGCAGGACTGCAGTCCTTACTGTAGGCTCTAGGGCTTAATCCCTTTCCTTGCCTTTGCCAGGCCACCTGCATTCGTTGGCTCATGGCCCCTTCCTCCATCTTCAAAGGCAGCAACAGTGGTTTGTGTCCTTGCATCACATCCCCCTGGCCATTCTCATATATTCACATCTCTCTTTGACTGTGGCTGGAAAAGAAAGGTTCTCCATTGTGAAGGACTCTTGTGACTAGATTGGGCCCACCTGGACAATCCAGGCCAATCTCCTCACCTGAGATCCTTAATCTTAATCACATCTGCAAAGCCCCTATTATCCCGTGCAGGATAACACATTTCCAGGTTCCAGGGATTAGGACATGCACATCTTTTAGGGAGGAGAACATTATTCTGCCTACTATACCATTACATTTTTGTTGTCTTTCAATATTCATCTCAAACATTATTTCTTCTGAGCATTTTCTGTTTCCTCAGGCAGAGCAAGAGGTTTGTACGCCCTGTACTTTGAAAAATATGCCCTTTTTCAAGGTTTAACCACAATATTTTGCAGTAATTGACTTATGTAATTGCCAACCCCACAGAGCTCTGAGAGCTGAGACTGGTTTTATTCTTCTTTTAATTCCTGGTGTCTGATAGGGAGCCTCAGAGGTGCTTTTAAACAAATGAAACTCCATACGACCTAGTGCTTCTCTGCCAATGGAAGTACTACCCAAAACTTGAGGCACAAGGTCTGATTGAATATTTAATGGCAATGACTAATAATTTTCTATATCATCCTTCACATATTCATACCTGTTGTCTTCACTGTCACAATTCTACAGTGCAGGCCAACAGGTCACCATTTATCAATTAAGAACACTGAAAGTCAGAGAGCTGAAACGCCTCATCCAAAGTCATTCGTGCAGCTCTTTAGTGGCAAGGTGGAGAATCTTCAAATCTAAATTATAAGACACATCAATTCTATTCAGCCAGAGAGCAGTACTATGATGATGAGATATTTAAGCTGGGAGACATTTCAAATAGGAATCTCTCGTGGTTTAAAAGCCATTAATTTGGAGCAACTGGCTGGTGAGGCAGTAAAAAAAAATTAGCGGAGAGAGTACATGCTTACAATAATTACAAAAATAATGAGCCTGTTTCAAAGTACTCTTTGTATAAAATATTTATTATACAACATTATATAACTAAGTCATATAATACAGTTCTATGTACTTCGGTTGGTTAGAGGAAGCAAAGGTGAACCAGATGTAAATTCTACTCTAACGGAAATCACAGGAGAGTAGAAAAGTTCCAATACACTTGAGCGTCTATAGTACGAGAAGGTGTCTCGTGCCGTAAAGAGGCGTGATTCAACGCTGTGGGGCTTAAACGAGGATAAAAGTCTAGCTGCAAGTGCTAAAACACGTGCTGTAAAAAGTCTAAAAAGTCCTCAGAACAGCTTTAATGGATGAATAAGAATGAATTTTAAATGAGTAAATTTGCATATCTGTGTTTAGAAATAGTTCCTTTCTGTGGCCATTCAAAGTTTTCTCCCTCAAACAGGTAGAATATCAACACAGTAATTGTGCTGCTGTCATTCATTGGTTTATTAATCATTTTTCTCATAGATAAGGCAAAATAAAATCTTCCATCACTGTTCATAATATGGAATTCCAAGGCAGTATTCCGAAGCCCTCAAATGAGTGAAGTTTCACAAACATTGACGATCCAGTGGTCCATAGCTAGCTTTTCTGAACAGGTGGAAGCTCAGTGATCACCTGAGTGTGCTTAATATAAAACCATGACTGGGGGGCTTCCCTGGTGGCGCAGCGGTTGAGAGTCTGCCTGCTGATGCAGGGGACACAGGTTCGTGCCCTGGTCCAGGAAGATCCCGCATACCGCGGAGCGGCTGGGCCCGTGAACCATGGCCGCTGAGCCTGTGCGTCCGGAGCCTGTGCTCCGCAACGGGAGAGGCCACAGCAGTGAGAGGCCCACGTACCGCAAAAAAAAAAAAAAAAAAAAAAAAAAAAAGCAAAAATCGATACCAAAAAAAAAAAAAAAAAAAAAAAAAACAAAGCCATAACTGGACCCGGAAAACAATATTCTGAAAAATCATATTACAGTGTGTATGGAGGATGTTCATTGAAAGACTGAACATTTGCAACCCATCAAATTTATAGACATTGGCAAATGAAAATGTGCTCTTACGTAGGAAAGGAAAGAAGAGTAGGAGCGATTCAGTTTCTCATGCTGCGCTGACCATCACGATGACAATCCCTTTAACAGAGAATTGAGTGGGAGACACACCATCACATGTGCTGATAAAGCCCTCTGCTTCCTTCTGCCTTGGCATTCCATGCCATGCTGGATGAACCCCCCAAGCTCATTCATTTTCAAAGGTACTTGTGCTGCCTAGGTCATCCTTCTCCATACCCTTCCAGACTCTTCTCAAATGTCACTTCCTCTGTGAAGTCTTCCTGGTAGCTTTGATGAAATTGATTGCTTTTTCCTGTGTTTTCATGGTCCTAAGTTCATTTCAATCACATCTTTGTAGCTCTTTTTGAATCTGTCCTCCCCACTAGACAGACAGTTTCTCAAAGGCAGAATGTCCTTTTCATTTTTGTGTCCCAATTCCAGTAATACGGCATGACATAAAGAGGGCGCTTAATAAATTTTGCTCAAATAAATCACATTATAGTTTAACATCATCATTTCAAAGGTCTGCCCCAAACCCTGCTTGCCTTTAATGATGGTGTATAAACACAAGTATGCACATACCTCTCCCACATGTCATGGCATTTCAGAAGCCGAAAAGCCATAATTAATGAGACACAGACATACAAAGTGTTAAATATGCAAGATGAACAACCTTGAAGTCAAGGAGATAACACTCCTCTCTACTTCATTGAGATAGAATACTTCGTGTGACCACATTTAGCTCATATCTGCAGTTTTTACCAGTGTGCTTTATGTTTTATTATTCCATTATCTTTGTAATAAAAAAGTATGCAATTACACAGTGACTCCTGCCTCACGAAATCAGAATTGGGCTGGACTCCAGGGGTTCATTTTTTTGTTGCTTTTTAAAAACTCATACCATTCTCCCGAAGAAACTATCTAAATGCGTAGCAGCTTCCCAAACTTTCCTGTGAAAATCTATTTAACTCCTTTATTACCACTGGTACCTTCAGGGACACAAGTTCAGTGGCATCTAGTAGCTAATGGAAATGGGCTTACTAATGCGGAAATGAGGTAGGATGCAGAAAGAAGCAGGCATGGAGCAGGTTAATTCCTTAACTTAATCTGAGTCATCTCCCCTAAGAAATCTTGCCTTACACCCCGCCCTGCTCCCCATCCTGCAGGATGGATTATGGGCCTCCTTGGTTGATTCCTTCAGCTTCTTGGATTTGTTTTTCTTTTAGGCCTTCGACTCTGTATCCCCAGTGTCAAAACAGAGCCTAACAAATCTAAGGCTCTGAATGAATGAATGACCAAAAGAATGAATGCCCAATTCAGAGCACTGATAACTTGTAAATACTCTTGTACCACTTAAGGTTCTTTGGTAAGATTCTGTGGAAACCAACTGTGGCCAACCTAGGTCAGACATGGAATTTACTGGAATGAGAGAGTGTAGCTAACTGCTTAGACCTGCAATAGGACAGGCTCTTGAGAGACTCCAGGGAGTAGGCCAGATGACTAGATAGCCTGTTCAAGTCACTCTCTTTTGAGTGAAAAAACCTCTCACCATTTTATTCAGTCCTTGTGTGACTCTGCTTAAGATTCAAATCCCAGGGGGAATGAAGGATTGGCTTCATGGGGTTTAGGAGAGGTGTGGGGATCTTACCAGGACTGTATCCCATAGAGGAAAAGTAGTTTCTCAAATAAAACAAGGAGGAGATGAGGGGGTGGTGCTGGACCGGGAGAAAAAAATAACAGCATTCCATACCAGTTCATTTTCATGGAAAGTAGATCCCCCGGTTCTACTGACATAGACTTTGAACACTGGGGGTCACCTACACGGTCATGCTTCAGTTTTTCATATGGCATCCCTGACCAAGACAGGACTTCCCCAGTAACAGGGATTGCTTTCCTTACCCAGTCAGTCCAGCCTTTTAATTTTTCCTTCAGAATCTTCTGGATATTAAAAAATATGTATTTACACCTATTCCTGTTTTTGAGCTGAAGTCTGCCCATTTCCATCCCTCAGAATTTTCCAGAACAAATTAATTCCTTCTTGGGCTAAAAAAAAAAAAAAAAAAAAAAAAAAAAATTAATTCCTTCTTCTATAGGATAGTCCTCTGAGCTTTGACCCTGTGCCTTTACCTGAATTCTGCCCTCCCCACGACGTAGTCACTACAGTACAATGCCTCTCACTGGGCAGGGCTCACATTGCAGCTCATGTGTACCCTTCCATGTGGCCTTCTGGTGTTTTCTAAGGTTTGCACCTGTAGCTCTCCCTGGCTCTGCCCAGCCTTGACTGGTTCGTGTGCTGCAGCCCACCTCTTCCAACCCCTGCTGCCAGTGCACCCTCCTTCCCCAATACTCTCATCCTCTCTTGCAGTCAAGGATGTTGGCTTTGCCATTAGGCAGTTATTGTTCTAATCTGGCTCCACAGTTTACTCTCCACATTTCCAGAGAGTAAATGCCTAAACTTTCTGAAACTCAGTTTCTTGATCTGTAATATGATTTAGTGCAGACCTTTAGTGGGTTGCTTGCAAGTTGTATAGGATGACAGACTTATGACAGTTTTCACAATGCTTTGAAACTAGGTGCTTAACAGGCTGCAGTTATTCTTTTAAATACTGATTTTATAATTTACAAAATCACAAAAGTGATACTGCATCTAGTTTTTTTTTAATCAAGCCATAAAGCAATAAAAATGAACGTGAAAGGTCAAAATAAAAAGTGAAGAATCTTTCTTCTCTCCCTAATCTCACACCCCTCCCCAAAATTAACCACTGGTATACAGTCTTCCAGAAAGTGTACAGTCCATATCTATCTCTTTATCCACAAACATGTCTTGCTTGTTCAGTGTAGAATATGACTGAGACAACTTTTCAGTCCATGTTTATATCTCTGTCTTGTCCCTTGTGATGGCTGTGTAGTATTCCATAGTGTGTATATGCCATCATTTATTTAACCATCTCCACTTCGAATCACATTTAAGTTTCCATTCTTTTGTACATGTGTGCATATTTCAGAAAGATCCACTCCTAGGATGGAATTGCTATGCCAGAGAATTTACACAATTCACATTTCAGTAAATCTTAATAAATTACTTTTGAAAATAAACTTACTAATTATATTCAGACCCACAGTATATGAGAGGTGCTATTTCTATACATCCTCCCCATAACTTGATATTATTAGCTTTTTTCATGTTTTGTAAACTATATGGGCTGAAAATGGGATGTGGCAGACAGCTCTATGTTTTGCTGATTACCAGTGAGGTTCACTATCTTTTCTTGTGTTCAGTGGCCATTTGTATTTTCTAGTCTGCAAACTGCCTTCTGAGATCATTTGCTTATTATTTTGATTGGGTCTTTTTTTATTTTCTGAACGTTGAAGCTCTTTACATATTATTTGTAGTAAGCCTTTGTCTCCTATATAACAAATATTTTCCCCCAGTATATCTCCTATTTTTAGCCTTGCTCAGGTTAACTTTTCCAATCATAAATTTTTAAATTTAAATTGAGAATATTTCTTTTGTTTTCCTTTTGTTTTTCTTGTGTATTACTTAAGGCTTACCTATCCCAAGAACATATTGTCTTATAATAGTACTATAGTGTTTTTTTAAGATTTGCGTTTTGAGTCCCTCTGAATTTATTTTTGAAATGGTATAAAGTGCTGCCTATATTTAATGGATAGTCAGCTGCTGATTTAAAATGCACTTTTACTACATACTAAATTCATACTAAATTATACACTTGCATCCATTCCTAGGTTCTCTATTCTCTTCCACTGAGTTATATAAATATTCTTGCATCAGCACCCAAAAGTATTTTAATTACTATAGCGTATATGATATATTGTATGAATATTCTATATGTATTATATGTGTACAGTATGATATATTGTATATAGTATAATATATATTATATGTAGACATATATTTCACATGTAATCTGCATATATGCATACACATTCACATTTGGAGGTACTGAGAAAGGGCTGTGGGATTTCAGAGGTGAAAGAATTTGTTTGTAATATCAGAAATTAAAGAACAGTTTGATGAGTAGGTGGCATTTGAACTGTTCCTTGATGTAGGAGTTGGTCGTGACTGACAAACCACAGTACATTCCAAGAAAAAGGAATTGCTTTAACAAGATGACAGAAGCAAGAAAACATAGGTTATGACTCTGGCCACCACCAACCCATAAGAGCAAGTGTTATAGCTTGGTTGGAATATAAAGAATGTTTGGAAAAGAAGTTGTTGGAAATAAAGTCTGGGGGAGTCAGATGGGGCAGAATCATAGAAGCCCCAAGGGCCAGGCTAGGCAAGAAGAACCATCTTGGTTCTGGGGGCAAGAAAGAGCCTTGGAAGGGTTTAGCAGTGGCATGGCCTTACCTGTGTTTTAGAAAGGTGATGGGTAGGGGGTGGACTCGAGAGAAGCCAGAATGGAGACAGGAGGAACAATCAAGTCACTGTTGCAGAGTTTTAGGCAAAAGACGAAGAGGCCTAAATAAATTGTAGTCAAAGAAAAGTTTCGGCAATATTTTTGGTCAGCATTTTCTATTTTCTTCCTAATACACTGTATTAAAAGGACTGATTGGGGATTGCAGAGCTAAATCTTGTATTTATGCAACAAACAGAGTAGAAAATGCGACTCCCCCCCCCCCGTTTTTTTTTGGCCCTGAGAGGCCTCCAGCGTTCTTAAAGTATTAAAAATTGTGCTGTCTGACTATATCTGAGAATCCTTGTAACAGATGCTCTTTTAGGAGAGCAGCTCTGGCCAGGGCCTTCCATCTTGTGCAGGATTTCTCAACCTTGGCATTATGGACATTTTGGACCAGGTAGTTCTTTGTTGTGGGGAATGTCCTGAGCATTGATGTTCAGTAGCATACCTGGCCTCTAGATGCCAGTAGCATCCTCCAGCCAGTTGTAACACCAAAAATGTCACCAGACATTGCCAAATGTCCCCTGAGGATCCCCTGTTTAGAGGGCCCTTGAGCCAAGTTCTCTCTCCCAGTGGATCGGTAGCAGTTCCAAGAGGCTAGTAAAGCTGAGCTGGTGGAAAGCACTTGGGCTTCGGTGTTGGGCACTAACCCAACCCCACTACTTAGTAGCTTTAGGTCCTTGGAAAAATCACATATAAGCTCACCAAGCCTCCGTCTCCTCGCCAAGAGAACAAAGATAATAATGACTACTTGACTGGATTGTTTTGAAGATGAGTTGACGTGTGTGTAAAGAGACAAATGCAGTGCTTGGCACGCTGTAGTTCTTCAATAGATATGTGCTGACTCAGATGCAGTTATTATCCTCCTTGCTTCAATGCAGTTTTTCTTGATATAAAGGGAGACTTTTATCTTTGCTGAAAAATGCTTTAAAATGCCCAACCTAAATCCCAAGCTTCAGGGTCTTGCTCCTTTTTTATGTAAGGCACAGAAAGAAAAATTGAACTGGTAACCAGTAACCCAGGGTACAGGTCCCTCTCCAGTCAACATGGGAGAGCTGCTTCCATGTCAATATCTGCAATGATATTTTTCTGAGTACTGCCATAGCAGCCCAGAACAAACCCTCCCCCTGGCTGGACTGCTATGGCAGTACCATTCAGATCAGAGCCTCTAGAGTTTTCAGGATGAGGATGTGAGGAGCTGCAAGCAGCGGGCCTTCACTCTACCCATGAAGACTTCAGACAGTAATTCCTTCTCAAGTTTAACGTACATGTGGCTGCTCTTTTCCCCACTGTCTTCTCTCCCTTCTAACTCCTCTTCTGTCTTTACCAAGGCTTGATTATTTCTCCTCCACCTTCACTCTCCTCCTCTCGCCGTCTGTAGAAAATTTAGCTTTTTGATTATAAATCCCATTCCCTGCTTTTCTCTCTCTTTCCCACATCATCTCCCTCTCTACCTCTCAACATCTTTCTCTTAACTTCACATTGCGTATCTAGTATTTACTTATTTAAAAAATTGTGCTCCCTGTTCATAATTTTCAAAGTAGAAAACTTGAACATTAAGTTAAATTTCTTCTCCTATTTTAATCACATGTGAATTAGACGTAAATTTAAAAACCTTCTGGACCCCTAAGTAGAAAGATTTCTAGAACTCGTGACACACCAACTTCACATCTTTCCCTCATCACTATCCTCACAGAAATCTATTGAGATTGCTGTAAGTTTTTCTTAGCAGCTGGTTTAGGCAGAGATGGAGGGATTAACGTGCTAGTATAGGAAAAACACTGGATATTTAGAGAGCACTGTTGTTTCAAGTATCTCTGGAGAGCTTGGTTACTCTTAAAAGACTAGAAGTAGAATCATTAACACTCACCTCAGCGGGATTCCTACACGAAAGGA
>NW_020174037.1:3468883-3666910 GCF_003031525.2 Neophocaena asiaeorientalis asiaeorientalis | reverse complement strand
CCCCGCCCCCGCCCCCGCCCCCATACAAGGACCCTTTCCTCCCACTTCCTCATTCTTTAAGTTCCCTTTGAGCCAAACATCCCAGGACCCTTTGTCTCTTTGACAATTGTCCTACAGCTCCTGGTGCACGTGGTGCTGGAAACTGAGGGCCGATAATTATCTTGGACAGGAGCCCAAGAAAACATCCTTTTGCACATAGTAGGCACTCCTTATGGGATTGAATGGAGGCCACAGTTACCCCATAGCTGGGGGTGGAATTTGTATCTTGAAACAACTCCCGGTGATTTAATCTTTAGTACCTTGTATAACATGTATACACACCAAATAAACACGACACAGAAGGATTTCAAAGAAGCACCGGCGGGGCTTCCCTGGTGGCGCAGTGGTTGAGAGTCCGCCTGCCGGTGCAGGGGACGCAAGTTCGTGCCCCGGTCCAGGAGGATCCCACATGCCGCGGAGTGGCTAGGCCTGTGAGCCATGGCCGCTGAGCCGGCGCGTCCGGAGCCTGTGCTCCGCAACGGGAGAGGCCACAACAGTGAGAGGCCCGCGTACCACAATTAAAAAAAAAAAAAAAAGAGGCACCGGCTGTTTTCATAGGTTGATCAAATAAGGATGAAGAATAAGCCAGGGCAATAGTTTAGTGAAGTTTGCTCTGGAAAGTGCCCACCAGTTTCCTGGGAAATTTTACTGGCCTGGACCTGGTCCAGGACTTGGGTGTTTCCATGGAGACACCCCCAAACCTTATGGGAAAAGAAACTGAACACACAACCAATGGAATAGGCATATGTACAGGAACTCCCACTCGAGTTTTGGAACTCAGGCTAGATATCCCTCCTTTTGTGAGTCCTTCCTCATTGCTCAGAGGAGAGTACTTTGATTCCTTCTCTTTGATCTCTTGTTTATTGCTCTTAACATGCTGCGTTGTAATAATCCCTTTTCTTATCTCTCCCCATTCCTTGATGGCAAAAACAAAATTTTGTCCTTTTCTGTATCTACACAGGGTCGACACAGAGTCCATCCCAGACCAAGACTAATAAAAAATTAAAGTCCTCTATGGAGGTCCAAATCCCACCCACTGCCTGTTTTTGTAAATAAAGTTTTATTGGTACACATCCAGGCTCATTGGCATACATATCGTCTGTGGCTGCTTTCCTGCTACAGTGGCAGAATTGAGTGGTTGCAACAGAGAACAGATGACCCTCAAAACCTAAACTATTCGCTATCTAGCCCTTTACAGGAAAAGTTTATCAACCCCTGCACTATGGCACCCAGCCAGGGTGAGCCAGTTTGAGTCCACCAAACCGTTGCTACAAGAATGTTAACTAGAACTGGGGAGGCCAGAGATCCTTGAAATGAGAGCATCCATTCTGTCTTCTCTCATGAAGACCTTATCTTTTGTTTCAACACCAGGAACCCATCTCACCTTTTCTTTTTCCACATTTGGTTTTTGTCCTTATTTTTCACTCCTGCAGGGTATTTCTTTGATATGTTTTTCTTTCATTCCAGTCATGGAATATGATTTATCCACTAAATATTATTTTTGAAGTGTGTTTTATGTCATAGTAAATAATACTAATAACACCAAGTGAAAAAGAAAAATGTACAAATTTACGTATAGTCTAATTGCAGCTAATGTTCTCAAAAGCAAAGTTTGAGGACAAAAAGGGAAAAATGTACTACAGTGTCAGGAGTGACTGCTTCTAGATAGCTAAGCTTGGGTGCTTTTCACTCTTTTCTTTATACTTTGATATATTTACAATAGTAAAGAATCTATCACATCTGCCAGGTGTCTCTGATTTAAGCAGTTCTGATTTCAGTGCCTCTGTTATTACATAGACACTGTCTCTGATGGGCCCTCCCACATTGCTACATGTTAGACTCACCAGTAAATCCTACCTATGATCATCTGCATCATATTTGTGAAACTGCTTTGGATAAAAGTGACGACTGTGTATGTGGAGAATACTGTTAGCTCCATGCTTTTGCAATTTGGAAAAAAAATATCAGGTCATCCCCAAAGTCGAATTTGTGATGTTAATTCTGTTAGTCAAGTCTGTTCATGAAGACAGATTCCACTTTTTCAGTTGGTTTCTTTAATTAGGTTTTTTTCTAATCCAGACCTCTAATTTCTGTCAGAGGCTAAAAGAGAAAGTAGCGTATACAGTTTTGGTAAAGTGGAAAGACATTGGGGCATGGTGGGTGGGTTCCAACTCGGCTTTGCTGCCTCCAAACCATGTGATCTTGGGAGAGGCACTCCAGCTCTCAGAGCCTCAGTTTTCTCATCTGCAAAATGGTGTTACTAACAACTCACTGGGTTACTGAGAGGATTAAAGAGAGCAGTTCTCATGTAAGCACTTATGTCAATCTAGTACCCATACATGCTTGATAAATTGTCTTTTATGAGAAGAAAGAAATGCGATTAAAACCAGTGAAAGCACTTGTTGTGGAAGGAAATGCAAGGTGCTGCAGTGGAAGAGCCCCAGGAGGACATGATACTTCCTGTCTCTCTGACTCAGCCAGAAGCAGGAAGAACCTTCATTCACATGCTCTGCTAGTTACATTCCATAGTCTGTTTGAATAAAGAGCTCTGAAAGATGAGTCAAGGGATCCAGGCCCAGCTTTGCCTCTACTTTGCTGTGCAATCTTAAATGTGCCCTTGTTTGCGCATCTGTAACGTGAAGGCTTTAGACAAGAATCTCTGTGAGGTTTTAAACTTCCCATACAAAGAGGTTGTGGACTCATTGACCAAATAAGCCAATAAAATTTTTTTAAATGTCACCTACAGAATAGAGACATGCAACATGGGTACCACACTTTATACTTTACCACATGTGTTCATATCCGTGATCCTCAGAGCAGTCCTGGGAGATGGGAAAGGCAAGTATTATGATCCCATGTAACAGAGAAGGAAAAGAGGCCCATGGGCACATAGCTAGCAAAGGATTAAACCTGGATGTGAACCCAGGTCTGCCTAATAGCAACTTTTGCGAACTGTCTACTGTACCAAGAATACATTTCAGTGCTCTGGTTTACTGACCCCGAAGACCTTAAATTTCCAGTGAATCCTGTATTAGATTACCCACATGTTTTTCGGTTTGATTGTAGGTCTTCCTTTTTTTGCTCTAGGATTTACCTTGTTCTGGGAAATTCATCTGTACAGGGTCATCTGTACAATGTCCACAGTCTAGACTTTCTTGAAGGGGCATATCTAATTGAGAGATGCTCCCACAAAGCGCAGCCAGTAACATCAGAAGCACGGAGAGTAGGCTGAGCAACAGCTCTTCGTTCCATGGCCTTGGGAAGCTGGAAGAGGGTCACTTCAAAGAGCAGTCCCACTGGGTCTGAACGTGGGCAAGGCAGCTGCTCTGGTAAGAAGTAGCCTGGACTGGAGGCTGAGTACTGGGCCACTTGGGGCCACCCACCTTCTGGGACCCTCAGTGTCCCCACGGGCACATCTATAATATAAAATGCCCAACCATCTTATCCTTGACTTTAAACAATTGGCTCAGATATCTTTTCCTCTAAGAAGTCTTCCCTGATTCCTCCAAACAGGATCATTGATCTTCCCCTCTATTCCTACATCACAGTCTTTGTCTACTGTGTTATCTACTTATCACATGTATTATTATTATATGTTTACTTATCTACCTTTCCCACTACACAGTGAGCTTCTTGAAGGCAGGGACTGTGTGATGTTTTCTCTCCATATATTTTTTTTTCTGTCTGAGCTATTCAAGTCCCCTAGGCATTCAGACTTCATGTTTGCAATAGTGTATCCTGACAGCATCTTCACAATGACCTCAAAGACCTTACAGGACCACACCTAAGCCCTGATCTCTCTGAGTCTCCACACTCTCTCCCCATTCCTCATTCTGCTGTAGCCTCACTGGCTTCCTTGCCGTCTGGCACACACAGGGCACACTCCTGGCTTGCCTCTTTGAGGGAACTCTTCTCTCTTTCCAGAAATCTCCTCCCCCAGAAACCTCTAGGCCAACTTCCTCGCCTTCTTCATGTCTTTGCTTTGATCTCACCATCTTAACGACACCAACCTTGACCTCTTATTTAATTCTGCAGCCTACTTCCCAACATTCCCAGCACCCTTCCCATGCTCAACATTCCTTCTCTTCCACAGCAGTTATCAACGTCCAACATACAGCTTGGTACTGTGACTTTTATTTACCATCTGTCTCCTCCTCTGGTATGTCAGCTCCATGAGAGAACGGCTCTTTGCCCTGTTCACTGGTATATCCCATGTCCCTAGAAAAGTGTCAGGCACATAGTAAATGCTCACAAACAGTTGCTAAATTGAATTAAATCTGTCTACTTTTTTTTTCTTTCTTCTGCTTGAGCTATTTAAGATCCCTGGAACAGTCAGGCTGAGCTCTTCCAATATTTTGGACCTTGGACTCTCCCCCGGCCTTTGTGTAGGCATGACCCTAAAGATGTCGAGCCCCATGGTATAGCTTTGCCCACAGGAAGTGATGAGTCCTTTAATAACACAGATCCCATCAAGCTATTCTACAGGAAGGGCTTTTGCCTTTTGAAAACAGTCATGTTTCTTCTTATGCAATAGTTCCAAAACTGAATTTTCAAAAAGGTGGAGGCGTGATAGGCCCACTGGAAGGTGGGATTGCGTTCCCCTTATTTGGAGAGTACCGCACTGGAGAAGAAACCCCTTTCTGTGGGCTCATCTTCCCCACTCTCATTGTCTTTCCACCTCCACGAGTCATTAACTGTGCTAATCACAAATAAAACAGAGCTAATAATTGCTTCTTGGAACGTTGTGTAACACCATGGAATGTTGCCACGGGCCTCTGAGAATGGCCCCAACTCTGCTCAGAGTAATTCTCAGGGATTTTAACTCAGCCCGTCTTTAAGCTGAATGTTTATCATTTTCCTTTTTATTGTTTCTGGCTCCTCCCCTGCTTTTGAAGTTTCTGAAATCTTTAAGCACTTGGCTGGTCTCTATACACCACAGGTCTTCTCCCTCAAAGAGGGCACCTGGCCAAGAGAAAGGAATCGGAGCTCCTCTCTTGGCTGAGCCCGTAAAGCAATCAGATTGCCTCGCAGCCTCCATGTGAAACGTGAGCTGTGCTAGAAGCACAGATAATGCAGCGTGTTCCAGAGAGATTAGAATATCCCAGTGGGATTCCGGGTGAATGGAGAGGGAGAGTAAGCAAGTCCTCCTCCACACACAGTGTAACCCTCTCTTCTCCAGACTGCATCGTCTACAGGGAAGGCTAAGGGCCCGGACCTGCTTCCTCTCCTTCTCATTACCACTCTGATTTGTGAAGTGTTACAGGAGTTTACAGCTGCCCATTCTTCATGAAGCTATTTCCTTGTTCTTCTCTGTACCATTTGGTAATTTCCATCAATAGTTAACCTTTTCTTGGCCTTGATAATCCCAGACCCTGATGGAGATGCTATTGCCCTTGTTATTTTCCCCCGAAGTAAGGAGAGGTTTCTTCCCCACCTCCCACCCCTCGCAGGGTTTTCAGCTCTTTTGATAATTTCCAAGAGAAGGGATGGGCTTCAGCCACTATTCCACGAGGAGACAACCCGGCTCAGAGCCCAGAGTGAGCATTCGGACTGAAGAGAAAACAGATCATATATTTGAAGCTAAGTTCTCTTAAGATCAGAGCCAAAATAGTCTGTATTCTT
Source organism: Neophocaena asiaeorientalis asiaeorientalis (assembly GCF_003031525.2). NCBI lineage: Eukaryota > Metazoa > Chordata > Mammalia > Artiodactyla > Phocoenidae > Neophocaena > Neophocaena asiaeorientalis. The sequence continues at coordinate 3,661,249 of NW_020174037.1, read as the reverse complement.
TCAAAGACTCATTCAAATGTGAGGAAGTGAAAAAAATTGAGGTGACTGGGTTCACCTGACTCCAGTGTCAATTTTTTAACACCTTTTTTCCACTTTCTTGGCCTATGCTTGTTATCCCCTCTACACTGTCCAAGGAGCTCAAACTTATGGTCCCATCGGACCAGCAGCACCATGATGAAATTCGTGTACGTGGTAGGAATGACAGTATGAAACAGCCTGCAGACAGGGCCAGGTGAGGCAAATGGGGATGGGTCTCAGAGAGTCTCATAATTTAGTGTGAGAGAAGATATGGCAGGGCCAAGCCTACCTGTGATGTGTCCCAAACCTCTAGTAATCAACTTTGTGTAATGAAAGCTGGGTAGACAGCACGATTGATGAAACTCCCGGTACTGATGAAAGCGGGAATCATTTTCCTGCCTGTTTGGTGAGTTATAGAATTCTGAACCTTTAGTTTGTCCAGCTTCAGTCCTTGTCACGCTTTAGTAGGGGAAGTTATGAGGATTGTACCAAATGTCAATGAATGGTTTCTCGTAGGGAAAAAGAAGCCAATGCCACAGTGTCTCTGCCAAGCTCACGCTCTAGTTAGTTACGGAATCACTGATCTCCTGAAAGGATCACCTGGTTGATTACCTCTCACCCAGCTGCAGTGTTCCTGCTCTGAGCCCCTCCTGTCTCTGTTCGGATGTTTTTGTTGATGGTGAGCTCTGACACCCAGAGGTGACCCAGCCAAGTCTATAAGCATACATACTATTTCTTCGGGCTGTTTGGATTATTAGAAATGTGTCCCGATGTGGTCTGAATGCCTACTGAATTGATAGCTGTCTCTTGAAAAACATCAGAATCTCATGGTCCCCATTATTTCCTAGGGATTCCTGAGGAAAACTTGCATACTTCACACATTTGTGATTTCTTCCAGCTTCCAAAGCTCAAAACAGTAGCTGCTGTAGGAGTTATGGGACACTGTGCATCAACCAGACCCTCAACGACTCCGGGCTACTAGCTGTTCTCTCTCTCTCTCGTTCTCTCTCTCTCCTAATTCACTGTGAGTCAAAGCACCAGCTTTCTCATAGCTCCTAGCAGAGATTTCTCTCAACATCCACAGTCTGCAATCCCATCCTAGGGATTCCTGCCTCACTCCCAACATGGGAACGGAAAGAATCGATTTTATCCCTCCAAAGAGAGCTACAACATCCCCCTACCAATCAGGCCCCCTTTATGCCATGAGAAGAGGCTTACCGTAGTTAAAATTGTTTGCATGAGAAGAGGCTTACCGTAGTTAAAAATGTTTGCACACACACACACACACACACACACACACACACACACACACACACACCCCATTTCAATATGAAGCATTTGGGTTCATTCATTGCCTTAGGTCAGTTTCCCTAGAAGCAGACCGTGAGATCACAATTCAAATGCAAGTGATTTATTATGGAAGTGTTCCCAGGAGAACTTAGAAAAAGGCAAGCAGGGGTGCAATTGCAGGCAAAGTCCAGCCTTAGCCTGATCCCACAGGAGGCTCTGGAGTAGAAATTACACCTGAGCTTATCAAGACTCAAGGCCAGGGAGCTGGGTGTTCAGGTCGTTCACTCCAGTCAGTAAACCCCTGGGTGCATGGTGTAAACCCCTGGGTATTTCCAGCTCTCGGGGCTGTTGGGTACAGTGGCTGCAGCGGCCCAAAGGTAGCATCTGTTAGAAACAAAGATGCCAGAAGCTAGGGAACAGGTGCAGAAAAATGTAAAAGGGATCTGAGGGGATCTGAACAGAGCATCAACGTGTCCACTCATTCACCCACATCACCCCCAATGAGTTTGCTTGGCCCTAGACTTTATGTGCCTCTAACGTAACTTGGTATCTGTACCATAAAAAATGGTCAACAAACTTTTAATGGAGTTCTCAGGGTAGGGTGGGACTGGGAAAGTTCTGCCTCATCACACACCCCACTGAGTAGATATAATGCAGTCTAGGTCCATAGTGACTTTCTGGTGTACATTCACATTTTGATGGACACTGTTCAAATAAATCTTTTGAAGTCACTTTATAGAGGCTACTGTGAAGTCTTGTTTGCTGAGCCTCTGTGTGCATATGAGCTTGGTCATGTCCCCTCCTTCACTAGAGTCTTCCATCCAGCTGCCCGTCAAGACCAGTCGAATCACCTCCCCAAAGACGATAAAGACTTTTATGAGCAAATCCGGAGGATATCTCCCAGTCGTGCATTTGCTGGCGTCTCTTGGAAAACAGTGCTTGTGTATACGCAAAATTAGCCACATAAAACTCCTCTGCAAAGACAAATACGAACTCAAATTAAGCTGGTTTTGCTTTCCTTACAGTAAACAAGCCAAACTCTAGAGAACTATTAAATTAGGTCTTTATCTTGGTGGGTATATTTTTATTTAATTTTCCAATAATAACTACTAGACCCCTGGTGCTCTATCATTTTACGCCCAAGAACCTAGAACAGGACAAGGGAATCTCAGGGCACTGCCATTTCAGTTTTCACCAGAGTTTTAATGGCCTAATTAGGTTCTGTTTTTTTTTTTTCTTACACTCTCTTTTTATTTCCTCCCTTGAGTAAATAAAAGCGTATGTTCCTTTCCCCTTCTCCTTATATCTCCTTATATAAAAAAGCAGATGAGAGAAAACCCCAAAGAGCAAAGCTCTTGTGTCAAACCAGTCCATGCGAGTTAGATTCTCATGTCTCTGAACAGAATTCATCCTGTTTCCTCTGACACCCACTCTAATCCCTGGCACATGGTGGTAGGCATTAAGTAAGAGCGGCTCCCAGGTCCTCTCTCCTTCCCTTTCCGTGACTCTGGCCCTACCAAATTCCTCCCCCTTTGCTCTCTCCCAGCCCCAGCGTCTTGCCCTGAGAACTTGTTTCACTGCTTGTCTGGTTGTCCACTGCTCCCACAGAGACAAAGAAATGAATGAAGCCACATTTCTGAGTACTTACTATGTACCAGGTAGCACCTACTGCCCATCATCTTATTTTAATCCTCACGGACTCCCCTGTGAAGTAAAATTGTTTTCCCCAGTTTGGATACAAGAAAACTGAGGTACAAAGAAGTTCAGTGACTGTTCTAAGACCATGCAGTGAGTGAGGGAGCAGAAGTTGACACTGAACTTACGTTTGGCTGTATCTACGTCTAATAATTCCTGTCCTACCCAATTCCTCTTCCCTAGAACATGCTTTGGGTCTTCAACTCCCACATTAACACTACAGAATGTTAAGTATTTCTGAGACTCCACATTGGTAATCCAGCTATGAAAAACTCTGATTTTAAGCACATAAAAATCTATAAAGAAAACATCAACAGCATATTCTTGGAAAAAGAGAAGTGACATCTTCCTTCTTTCAAAAATGCCTGTAATCGACCAGCATTATTGTCGGCCCTGAGTGAGACCGAAAGAACTCTTGTTTATGACTTCCACAGAATGATTTTGTAATACAAGTTTTTAAAAACATTTTAAATATACTCTTCAATCAAATAGCAATCCCTATGGCTTGCAACTCAAAATGTCACGGTGGTGAAATACTCATTAGTCACCTGCTATAAGTTCAATGGAATGTGTCTGTGAAAGCAGATAGTCTTGTTGAGCTGTCAGGTCACATAATGTACAGCCTCACACGACGACACTGTCGTCAGGAGTAAGGCTTAGACTGTGTGTTTCACAAACCGAGAAACTGGTTTCTGGAAGCCTGGCTTTTCACTGAACGCTCTTAAAAGCCGAAGTTAATGTGTTTCCTACTGTTATAACAATGACATGTGAGTCACATATGTGGTTTTGAGATTCCTAAGCTGGGACTGTGAAGCTGCTGATGTAATCAGAAATAACCTCTGGGTCTTTGAGACTAGAAGATTCAGGAGGAAAACTGCCCAGCTGAGACATTTGCTGATTTTCATTAGTGCTATCACAAGCATTCCAGCATTTCAGTCTCCTTGGGAAATTATTCATTAATACTCTATTTTCATTTGGAAAATGTCTTTACTACCAAGGCAAATATTTCCAGGATTTGGCCCACAAACTTATCTTAACTCACTGTCTGGAGGTAGTTTGCTATGGGGGGAAAGAACCTGAAGTTGAGCGCCAGGGAGATTCACATTTAAATTCCATCTCTGCCACTCACCAGCTGTGTGATTTCAGATAGGTTACTTCACCTCTCTGAGCCTCGATTCTCTAATCTGGAAAACAGGGAAATTCTTTCTACCTCACAGCGTTGTGAGAATAAAGTTAGATATAGCACGGCATCTGGTAAAACCATAGGGTACAACACAGACAACCAGGTATTTGGACCCAGTCTTGCCCAAACGTAACCTAGCTTGATTAATGCTCTGAATGTTGAGAGCCCTGTGTAGCCAAGATAGGAACCTGTACTAGTTCTGGGCGCTTCAGACCTTGCTCCTCTCCCCAACGTCCTCTAATCACAGGATTCATTCAAACATTCCCCAGGGTTTCACAGGAAGCAAGTGGAAAATGAGAATAAGGTAGGGAATGGAGGTGGTGGTGTTGAGCCAGCTCTGGCGAGAACGAGCTTTCCTGTGGGAATGCATTTGTCACTCTTTAAGATCGCAAAGCAGCAAAAATATGTGACTGAGAATTCTGACCTTCAGAATCTCTGTAAGCAGCCTCTTTGCTTTATAATAAGAAGGGGGATGTCAGCTGTGAAAGGAGAAGACCATGGAAGTGCTGCGATTGTATGTGGGCAGAGATCATGGTAGAGGAGAAATCATACGTCTTCTGAGAGCCGTGGCCGATTCACTAAGCAGGATCCTTGGAGGGTGTTTCAACCACCCAGAAGAAGGGACCATGAAGGATTGGCGCTGAGGACCGCATTATAGCACTTGTACCCTCAGTCTTCTTCCAGTTTAAAAGCTTTTCCGTATATACCACGTATTTTGAGCCTCACCGCAACACTGTGAGTCAGGAATCTCCTTTGAGAGACGAGAGACTTGAGGCACAGAAACCCTGTCTGACCTGAGAATTCTCTGCAAGATCACACTGGAGAAATAGCTGCATGTTGCCTCAGTGGGATCGGTGTCCCTTGGTTTATATTTCTTTCTTAATTACATCATGAGCTTGGATTCTATCCTGAAGATCTGGGAAGGGCAAAGGATGTTATCCAGTTTACAAAGTTTTCTCATGTTTTAGTGGTTCTATTCCAAAAGAAGTAAGAAGGGAAAAATACAAAAAATGATATGCTGTGTTAAAATTGTTCAATCGTACAAAGACTCAAGCAAATGGGACCACCTTGCTCGCTGCCAAGATACTCCTTCCCTCAGTGGCCAACCAATATTTATAGAGCATCTAGTATGTCAGGCATTTGAGCACAGAGTAAAAGATAGGTCTCTATCCTCATGGTGCTTATTGGGTCCCCAAAATACCTTCATTTCCAGACACACTTTCCCAATATTGATGGAAAAAGAAATCTATCTCTAAATCTCAGTGGTTTCCTACTTACTTTTCCTCGGAAACCCCCATTGCCTTTGACATAGTCTGGCTGCTTTTTGGGGAGCTGTGACCCCAGTGAAGGTGACTGCAGTGACTCTTTTACAAGTACTTTAGACACCTCCCTCACTATCCTGGATTAGCAGCTTGTCCTGAGCAGCTCTGGCTGTGGTCAATGCCAAGCAGCAACCTCAGAACACAGACATGTGCCTTGATATCCTGAGTGCAGACACCTGCAGAGCAAGTGGCTTCGGACATTTCTTGGGATGGCTTGCTTTATACCAGGGGATCATTTCTCTGAGCCCTGTGGATGGACTGCCTAACAGGAAGTTCCAGCATTTCTCCTGCTGGAAGAGCCACCAAAGGGAGATTTCTTGGAGTGGTGACGACGGTGCATCCTGTTTACCTTCCCCGAATGCAGGGAAGGACTGGAAAAGAAGCAATCCGTTGAGATGGCTTGGCCATTAGCAGTTTCCAGCTGACTTTGCCAGACCCAGAAGAACTATGACCTAACCTCTGCTTCAAGGAGACTACAAACAAATGTAAACGATCAGTTTCCAAGGCCAGCGTCCAACTCCTGGTGTCTTGGTCCCCTCTGCATTGTAATGTATATCTCAGTATCCTGGTAACTGCTGAGAAAGTCTCTCAGTTGCAATGACCAGTACAGACTGTAATTTCGATAGAAGGCAAGGTCCACGTGTGCACATATTTTTACAGTTAAAAAGATCCTGCTATTTCCAATACCTCACTCAATGCCCATAATAATATGGAAAGGCAAGTTTTGCTGTTCTCATGTCACAAATGAAAAAACTGAAATACAGAGTTAGCAGCAGAACTGGGGCTAGACACTAGGTCTAGCAACTAATGGAATGATTCTCCATCTTTTGCTTTATGATAAGGTGAGATGATTAATATAACAGGAAGAACATCCTTGAATATTTCGTATAGGGGTTGGAGCTTATATAAATAAATTAATAAATGCATACATGTTTATATCCATATCTATCCATCCATCCATCCATCCATATGGCATTTAGGCTTTTGCTTGGCACAAAATAGTCTCTCAGTAAGAAACACCTTTTTTGTTGATGTTGTTGTTTTAAAACTAAGGCAGCATAGCAGAATTGCTGAGCCATGGTTTCTGAACTCAGGTCAACTTAGAATGATATCATGACCTTGGGCAAGTTATTTAACCTCTCCAGGTATGCGCTAGTTTCTTTATCTGAAAATGAGAATAATAGTAAAAACAAAAATCTTCCTAAGGTTTGTATGAGAGTTGTATAGATAAAAGATAGGAATTTGCTCCCTAACCACTCTTTGGTAAGGTGGAATTTAGGGGAACTCTGTCTCCTTTCTTGGCTACGTGCATGGCGCCTGAAAGATGGAAGAATGTACTCAATTCTTAAGTTCATAATTATTCACTGAGATGTTAAAATGAAAATATTTCCATTCACAAACAGGAACCTCTTTGCTGTCATGCTAAGCATGAGCTTTGGACTATTTTGTAAAGATCGCAGTGACCTCAGACTCTCCAGAGTCTCCCACTCTTCAGTGGTCAATTCTGGGACAACTGTGCACCGCCCCATCAGAGATCCTGGCACTTCTAAGGATGCTGCATAAGTCCTGGGCACTTGTGGGACCTGCCACAGCATGCTCCCTCACAGCTCTCACAGGCTCTGGGATGATAACCTTTGCTTACCTTGTAGGGCCAGTTCTGTCTCCTTCTCCACCCCAAATTCTAACTTCCCTCAATGAGTTCCTCAGACAAAGGCCTGGAGGTGGAAGTAGGCATGAGGGTGTCTTTTAGATGCTTTCTTATTGCAGGCCTGCAACACGAAGGCCTTTAATAACTCTGTCAAGAGGGGGGATATTTTCTCCAGACACGTTTTTCCAACCTCTTATCAAAAGCAGAACACACACTCATATCGCAATATGTTTTCCAGCCAATTATTATAATAATAAGAAAGAAGGGGGAGGAAGAGGAAGAAAAGGGGAGGAGGAAGGAGAAGGAGGAGAGGAGGAAATAATATATGTAGTGTCAAGTACAGTGCCACATATTATAAACACTTGGTAAGTAGTGGTATCATTACCGTGGGATCGCAGTTTTATGTTACTGGGACTGCCCTGTAATGCTTCTGCACTTTCTTTCTGTGCTTTGCTAAAATAGGGGCACGACCTTGGAGTGAGAAACTGTGATATAGAACAAGCACATTGTCAGATGGACAATGACCAGATTCTCCAAAATGAATAGAAATGAGATCATGAAATCTCATCTGAGCCTTTTCTTGATAACCTCCCCTTACTTTCCTAATACGGTTTGGCTTGGCCCAAGCAAGGGGATTTGGCATATATTGATGTTGGGCAACATCATTTGTGCAAGTACAATAAAAAAAAATGTGAGCAGATCCAAACCAGCAGTATCTTAAAAGAATAATGCACTCTGGCCAAGCAGGATTCATTTCAGAAATGCAAGGATAGTTCAATACTGAAAATGTTGATAACTGCATTACATCACTCGTCAGATGGTAAAGGAGGAAAAAACCATGATCGTCATGAGGAAATTTGCCATACTGTCCTTATTAAACTTGAAATAATACAGAAGGAATAGAAGGAAAATTTGTACATGGTAAAGAACATGAGAAGTCAATTTCAGACTTAATGGTTAAACATCAGGTGCATTACCATTGAATTTAAGAACAAAACACAGATGTCCACTATTATCTGTTATGATTTAACATTGTTCTAGAAGTATGTCTGTGAAATAAAGTACAAAGAGATAAATCTATTAAAAAGGAGATTTAAAAATCAGTTATTAAATTCTGTTCTTAATCCCAAAAGAAAAAAACTAAGCACTTATTAGAGTTTAGAAAACTTACTGGTTACAAATAAATATATACAAATGAATATATAGAAATCAATAACTTCTCTCTATAACTATAGTAGGTAATTGAAATATTCATAGTAAAAAGAGGGTAAATTAATTTTATAAATTGAATGATATAAACCATCTAAAAATAAATTTAATAATACTATATACAAAAAATAGCTCAATATTTGTATAGACCTAAATGTGAGAGCTATAATCTTATAACTCTTAGAAAAAAGTATAGGAATACATTTAAAGTACAGTGTGTTAGGCAGTCTTCTTATATATTATACCAAAAGCACAAATAACAGCAGAAGATATCGCTTTAATCGTATTTGATCAAAATTGAAAACGTTTGTACTTCAAAGAACACTATCAATAGAGTGAAAAATAACCCACATATAAGGAGAACATAGTTATAACTCATATATCTGACAAGGGACTTGTATGTAGAATGTATGAAGAACTCTTACAACTCAATAATAAAATGAAAACCCAGTTTAAAAGATGGGCAGATGATGTGAATAGACATTTCCCTAAAGAAGTTATACAAATAACCAATAAGCACATGAAAAGAGGCTCAACATCGTTCATCGTTAGAGACACACAAATCAAAACCACAGTGAAATACGATTTCACACCCACGAAGACGGTGGTGTGTGAGAACTAATTACTCAATTACCGTATCAGGATAATGTCAACAAATAACGTTTAGCTCAATATATGTCTAAAATTGCTATATCAAGAAATAGCATACAAACTTTATTCACAAGTATTAATTAAATAACAGTTAAAGTAGTTGAAATATCTGAATATGGGGTCAGAACTGGTAAATAGGGACAGGGCGAGAATTACCATTCTTTGTTATAAGACTTCTAGTTGTATTTAATTTTTAAAAAATCATATTCATGCATTACATAGTTGAAAAATTAAAAATTGATTTGAATAAAAGGAAAAGAAAGACATGTGCCTCAAGCTCTGTAGAAATTAAGATTCACAAACATAAGCAATTTGAATTTAAGGGATTGAAAAGCCAGTTCCTTACTTCTTGGGTATATGATCTGAAACAAGTTATTCAAACCTCTCTGAACCTTGGCTTAGATGTGACGCTCTGACCTATGTATCTTCGCCAGACTGTGTTGAAGATAAAATGAGAGCATGGATATAAAGATACTTTTAAAACTGTGAAGTTCGCTACAAATGTTAATTAATTGCAGCACAAAAAGAGACTAAACATTAACATGTCTATCCAGATAGCAAAAACTTGGCTTCCTGCAATTCAGCTCGGCAGTTCTCCAGCACCTAGCACAGTGCTCCGTAGTAGGGGCTCCATTAATATAGGCATGATCGTGTACGAATTTCTTGATCACGAGTCGTTTTCTAGGTACTGTGTTCAGTGCAAAGGGGAAGGGGTGTGGAACTAGGGAAAGGGGCAGGCTTGAATTATCAATATGATTTTGATACTTATCCCTAGGAGAAATCTCTAGGGATGGCATGAGAAAAGGCACAGAGGTGAGAAATAACAGCAGAGTTTACAGATCAGTAAATAGTTCTGATAGGCTGCAGGTGAGAGGTTGGCGACTGAAAGAATTGCAGAAGTCCTTGAATGTCAGACCACAGAACTGGACTAACTGTGACCTACAAAGAGAGAGCCCTTTAGATTTGAGTGCAAAACTGGGATGTGAAACAGAGCCAGACTCTGGGAAGATCACTTTGGCTTCCATTGTGAGGATAGATTAGAGTGGAGAGGGCCTTGAGCAGGTAGAACAACTGGGGGGGTTATCACATAAGTCCGTGGCTGGTGCAACCAACCAAGAGGAAAGATGGGTCCACAGAGTTTCATGCCTCGGAGAGATCAAAGAGAATAGAGCCTCTCAGTAGAACCATTGGGCAATTGGGCAATTACGGTGACATGCCAAATACATAGGTTGATGAGGTGCAACAGAAAGTTGGTTAGAAGATTCCCAACACCCTCCTTAAATAAAAGGTTCACCCTGCAATCCTTCTCCTCTGACTTTTGCTAGATTAAGTACCATTTACATTAAAAGGTAATTTATAAACCAGAAAAGTCCCTGGTCAATGTGATTCAGTAGAACAATACCCTTTGGACAGACAAGTCCCAGCCCTGACTCTAAATAATGTCATGAGTTTGGGTGAATTACTTAATAAACCTGAGTATCAGTTTCCATTTCACTAAAATAGGCGTAGTAACCTCTATTATGTAGGACTACAGTGTGGATGAGTGATAATACACGGAGAGCCTGGCTCAGACTGTCCAGGCAATGAATGCAATGAGGCACTCCTCAGTGATGCATCCCAGCCTGCAGCCCTCCACCAATCCTCCACAGTTGAAATCTGTTGCTCTGTTCACATTTTTCTCAGGGAAGATATAAAGAAGTTATCATGGCCTTTTCTCAATAGACAGCTTTTGAAGTCCACAGCCTTCATCTCTGCCTCTCTCTTGACCTTCTGCCTTATTTAATTATGTAGTTAGCAAACCTAAACCTGTGACTTCTCTAACCCAAATGATACTTGCATAAGCTCAGAGGCTTGCTAAAATATGACCCCCCTGCTGCCAGGGGTGCCAGTCAGCTGGCACTGCTGAGTCCCCCCTCCGGAGGTGCCCAGGCTTTCTCTGAGAAGTGGCTCCAGTGATGTATTCAGATGCTCAGTGCCCAGGCCTCCCCTTTTAGAGCCTGTCTATCACTGCCTATCTCCCAAGGATAGACAGTAGGTGACCAATTGTGGCTTCCTAACAGATGCCAGCCCACCTTGTGAATGTCCCTCTTAGTTTGTGAAAGAACCAGGCTGAACGCAGAATGGCCTTGATGGACAACGGGGGGGACGAGTCAAGGCAAAAAGCAGAGCCGAGCCATGGTGAACTTTAGTCACCAGAATGGCATTTGCCATTCAACAAACATTTATCGAGCTGTGCTGTGGGCACAGCACAGCTGTGTCGTCTCACCAAAGCCTCGGTTATCCCATGAGTAGGCCTTATCTCCTACTTTCACAGATGAGGAAAAAACCCAGAGATGTTAGGTAACCCTCTGTGAGGCCCCCAGCTGGTAACTGCTAGAGGCAGGATTCGAGCCAGTATCTCCAGACAAGAAGTTGTTTCTTCCACGTCATAGCAACGTCTGCTGCAAGCATGTGGTGTATTAATAGATCCTACCTAGAGTTATCTGAGAAGATCTTGGGTTGAAGAGGATGAGATTTGGTATCTGAGGTTTGTGCTTTTCCTAGGACAATGTTTCCCCAGCTCTAAATGTCTTTTCATAAATTCTGTGGTGATTTACTAAATACTTCCCACGTGCCTGGCGTCATGTTGAGTGCCGGAAGTACAGAAAAGACTGGGACATGTGGCCTTGGCAACACCACACCTTGGAGAAGAGCGGAGGGTATATCTAACCAACGTCTGTACAATACGGATCGACACGAGTGAAGCTGTCAGCTCCTGCTTCCCCAGGCTGGCTCTCCAGCAACCCATGGAACCTTCAGCTTACAGGTCCAGCCTTACCCTGCCTACTCAGCAGTTTTGTTCATAATCGAGCAAGTTAGCTCTGAGAGGGCTCCTGCCACTTGTCACTGCCAGCAATGACTGGTGTCTAGTGAGCCTGGCTGTAGCCACTGGGCGGCTCTGTGCCACTAGGCAGTCTGTGCCCCTGGGCTGCTTAAAGCGCACCCCCATCTACAACAAGCGATGCCCACTGATACCCCAGGCATCCGCCCCCAACTCCTGACATGAGCCCCATCTCTTGCTTGGACAGATGCCTAGTCTGAGACCTTAGATCTCTTGGCTGGGGTCCTAAGGACCTGTCTCTTTCAAATTGCCTTCTTTCTGAGGCCTGGGCTCTCCCTACCACCCCAGGCCTTTTGTCAATAAATGGAGCTGTTTCCTAAACCTGGCAGACTTGGAGTCAACCATGCATGCAGATTGGAGGAATGAAGACACCTGGTTCAGGGCTCGCCTCTGCAGACCCTCCCTGTAGCTCTCAGTGTAGGTTCAGCTCAAGCCCGAAACTGGACACACGGACAGGTGTCTCTTTCAGGTCGCAGATAACAAAAAGTCGGGCTGCCTCAGATACAGAGGTTTTGTGAAAAGATCCTCGGGGAAGTACGGAAGGTCCAGAAACTGGCAGCTGCTCTGCAGGCCTCAGGGAGCACAGCACCCATGATGCCTTGTAGTCCAAGAAGCAACAGGAGCCTGGAATTTTTGGCCTCCTTAGCTGTCATGGGGCTCCCTACTCCAGTACTTCCCTCTGTTTCTCTTTCTAGCTTCAGTTGTTTCCCCCTCCACTCACAGCTTTCTGCACTATTTTTACTCTTTCACTGAATTTTCTCTAAGTGTCATATTCACAACTTCTCTAGAGAGAACCTGATTGGGTCCCCTTGTCAGCAAATAATATAGAGTTTTCCTGTAGGGCAGATGCTCAAGTCGGATTCTCAAGGCTGCTGCTCGTTACCTGATGTCTATATTCTAACCAGAGAGTGAATCTGAGGTCTAATTAGTTGTCGCTGGGGTAGGCACTTAGAATCAATCTCCCTCGTTCATCCTCACTATTCATATCTCATCAAAGATTAGCCTTATCTCACCTTTTTGTCAGTCGCCCAGCCAAGGGATCCCAAAGAATCCCCGAGACCCCAGCATGCCTTGCAGTCCAACCTAGTTGAATGACCACAAAATCATTCATATAAAGTACTTCCCTGTTTGTTGTGGGATGGATCCAATGCTAAGAGAAAGAAGAAGCCATCTGGCTTTTTTCAATTACTGCCCTTCTTTCTGGTTCATCAGGATCCCAATTTCCTGTTTTTTCACCATGTTTTTCATCTATCTCTTACAAAGAAACAAACCTGATTTCTCATGAACTCATTTAGTCTTGGCTTCAATTGTTTTCCCAAGTAACTCACTCCACATGTTTATCCCTCTTGTCTGATTCAGTTCTCCTGGACTATCTGACTTTATTTGTTTCTCAACAAACATTACATCGCACAACCTACAAGCCCGGTGCTGCCCTGGGATCTGGGAGCAGTCTATCGCCAGCCTCCTCAATACCGTTATCACTGAGGGCAGCATTTACTAGGGGGCAGACACCAGGACAGGTACCTTCCAGCCATGCATTGTCTAATCTACATGATCCTAACACAGCAACTCTGGGAGGCAGTTGCTCTTATGTCTCCATTTAATGTAGAGAAAATTGAGTCTTCGAGAAGCTGAGTGAAGTTAAGAAGTTAAGATCATCTTGAGCCCTTTGGAATTTCCAGGTGACCCACTATGTGGAAGCGGTAGACTGCCCTGTATCTTGAATCTGCCTGTTGATCTGATTATGACCTGAGTGCTTTTTCTATGCCAGCCTCTGTTCAGACACTGCAACACGGTTCCCTCCATAACAATAAACAGGGTGACTTTGAAAGGTTCTCCTCAGACCCTTCCATCCAAACAGCAGCACCTACGGTACCAACACAGACCATGTGAGCACACATGCTAACTGTTCATGCTCCTTTTTATAAACCCATGGGAATAACGGTCCATATTTGTCTGGCACCTCATAGATTGTCCTGCTCTCACACGTCTTGTATCTTTACCACAATAATTCTGCGTTTTCATTAAGGGCAAGTATCATTATATTATCCCCGTTCATTGTTTCCCTGAATTTATGTACTTATCTATTGCTGCATTAATTCAATGAATATTTATTGAGTAACTACCCTGTGCAAGGCTCTGTGCTAATTAACAGAGGCACACCCTGTGAATAAGGCCTGTCTAACTCTCAAGAAGCACAGTCTACCAGTGGGTACAATTCCCCAAACAGGCAGGGACTTTGCCGAGTGCTCTCACCATAGAGCTGTAACTGAGAGAGCAAGGAACTGTGCCCACGTGGTCAGGATGGTTTCAAAAAGAAGGCGGAATCAGAGGGGCTGGAGTACACATGGGACACCTCAACGTCAGGGTAAGGGGTCTGGACTTTATCCTGAGGGTCATGAGACATGGGCTCAGAGCAATGAGAGAAGTTGTCTGAGCCGAAGGGAGTCTCTATAGCATTCTTGTCCTTTCATAAAGGGCAAAGTAATCCAGAAAATCCTCCAGAATGCACAGGCTGGAGGAACTATGGGAGCAACAGCGTGGTTTGTTGGAAGACATCAGACTAGACGGAGAGGAGAACAACACTTAATGAGAATCTGCTATAAGCTAGTGTGCTTCGTCTGTGGACATGGTTTTAATCCCATGTTAGAAATGAGGAGAGATCCAGGAAACCTGATTTCAGGCCTGGGTCTCACCTCTGGCCATGAGACCTTGGGCACGTTGTTTGATTACTCTGTGGACCAGTTTTATCCTGGATGAAATGGGAGAGAATTGGGGCTTAAGAGAGGTCATAGTTGAAACATGGCATGAGATATTCTAAAGGCTGCGCACACGCAAGTCTGTTTGTTCGCCTGCTTGCTTGGTTAGGGAATGCTGACCCAAAACCTCAGAGCATCTGTAGGCCCGATCTAAGATGAGAAAGCTGGCAGTGTACAAAAACGAGGCGCCAAGGGGAGGTACAGGGTAGCAGCAGAGGAATGAGAGTTGGGCCTGGGTTACAGGTGAGATTCTGATCCCTACTTACCTTGTAAACCTGGGTATATCTCTTTATTGTGGTCAGATTCTCCACCTATGAAAAGAGTCTTTCCAGAACTGAGTGTCTATAAGACAGGGCAGAAGGTAGTAGTTCTTTGGAGGTTAGAGTAAGTAGAGGAGGGGGAAAAAAAGTCCTGTGCCTACACTCCCGCCCCTGCCTAGGCCCTGTGTGCGTGATTTTAGAATTCCTTTCTGTTTCACGCAGTGAGGTGCTTAGTGCTTAGTAGAGGCTTACAGGAAAGCTGAGGACTCGTTTTCTCTCCACCTGGGAAAGGGAAAACTCCTGTTCCATTTCAAAGAAAAAATACGGCCCCCAGAATGGAACCTCCCCTTTCTCCTCGCTCACTCCAAGTGATGTGCTCTATTTTTCACCTGGTCTGTCACAGCTGTTGCCTAAATGGACTCCCTCTTCCTTCTCACATTTTTACACACTCATGCTGTCACAGAGAGCTTGCATTCGGTCTGCTGTGCCCATCTCACACCCTTTCAACCCATCTTTCGCTCCAGCCACTGCTGCAGGGGTCTGGGGCACAGTCCCCCAGCTGCACCACCACCTCGCTCACAGGCTGCCCTGGGGTTTCTCTATCATTATGAGGTAGGACACCCATGGGTACCTTCTCAGTACCTATGCTTGGGCAAACCTGCAGATGCAAGGAAGTTAACACCCCACAGAGAAATCCTTAACCAATGGGGGAGGGAAGCAGGTGGATTAGTGACCCCACTTCCCAGACAGACAGTTTTGAAGCACTTTCTATGTGCTCCTCACAAAGGCCGTGTGAGATAAGATCATTATGATACTGCGGATATAGGTCCAGGTAGAGGAGACAGGCTCCAGGAAGTTCAGGAGCTTCTGATGCTGGCGGGTATTCCTGCAGGATTCATACAGTCGTGTGACTATTCACATGTCCTCTTTCTCATCAGACCTAAGAGCTTTCGGGGGGCCAGGGATTGAGTTTTACACTTCTCTGTGATCCCCTCAAAGCTGAGCCCGGCATGGATTCCGGCACATCCCACCCCCAACGCTGGGTTCCAAGCCTCCTTGCTGCTTCTATAGCTTCTGTGTTTCCCTTTCTGAATATAATTAACTTTTCTAACAAATTTAATCCTCCAGGAATCCTATGAGCTTTTGTTGTCATAGCGCGACCATATTGCATTGTTGCAATAGCCTCTGGGCCTTTTCTGAGAGCCCCCGAGGGTCTCCAGGGCAGGGTCCTTTTCGGCTTTGCCTCAGCAGCCTCCCGCCCGGGCCTGGGCGTGGAGGAGAAGGGCTGGAACAGAGCAAGGGCAGGGCAGCTGGGACAGGCTCGTTAGGCGTGGTGGCCTGGGGTTTTCCCCAGCTGGGCCCGGGGCCCTGTGGTCCTGTGTCAGCCGCAGGGCTGACCTTCACGTCTCCCACCTGCCTTTGGATCTGACTTCTCCCAGGAGCCCAGGTTTATAAACAAAAAACAAACAGAGCAAATAAAAACATTACCTCATTGGTGCTTGTGTCAGCGGCTCCAGATGTCTTGGGGGGAGGGGGAGGGGCAGGGGCAGCCGGAGCACAGCCCAGCCTGAAGTGGGGCTGCAGCTGGGTGCGCCGGGGGTGAGGACAATTCCTCAGGTTTGGGCGTCTGCAGCCAGTGGGGTCACTGGCATCCCCACCCCCGACCTTCCCCTACCAGCTGGCCGTGATGGACGTCTACCACCTCCTGGGCATCCAACTGGCACCTCTGAGTCCCCAGAGTAGGCACGGGGCCACTGCTCAGTTTGATAAACGGATCTGTTGGATTAGGTACCGTATATCCATCATCTCATTTAATCCCATAAATTGTCTGGGAGATCAGGGTTAGCAGCCCCACTTCGTGGACGAGACGCCGAAGCCCAAAAAGTTAAGTAATGTGCTCAGAGTCAGGAGCAAAAAAAGTGGAAGAAGCTGGACTTGTGCCCAGGTTATCTGACCCTAGCTTCTGAGCTTGTCCCACAGTCCACCCCATCGGGAAGGTGTGACGGCCTAAGAGCTGATAATGAACTTCTCAATCTCCCTTCTCTCTGCCAGGGACATTTGTAAGGATACAAGGGGAGACAGTTAAGAAAGAAAGTCATCTTGTATTTTCCAAACCCATATTCCCTCTGTTGTTGAGCTACAGCAGAAACAGCAGTCACCTGAGAGTCAGGGAACCCGGGTTCAAGGCCCGGAATCCCTGGCTACTAATGTGTTCCACGCACTCAGCAAGGCACCTCCCCAGTCTGGGCTGCAGCTCCTCCGATTAGGAGTGTGTTTGAGATGAGCCCTGACCCCAGGCAACCCAGGTGGCTGTAATTTCCTGTCCCATATTAGGTGTTCCACATTTTAGAGGAATCTTCAACACTTTTACCTCTTCTGAACTATCCGCAGACATAAAACTTCCATCAACACCATGGGCACAGAAGAGAACAAAACCCAGAGCAAAGGGAGGTTTAGCTAAGCAGCCTCCTTGCCCTGCCCATCCACATGAATTTTTCTCCCCTCCCAAAGATGTTGCAAAGACGCAGAAACTCCAGCAAGAACTGTGCTCCATTCTCCTATTTTTCTCATGTGTTTCAGGATTTGGCTCTCTCTAACATTTCATCCTCCAGACGTGATTCAGAGCAGAAGTTTCATTACCTCTTGACTTTTTCCACCCAGTTTGAAAGTTCTGCATGTGGGCCTATCCTGAGGCTGTCTTGCTGTTTATTCAGTAACTAATTACTGCTGGTGGAGGAACAAGTGTAGCCTCAAGGTTGTTGCCAAGACCAATAGTATCCAATTCTACTGGAGGTAAAAGAGGAGGTGGGACAGAGGCCAATGTCTGGCTGAGGCCGACAGAACACGGCCATGTTGTGACAGGAAGGGAAGAGAAGGTGGTGCTACATGGGTGGACGGGCCAGAGGCTGGGGGGAATGGGGTGCCTGCAGAGGAGAAGTCGAGGCGGGCCTAGAAGAGAATTTAGACGTAAAGTCATAAGAATCACTTCTCCTCCCCTCCCTCCTGTTTGTTGACATCACATGTCCTGGCTTAACCCCAAATTATAACATGTCTGAAATTGAGGCAGGGGAAGGGGGGCCACAGGTGCTGTCACTGCTGATCAGGCCAAATGAATGGAAGACCTCCATTACCACAAAAATCCAATTCAATAATTTGATTTGCATTCACAGAATAAACCCCTTCTCTGGCTAGGACAGCATTGAGAATGAAGACGTTAATGATTCATGGTCCCTGGTCTTAAAGAACTGACCAGTCAGAGGAGAAGATGGGGAAACAGGCAGGGGCTGAGCGTGAGACGGAGGACGGCAAAGTGTTGTGTAAGCTCTAGGTGACATAGAGGGGAAGGGACCCACTTCTGGCTGGGAGTGTTGGGACAGGCTTCCCAGTAGAGGCAGCATTTGAGATGGGGCTTGAAGGATGAGTGGGGACTGATGGAGAAGGGAAGGCACTGAAGGGCTTTCCAGACTCTGTACTGCAGGACACTGAGCCTGAGCACCTCCTAAACCACGTGTCCTAGAAGCCCCCCTTGTCTTGCCCTAGTCCCAGTGCTGTGCAAAAGCGTGGAAGCACAGCACAGCTCCGCTGGACTGAGACGCAGCAAGCAGCTGCAGGTGAAGGATGAGTGATTAGGACACTCTAGGCTGGTGAGAAGGCAGTGCCCAGGTCCGGAAGGGTCTCATTGTCGGGCTAAGGACATGGGACTTCATACTCTAGACCCGCGCTGTCTAATATGGTAGTTACTAGCTACATGAGGCTATGTAAATTAATTTAAATAAAATAAAAAATTCAGTTCCTCAGTGGCAAAAGCAATATTTCAAGTGTTCAATAGCCCAGTATGTCTAGGGGCTATTGTATTGGGCAATGCAGATACAGACCATTTCCATTGTCAGATTCCTGCTCTAGACAATGAGAACCATTGAAGGTTTGTAACCTGAGAAGTAAAAGGGTCAGACTTGTGTTTCAAGCGACACCTGAGGGTCTGGCTGCGGGGGGGAAGAGATCACAGACAAGTCATTTGGGAAGGTTTTCTGTTAGCTCAGGTGAGCTTTGATGACGATGGAGGAGAGAAGGGGGTTGGGGAGGATTGTCACACTTCTATTACTCCAGGTGAGTCTTGATGAATACGCAGAAGGGAAGGGGAATAAGTGCTGTCTTCAGATCAGGGACCAACTCTTTTCCAGGGCTGCTGCCTTCCGTGGCTGATGGGCTCAAGGTCTCCTCCCTCACTCATTAGGGCCCAGGGTCTTCCCCATGTGTCCAGTCCTCCTGGCCTACAGAATCTTGAGGCTCAGCCATGTCAGCAGAGACTCAGATCCAGACTGTCTGGAACCAAATTCTGCTGTGATACTTGTTAGCCGTATGGTTTTATGAAAGTTTTAAAATTTCTCTCTGCCTCTGTTTTTTCATGTGCAAAGTGGGGATGATAATGATACCTGTATTGTAGTATTATCGAGGATCAAATGAGATAATATTTGTAATGCATTTACAGTAGAACCTGGCACATAGTAAACCTCAAAATAGGTATAACTTCATGTCATGACCAAGAAGCAGTGGAGTCCTGGGGTTTAGAGCATGGACTCTGAATCATTTTTTGAGTATTTGAAACCCAGCTCCGTCACTTTGTAGCTGGAGGTCTTGGAAAATTTATTTCAAGTTCTCTGTGCTTCCATTCCCTCGTCTCTGAAATGGGAGGAGTGCTAGTACCTGCCTCATGAGACTGTTGTGAGAATTCACTGAAATCGTGTACGTAACGGACTTCAAACCTGGCACATATGAAGTGTCCACAGTGTGACCTCTCTTAGGTGCTGTTAATGTTTTCTTGTCAGTACTGTTGTTACTATACTAAGAGAAGCAAAGAAATGCTCTGATTCTCTCATAGTGGAATGTTCTACTATCCCTGCCCTCAAGTGTTGACCCCCTCAAAAGGCAGGGGCAGTAAGAACACTGACCAGGAGATCTTGCTCCTATTTGTTCTCCAAGAACCCCTGCAATGGATGCCTTTGTCCTTCCTCTTCGTGTTTCCAGCAGCCTATCCCACCTCATATTCCAAGTTGTTCAGAGTAACACACTAGAAGTCGTTCTTGACAAGTAAGGGAGCTTTGGGGATTTTGAAATCTTTTTTGTTCTCTTCTCAACAAGACTCTTGACTCACGATAGCCAAGTGGAAGATGCCAGAAGCTGGACGTCTTCTCTTTGCATTATTGCTCAAGAAATGTTTTGATTCTTTCCCAGAGAGAACTTAATTCTTTCCCAAAGACCAACACAGCAAGAAGGAAGCATGCAGGCGGCCTGGGTCTTGCGCCCCACCACGGACCAGAAGTGCACATCCACTAGGCCCGTACCCCCGTCTCAGAGAGCACTCCCTGCTTATCTGTATAATGAATGCTTGACAGCCAGACCCCGTATGCATCCAGGGAACCTTAGGACAAAGCACACACTAATAGGTCTATCTCTCTATTCATCAAAGGAACCCATAATAGTAGGGCCCTATATATGGGACCGGGTGAAAAGGAAGGGATATGTTGATTTAGACCTACTATATGTAAGGCAGTGTGCTAGGCATTTTATTCTCTGGTTTCTCCTAGATATCTCTTGTTTTAATGACTTCTATTTCCAAAATGATGTATGTTTCCATGATATCAACCAATATTTTGCGGACGCTCAGGGAAAAAGAGAGGGTTGCAGTCACCACGGTAATTAAGAGCATAGAACCTGGAGTCAAATCCGCACTCCATCACGAATGAGCTGTATGATCTTGAATAAATTACTTAACCTCTCTGAGCCTCAGTTTTCTCAGTACTGAAATGGAAGTAATATATATGCCCATGTCACAGGGCTGTGGTAAGGATGAAATGAGGTGATCTAGGTAAAAACATGCCATGTGGGGCCCAGCACACAGTAAGTTGGCTTTCCTTACCAGTATTACTTCCCCTGCGCCCCAGCATTGTCCTCTGAGAAACCTCAGTCCTGTCACTCCTCCCTTCACCCTCCACCCACTTCTCATCCCTGACTCCTGGGCCCTGGAGAGAGGATGGAAATGGGGAAGGTGAGCTGAGTCTGTCATCATGTCTATAACCGGAAACCACACATTAGGAGAGCTCATTTCATTTGTTTTTAAACAGAAAGGAGTCTTGAAAAAGGGAGTTTGAGTGGCCTTCACTTACTGACTGATGGACTTTGCTTGTCATCCGGAAACACCCTCATTTTCCTCATATTCAGAATCTTCCCTTTAGTGAGCAGGGGGCACTTTCCAAGTGTAGCCCTCCCTGACTCAATGCCTGAGCCACCACTCCCTAGAGGGGAAGGAAAATGCCTCTTCCCTTGTCTAATCCTCCCTGTCCTTTGGCTTCTCACTTTGAAGTTAGATTATTGCTTAGAATTTTTTAAAAGTATTTGCATTTTTTGTACTATCTCTATCTGTCTCTATAGTCTTAAGATTTTTCTCTTCAATACCCAACTCTTTCGGTCATTGCCCCTCAAAACTTCTTTGTCACGGTGGTGTTGTCTTCCCACTGCATCCATTTAATCCATTATCAAAAGGGGTTCTCAACCCACTCAGCCCCACTGAGCTAGTGACCCTTTGTGTCCCTCCACCATTGTTATTTCTAAGGATTCCTTCTGCATAACCTTTGTATTCACACTTGAAAAGAACTTTGTTTGAGATTTATCACAGAAAGGAAAGTCCCAAGAAGGTAGACCAGTGATTGTTTCAACCCATCTCATCAATCGTCATTCATTCATTATTCATTTGTTCACTAACCAGCACTAGTCTGATGTCTACATAGTAGCAGGCTCTCTGCAGGGCAGTGCTAGGTTGATGGAAATGGATCAGACCAACTCCTGCCCTCAGGGAGCTCATAGAATGGGAGAGAGCACCCCTGTAAGAGCAGCTGTAGTGCCAAGAGCTACCCAGAACAAGTAGGGAAGGGAGCATAGAGGGAGGAGAAACAGAGTCTGCCTGAGAGAGGCAGAGAAAACGTCAAAGAGGTATAAGGTTAAGACCTCCCCAACTCTGTCCCCATCTCAAAACTCCCCTCATCCCTTCTGGTAGCTTCACTTATACCTTATTCTTCTCTTCCTCCTCAGCCAGTTCCCCAGTGCATCTTTGGCCTTCCCTAGAGCAACAAGATCCCCTAAGAATCCACCCACACTCCTTCACCTCCTCACTCCCCTTTTTATTTTTCAATTTGTGGAATTAGAATTTCTCATCCAGGGACTTCCCTGGTGGTCCAGTGGTTAAGAATCCACCTTCCAATGCAGGGGACGGGGGTTCGATCCCTGGTCTAAGATCGCACGTGCTGCGGGGCAACTAAGCCTGCACGCTGCAACTACTGAGCTTGTGCACCACAACTAGAGAGCCTGCGTGCCACAACTATAGAGCCCATTTTCTCTGGAGCCTGTGCGCCACCACTACTGAGCCCGCGTGCCCTGGAGTCGGCACACCACAACTAGAGAGAATAGAGAGAAGCCCACGCACTGCAACAAAGAGCCCGTGCACCGCAATGAAAGATCCCATGTGCCGCAACTAAGACCCGATGCAGCCAAGAAAAAAAACAGAATATCTCATCCATCTCCTAAAACTACCTCTTTGGTTGTTACCTAATTAGAATATCTGGGCTATGTAGAATCAACACATGTGTGTTACAAACAGAAATAGGAAACAAAGATAATCACCATCAAATTGTCAAAAGATCATGGTTGAAGTCTTGAACCCAGCTTTAGCTCCATAGCCTTGGGCAGGAGATTTAACTTCTCTAAACTTTAATTTATTCCTCTGTAAAATAGGGGCAATCCTGTCAAGTTCACCAAAATGAACAATCATGTCAAGTTTACTGGAATATCAGGTTCACCTATACCATACCCATGGGATGATATAGGAGAGAAATTTCTCTGCAAATGTTTGTCATTATGGAGGGTTTTTTTGTTTGTTTGTTTTGTTTTGTTTGCGGCACGCGGGCCTCTCACTGTTGTTGTGGCCTCTCCCGTTGCGGAGCACAGGCTCCGGACGCACAGGCTCAGCGGCCATGGCTCACGGGCCCAGCCACTCCACGGCATGCGGGATCTTCCCGGACAGGGGCACGAACCCGTGTCCCCTGCATCGGCAGGCGGACTCTCAACCACTGCGCCACCAGGGAATCCCCAATGGAGGTTATTATTTTACAACTATTTTAAAAGGAATCTACTCTGAATAGTTTTTGATATCCTAGACTTATCATAGTAGCCCTTGATGTTATAATCCCATAGAACCCTGTAAAAGGAAACATGTCCAATGCATGTTACCTGATTTCTGTTTGTGGTCTTATAGACCAGTGGGCTTACAATCCTGTCTCATATCCAAGCTCTGGAAATGGCCTCAGTGAGAAGCAGGATGTCTTCCTTTTTGGAAGGGAAGATAATAGATCTTGGATCATTGAATCTCCCCCTCTTTATTTAGTGCTTCCAAACTTTTTTTATACCCTGTTGTGGTTCCTTCACCTGTCAGTCCTGGCTAACCTAGAAGGCTAAGGATTTTACTCATGGAGGACAGATGAGGCTCATAGGAGTTGAGTTATATGTCCCAACATGGCCCCCCCAAATACCACCAGGGTGTTATGAAGACAGTGGCACACCAGTGATGGGAAGCCCATTTCTCAGACCCTGCTCTTACCAGTGGAGCCTGCCAAGTGCAAACAGTGATCAGCCATGACTTTGCTTCTTCTTGGAAGCACTTGTCTTAAATTAAAACAGTCCTGAGCCAAATTGAAGACATTGGTTCTAGTTCCAGCTCTGTCAGTATCTCCGTGTGTAGCCTTTGGCGAGTCACTTTCACTCTTTGGGCCTTCAAGTCACTTACTGAAGTTTGGGATGTTATATTGCGTTTCTTCCCTGTACCCTTGAAAATAATCCTAAAGCACTTTTTGCCCTCCCACTCCTCCCAGCTTTGAATGTGTTATATGGCTGAGCTAGATTGCCAAAGCTGGAGTCTGATTCCCCAAGCAAAGCTGATGTGAGTTTGTGACTCTTGTTCATGGTAATGGGGGAGCATAAAGAAATTTATGTTGGTACACAGACTAGATCTGCATGTTAACTGGCTTTCAGAGACAGTGTAGATGGTAACTTATTGCTCAGCCAGTCTAGGTTTCCATTTCACTCTCACCAGAGCAAGACCTGGGACACTTAGAAGGCCATGTAAAGAGTTTAGTGGATTAGTACTCTAGGGAAGCAGTATAAAAAGGGCATGGAGGTCAGACTTTGGAGTCAGATAAAACTGAATTTATCTTTGTTCTTATTAACTGTATGACCTTGGGAATATAGTTTAAACTCTCTCTCAGTTTCCCATGTAGAGTGTTGTGACAATTAATCAATGGTGGATGTGACTTAGGGCACTACTTATTAAATTAAAGCATAAGTGTAGCTTAAAAATGAAATGTAGCTTCTGATAGTAATTTCCTTCCAGAGTACAATATAGAAAGGGGGAAAAAGAATAACTTTACAGTGAAGAAACCTGATGGATACTACATCAGCAACGTGATCAAGGTCAACATCAAAATCGATATATAATGTTGATAGTATGTATACTTGATATGATGTGATAATATGATGTGGCACTTTACACCTGTGACATCTTCCTCTTAAGAACCCATGAGCCCAGTCTAATCATGAGAAAAACATTAAATTCCAATATGGAGGCATTCTGCAAAACACCTGGCAGGTGCTCCTGAAAACCATCAAGGTCCTCAAAACCATCAAGGTCATCAAAAACAAAGAAAGCCTAGAACTGTCACAGTCAAGATGAGCCTAAGGAAGGGTAGGGGAATGAGTGAAAGGAGGGGGCAGATTAAGAGGGTAAAAACTTCCAGCTACAAAATAAATGAGTCGCAGGGATAAAACGTACAGAGTGGGGAATATAGACAATAATATTGTAATAACTTTGTGTGGCGACAGATAGTAACTAGACTTATTGTGATGACCATTTTGTAATGTATAGAAGTATAGAATCACTATGTTGTACACCAGGAACTAACATAATGTTGTAGGTCAATTATACTTCAATAAAAAAATAGGGACATGTAACCACAGTATACTAATAGGTTCTGCAGTGAACAATATTTGCATTGATATAATGAAGCAAACACTGGTTATTGATGTAATTAAAAGTATGATAAAATTTTGGGGAGAGGATGAAAGAGGAGAGGTAGAGGTATTAAATCTTTTATATTTTATAACATTTATAAATTTTAAAATTGCTTTTTCCTTTTTTTTATCATATCTATATGAGATGATAGATGTTAACTAAACCCACTGTGGTAATCATTTCACAATATATGTAAATCAAACCTTAATTCTGTACACCTTAAACTTATACAGTGATATATGTCATTTATTCCTCAGTAAAACTGTAAAAAAAAAAAATGTTTTAAAATGTCAAGTTGAAACTAAATCATTTAAAAGAAAAAAAAAAGAGGAGCCTAAGGAGACATGTTGACTAAATGCAATGTGTCCTGGATGGGGTCTTGGAACAATAACAACGGAAAAAATCAGGTAAAAAACAAGGAAATCTGAACAAAACATGGACTTTAGTTAATAAGAATAGGTCAGAATTGGTTCATTAATTGTAGCAAAAGTACCATATTGTTAATAGGAGGGAAAACTGGTACAGCGTATATGGAAACTATGTAATATCTCCTTAAGTTTTGTGTAAATCTGAGAAATAAAATATATTTTTAAAACTGGATTATAATAGCCCTCTTCTGTGGATGCATTGATTTAACACACTTGTGTGAAGTGCTGGGCCTTGTGCTGGGTTACAGATATGAGCAAGGCAAGGTCTTGGCCTCCCAAAGAGCATGAAGCCTGTGGGAAGTCAGTTAGGTACTCAGACATCCTGTTCCCTCTTTTACATGTTACAGCAGAGACGGGAACACTGGCCACGTGGAAGGAACTAGGCCGTGCCTCCACTGGAACACTCTGTACTTCGCCTTGGAGAACTAGTTGGAGTACACCAGGGAGAGAAGGGGCTGGCAGCCTTTTGGGCCACGGGAGCTGTGTGTGTGAAAGAACTGAGAAGTGGGAAGGCAGTGGGGAGAGCAGTGTGGTAGGAGTGGAGTATTGGGAGAGACATGAGGCCAGAAAACTCAGATCTTATTTCATAAGTATTTTTGAGCACATACTATATACCTAGTAATGTGCTAGGAGCTGCGTAAATGTGAGAAGGACAGGTGTGGGCGTGGTCCCTGCCCTCAAGCAGTGGGAATAAGGACAAAACTCAAGTCATCCCAGATGATGGTATACTTAAAAATGTATCATTGACATGAAAGTATCAAAATGGACTGAATACGTGTCCATGTGTATATGCAGAGGGTGGCGGGGAGCTGCTTAAATTAGATGCTGTGTTATGTCCTAGGGCTGCTGTAACAAAATAGCACAGAGTTGGCGACTTCAAAACAACAGAAATTTATTCTCTCACAGTTATGGAGGCCAGGCACCTGAAATCCAGGCATCAGCAGAGCTGTGCTCCCTCTGAAGGCTCTAGGGGAGACTCCTTCCCTTGCCTTGTCCAGCTGGTGGCTGTCAGCATTGCTTGGCTTGGGCTGCCCACTCCCATCCCTGCATCCACCTGCCCATCACCCTCATCTTCCTGTGTGTCTCTATGCTTTTGCTCCTCTTATAAGGCCACCTGTCACTGGATTTAAGATTCACCCTAAATCCAGGATGATCTCATCTCAAGAGATTGAACTTGATTATACCTGCAAAGACCCTTTTTTCCAAATAAGGTCACCTTCACAGTTTCCAGGTGTTGGGACGTGAACGTATCTTTTTGGCGGGGTGGGGGGGGGGGTCACTATTCAACCCATTTATGTGGCCAAGGAAGGACTTTCTGAGATGGGGACATTTATGTGGAAAAGTCTGACTTGCAAAGAACAGGGAAGAGTGTTCTAGGTCACGAGAACAACACGCCCAGAAACCTTGAAGCAGGAAAGAGCTGTGTGCACCTGAGGAGCTGAAAGGACACAGGTGGAGCTGGAAAACGTAGGAAGGGGGAGGGGAGCCAAGAGCACCGTGGAGGGCCTGGTAGGAGGGATCACAGATGGTCCCTTGCTGGAAAGGATCTCAGAATGAGGTGGGCTGGCCTCCAATCTCATTCGCAACCCGCAACCCGGAGCTCCTCTTTTCACCCACCCACTGCTCTGGATGGCTTAGCTCAGTGCATTATAATAGCTCCTGGGCCTTGGTCAGGTGACATTCTACACTGCAGGAAGAAGCCCTTTGTTTGCGTCCATTTCAATGTCATTCAGCCAGAGTGGCGGCAGCTTTACAGTACCACAGCGAGCCTGGGTCTCACTGCCAACTTCCAGTTTCGATGCAACAAGCCCCATCAGGCCCCACTGTGATCTGCTAACTTCTTCTTTGAATAAGCCCTACCCAGTTTTGTTTCAAGCCACTCAGGCATCTGTTCTGTTGGGGCCTGAACTCTGGCCTGCAGTCTGGGAGCTGAGGTTGATTCCCATCTCAGACTCTCACGCAGCCTTGGGAAAGTCAGTTAGCCGCTCACAGCTCAGTTTCTTTTTTTTTTTTTTCGGCATGTGGGATCCTCCCGGACCGGGGCACGAACTCGTGTCCCCTGCATTGGCAGGCGGACTCTCAACCGCTGTGCCACCAGGGAAGCCCCACAGCTCAGTTTCTTCATCTGTAAAATGAAAATGAAAAAGCCAGTTTCACAGCAAGATCGTGAGGCTCAAATAAAATGAGGTGTTCGAAACGTTTTGTGAATTCAAGTGTTTTACGTGCCCAAGGAGATGTGAGCCATAGCATCAAAGCCCTGGAGTCTCTCATCATCTTCTCGGAGTTGGGGGATGCTCAGGACCCACCTCATCCCATCATATACCCGTATACTCTGCACTGATGGCTGCATGTCACTCCCCGAGGGGTTAACATACATCATGTCCCATCGAGAGACCGTCATGGAGCAAGCTCCCCAAATGGAGAAACAAAACTCAAATTCACATCCCTGTAAAAAGCAGCCTGCCTTTGAAACTTGACCTTGTTGAAAACCTACAGAACTGAACGTAGAGGAAAAGGAGAAGGGAGTCTAAAAAAAAGTGAATTAAGCAGCATTTTGTCCAACCCAGTTTGGTTTTAAAGGACATTCATCAAGACCAACATACCTGCCCAGGCCACTCCTGGGAGCCCTGTGAGTGGCCACGTGGACTTGACCTCCTGGTTGTCTGCAGTCCACTCATTTGCAAAATGGTTTCAAAGAAGGTAACAGTTTGTGGTAATGGGAACCATATGGGCTGGTGGCTGCTGTGAGTAAAAATAGCTGGCATGGCCCGTGTGGCCAGACACAACGTCAAACTAAGAGCAGGAAGACAAAAGCTGTGTGAAGGAAGGCAAAAAGTTGTTTCAGAAGGCTAGAGACAGGAGCCCGCCTGACGGGGGAGGACGTTCAGGGACTGGGACGTGAAGCCAAGGGACTCGTCAAATGCAGAGACATTTGCATGAAACACCAGCCCTCCCCAGCCTGGTCGTCCACACTCTCATGCCCCAGTTGAGAGGGGACAGAGAATGTTCTGTCTGGGAACAGAGCCAAGGCTCAGCATGCGGACAGATCGCTGTAGGATGTGTACTGGGGCACGAATCCTCTCTTACCCAACCATCCCGATAGATGCCAGAGCCTGAAGGAACCATGCAAGGAGGTAAGGCCAGAAATTAAAAAAAAAAAAAAAAAGCATAAATTTTAGGATCTTTTTCACATGTATCCTGCTTTGTAGTGTGATAGAAAGAATATGGATTTGAAAATTGTGGGCCCGATTTAATCTGATCATAAACACACCCATTGTATAAACATAAGCAAATTATTTAATCTCTCAGAGCTTCAATTAAATAGTCTGTAAAACGGAGATACTGTAACCAATGATTGTTTTCAAGACTACATGTGCTGATGCTCCTTATTTTTAGTAGCATGCCCTGTTCATTCATTCATTCAACAAATATTTATTAAGTACCTGCTAGCGGCTAGGCATGTACAGAGGAATAAGGAATAAATCAGTGAATAAAACAATAAAAACTACCTGCTCTCACAGAGTTTACATTCTAGCATGTTGCAAGGAAAAAAGTGCTATGCATGCAAACAAACTGGGGAAAGTGATCGGGAGGGCAGAGATCGAGGAGCAGTTTTTTTTTTTTTTGCGGTGCGCCGGTCCTCTCACTGCTCTGGCCTCTCCCGTTGCGGAGCACAGGCTCCGGACGCGCAGGTTCAGTGGTCATGGCTCACGGGCCCGGCCGCTCCGCGGCATGTGGGATCTTCCCGGACCGGGGCACAAACCCGTGTCCCCTGCATCGGCAGGCGGACTCTCAACCACTGCGCCACCAGGGAAACCCAAGGAGCAGTTTTAATGGGACGGTCAGGGAAGGCCTTGCTGAGAAGGTGACGTTTGAACAAAGATTGAAGGAGACAAGAGAGTGAGACATGGAGCTATTTGGGAGGCTAGTACTGAAAGCAGAAGAAGCCATTGGAGTGAAAGTCTGGGCTGCTCTGTGGCAGCAGAGACTACTGTGGCTAGACTGAAAGCAGCCGGAAGTCAGAGAGCTATGGGGGCCTGGCTATACTGGTCCAGGGGATCAGGGTAAGAAAGAACTTGGCTTGACTCTGTTGCAGTGGAATGTCCTAGAAAGGTTTTCATTGGCAGGCAGACTCTCAGCCACTGCGCCACCAGGGAAGCCCCTGGCTGCTGTTTTGAGAAGAGTTTCTCTATGAGAAAGTACAGAAGCAGGGAGACTAGTGAGGAGGCTGTTTCAGGAATCCAGGTGAGAGCCAATGATTTCTTAGATTAAGATGATGACGTTGGAGGTGGTGAGAAGTGGTGAGTTCCTCCAGGATTTGCTGCTAGTTTGAATGTGGGGTTGAGAGAGAGCAGTCAAGAAAGGTTCCGAGGCTTTGAGCCTAACTGGGAGAAGCTGCAGTTCACAGAGACGGAGATGATCGTAGATGGAGCAGGCTGGAGAGGGCGGACTGGATGTTCAGTGCTGCACATGTTAAGCTTGAGATGCTTGTTAGACATTCAAGTGGAAGCACAGGGTATCCAGGTAGATGAGAGTCGTAAACATACAGGTGATACTAAAGGCCATGAAACACTAGATCATCGTGGGAGTGAGTGAAGATAGAGAAGAAAAGGCAGTGATGTTTCCCCATTGGGCATCAAAGAGTTAGAGATTAAGTAGTCTTCTACACAATATCATCTTCCGAATGCGTGAGCTACAAGAGCAAATATACAGCGTACCTACGTGGGCATGAAACCTTCTACGATAGATAGTGCTATTATTACTTCATATATAAGAAAAGTAAGAACCCAGAGAAGTAAATTGATTTGCTCAGTGTCAAAAAGTTAATGAAAAACAGAACAGGAATCCAAACCCAGGTGTCCTGACCCCAGTCCTCATGCTGTTTCCACTCCAGCCATCTGCCTAGTGCTGTTCTTACTTCTAAGGTAGACATGCATCCTTTGTCCTCAATGTATTTGTCATGCTTCTCCAAGTTTGAAATCAAAACCAGGTCATTCTAACAGTTAAGTACTCTTGTTTTCCAAGCTAGAGGTCTTGCCAGCCTTAGAAAATAAAAACATTATGAGAAACTGCCTTTGGCAAAGACCGAAAAAAAAAAAAAAAGAAACAAGAGGAAGAGAGAGAATGACAAAAAATCTTGCCTTCCATTTTTCCCATAGGTACTCAGTGTCTCCTGGACTCTAAATCATCTTCTCTATCTCTGGAGGAGGTAGATATAAGGCAGATACAATCTCCCCTGTCTTCGATATCAGGCACGAGGGAGGGATAGAAAAATAAAGTGATCTATGTGGGGTCACCGAGCAATTTGTGAATGTGACTTGGAAGAGGTCCTAGTTATTTTGCACCACTCCTTTTCCCTATAGCCTATCTAACACTACTTTATACCACGTATGCAGAAACTGGTGAAAATAAAATAATACCTGGTAATTTGTGAAGCACTTTTTATCCACTATTGATGCCACTGTTTGAGGTAGCTACTGTGTATGTATGTTAACATCCATTTTAAAGATGAATAAACATGGCTTGGAGAGATTAAATAATTAAAAGAAATGCTGTAATTTTATAAAACATGATTATTACTAGAAAACAAATATAAATTTATATGAAAAAGTGCACTAACTTGGCATCCACGGGACCTACAACGAACGAGTCCAGTTCTGTTTTGCATCAGCAATTTCTGCAGTGTGATCCAGAGTCTTATCTGCATCTGCCTTCTCCCTTTCCTATTTGGCTAACTTCACACCTTTCTGAGAAGCACTCAATGTTGTTCCTCTCAAAGGAATGGCCTGGGTCTTCTTCATCCTAGTATCCCCAGTGCCTTTTCGGTTTCCTGTCACTGTGCAGGGAATGGCAAATATTGGCTGAGCTGCACTGAGCTGAAGTTGGTGAACTGAAGAAGACGAGAAACAAGGTTGGGGTTAAGACCACAGCGAGCCTTGAATGCCAAGCTAAGCTATGTGCACATCCATCTATTATTAGCAAGCATAGCCAGGGCCACTGCCTTGTCTAGCCCCCAGGTTCTGCAGCTCCATGCTGGACTGTCTTACGAAAAGAAGGAGCTTGCCGAGTCAGTAAAATGGGAGTGGTAATGTCTTCCTGACTAATATCAGAAAAACCCACGCCAACAGTTTTCAGATTTGAAAACTTGACTTTATTTTTTCTTCCCACTCACACCTCAGGTCTCGTCATGACTTCAGCCAAAGAAAACCAATTCAGACAGGGCCATTTCAGTCTTGTTCTGAGTCTAAAGTAGGGAGACAGCAAGTAGGAAGTGACATCTGATGTTCTGAGGTTTCCTGATCAAATTTAAGACCCAGTAATTTAGTGTGGATTATTTGAGTCAGATGAACTAGGGAGAAGCATTAAATTCCATTCATCTCATCTCATATTTATTAGCTGTGCTAGAACCAGAAGGATGAGGGAAAGACATGAGCTCCTGCTCTGATGCAGCCATCTGTCTGTCTAAAGGGAAAGGAAGTAAGAGAAATATACAGACAAGTGCACAATAAGGCAGAACATGATTCTAAGAAGTGGTGGTAACGTGCTATATGGTCTTATAGATTTTGGTGGGAGGAGATATATATATATTTCTCTAGACTTCCAAAGAAGTTCCCAGCACAGAGTTTAAGGATACAAGGGAGAGGAAGAGGAATAAGGTTCTAATGACAAGTTGGAGTACGATCACAAAGAGCCTTGAATGCCGAGCTAAATTGCATGTATTTCCATCTGTAGTTAACAGGCAGCCGGGTCACTGCCACATCTAGACATCAAATTATTCCAACCCTTGTTTCATCTTCCAAGTGTGATGCCAAGAGCTCTGGAGTCAGCGATTGTCCTTTTATATCTTCCATATTGTACCCAGCCTATTGCTAGACACAGAGTTCAACATTAGACTCTGGAGAACTGAGACTCCCTCTCAAGCCACACTGGAGAGTTACCTCCTTACTTTAGAAATAAAATTCATAAATTCTTCCTAAATCTGTTTTCAGGCACTTTTTTGTATTTCATAGACCAGGGACATTTTTAAAAGAGGGGAGCAATCATAACGTTGTTAACTTTTTAGTCTTCTAAGTAATACAATTAAAAATAATTAAAAAACAAAAATAACAGTGTCCATCAATTTTCATAAACATTTCAAAAAAGGATGAGAGGGCTTCCCTGGTGGCGCAGTGGTTGGGAGTCCGCCTGCCGATGCAGGGGACACGGGTTCGTGCCCCGGTCCGGGAAGATCCCACGTGCCACGGAGCGGCTGGGCCCGTGAGCCATGGCCGCTGAGCCTGCGCGTCCGGAGCCTGTGCTCCGCAACGGGAGAGGCCACAGCAGTGAGAGGCCCGCGAACCGCAAAAAAAAAAAAAAGGATGAGAACTTTAACATTCACCCCCCTCAAAAAAAGAAAGATGTAATCTCAAAAAACCATCTCTTCCAGGAAAAGACAGTTAACACTCTAACACTGTCGTTTTAAAGGAAGTTTCTGTAATCTTAAAATAAAAATAGAATATAAAATTATACTTTATTATTTATGCTGTAGACAGTATTTTTCTTGGTAGAAGCTGTCAATCAAGATAGTATAGATATGCAATATTGTTACAATACGAAGTGAACTTGAGTCTCCAAGTAGTTTTGTAATTTCATTATTAATACTGTCATCAAAAACAAAATTTTGAAGAGATTTATTGATGGAAATGGAAAGTATACACCCTCACTACCTCACTCAATTCACAGTATCCTGGGCACACTCAGAGAAGTGGGTGAGCAACTCAACTTCACCAAACCCCTAGCTTCTTCCTCCTTCTTCCCTCAGAGCAGGGAAAAACACTCATCAAGGTAGCCCAAGGGTCTGGCTGGTGAAGGTGGCAGGAAAAGACCTACCAGTGTTTTTTTCTGCATGGCTCCCTACGTCAAGGATCACTCCATCTCCCTGGTAGCCCACCATGGAGCAGTTGGGAATTTGTCTGAGTGGGATGTCATGGACTTGACTTCAACATGGTCCAGTACATTTCCACGCACGTTCATTTATGAACCACTAATTTGGTCTAATCCTCTCATGTCTCAGATGAGGAAACAGACCCAGAGGCCTGAAGATCAACCTTTCCTGAAACAAAGTAGATTAAGGACACCCCAGCCCAGAATTATGGAAATCAGCCCCATGTGTCCCTGGCTGACAGTACAGTTTTTAACTTTTGACCCTAATTCAGATACTTTCTTGTACCTGAGGTCCCATGCCCATGGTGGGACACCATTTTGGTAAGTGAATTACCATCTCCCTCTCTCTCATCTGTTTAATGCCCCAGTGATTTGGGGTCTGAGTTCTTCCTCAGTCTTGAAATTTATCACACACACACATACACACACATATAAAGGAAAGGCATAATTACAGAAAAAAATCATCCTTTCCTGAAACCCACCCGAAGACTGAAGACCTGACCCTAAACCCAACTCCAAGGGACCTGGGATCCCACTGACTATTCATGGATGTCTCTGGATTTGCCTGGATACTAAGAGTAAGCATCATTTTTCAATAGTAATTTCAGGCTAAGCTCTGTGTCCAACATTCTACACACATACTCTCATTCACTGCTCACAAAACCCTACGAGGTTGAAGGAGTGGGCCCGTTTTAAGAGGACACTGAAGCCTAGCCAGCCTCCATGACTTTCCCAGAGTAACACAACTGGTAAGTGGGAGAATGCAAGGGCAAGGCCTTCTGCCAGGTCCCAGCACTTCCTAGGCTGATATTCTGTGTTGTCCAGGACCTGGAATAGGATAAGCTCACAGGGAGTGTTGTCCAGATGAAGCAATGCGTAAGTAACTTCCTCTTCCACCTGAAGATGCTGTCCCCCACCACCAGGCCACCTCCCGAGGGATTCATAAAATGTCCCATTAAGTCATCTCTGAGGTAATTTATAAAATGTCCTATTAAGTGTGAGCCACAACTATAATTATAGTCTTCACACAGACCCTGGATGTGCTAGTTTGCTACACTTTAACTTAAATACTTGGTACGTTAGATTGAGGCCTGAGGAAGTCCCTGGATCTCTCCCTCACAGCTGGGGGCCAGGCTGGGCTCCCCTCTCCTATTCTAGCACAGTTGACTGTTTGAAGGGAAATGCTGGCCCTCGCATGGACCCCTGCTGCACTTCATCTCACTGGGTTTGGCTGATCGTTCCAGCCAACTGAGATCATTTAGAAGTTTGATTTTGTCATCAATCATTTCTTCTATCCCTCCCAGCTGTGTGTCAGCCACAGATGTGATAAGCGGACTTTATATGTCTTTGTCCAAATCACTGGTACCAAATATTAAACAGGGCTAAGGACAGTTCTCTGGGGCATAACTCTGCCCTGACCCCAGGGCGTTTGCATGGGCCTGTACTCCTGCATTTGTCCCATGTTATTATCAATTTTTTAATGCCATGTATAAGCGCCTCAAGAGCCAAGCCTTGACATTATAGTGCTTTTAATCCTCATTGGGCACAATGCTGATTGCTAAAGAAAAACTCTAGCACCAACAAGGGCACTAGACAGAGCCATTGATTTGGTGTCAGAAGACTCAGATTCAAGTCACAGGTAACCCCCTTCCAATGGCTGTGTCTAGCTGTTTATCCTCCCAGGGTCTCAGTTTCTCTATCTGTAAGATAGAGAAAGATAATCAGAGAAAGATAAGATATCTGTAAGATAATTGTCCCTGCAGACTACCTCATTCAATTGTGGAGCTCCGTAAAGTAATGCCTGGTTTTGCTTTTCACTCACTGCTAGTCATGCTTTTACACACACACACACGTCTTCAAACTGAAATTCATTTCCCCTCTCTTTCCTATCAATACCATCCTTAGCCTGCTCTCCTCCTGCTACTTCTCTGGGAATCCTTCATGGCCCCTAAACAAGCATCACGTCCTCCTCTGAGCTCCCACAGCACTCTGCAGGTCTTTGCTGGGGCACTTAACTCCATGTGTCCCCAGCGGTCTGGTTACTTGCCCATGTTCCCCTCCAGACAATGGTCTTGGAGGTCAAGAGCTACCTCTCAAGTATCTGTCCCTGGCACCAGCATAAGGACCTGGGACTCAGAGGACACTAAATGACAGATTTATGGAACAAACGTGGATGATGGCAAGCTGCAGAGTCAGCCCCTTTCTTCCCACAGGGAATGGTGTGGCTACATGGGTCTGTACTTGGGCCACTGGCAGGTGTCACCATGAGCACAGCAGTACTGGGGCTGGATGTCCTTGGTTTATCCTTGGGGAGAAACAAAGGTGGGTCTAATGGACAAAGCCAGCCCCAAAGCTCTGTGAGAACAGGTATCATGTCTGTTTTGTTTATCACTGTTGCAGGGTGGGTTCCCCAGCAAGGAGACTCTGAGAGGGAAGTTTGCATCCAAGAAGTTTACTGGGGAGGCCATTGGGATGGGAGAGTAGGGGAAACAGGATGGGGCAGACAGAAGTTGAACTGCAATGCAGTGGCCACAAAGGACTCAGCTGGCCCTGTGGAGAACTCTGGAGCTGGGGATGGACCCTCAGAGTTGTCCCGGATTGAGACAAGTGGGTTGGACCTCAATGGACACCCTCCCACTGACCTGTCCTGGATGAAGGCTGCCTTGAGGAAGGAGGTGAAACCTTGGGCTCGGTGGTTCACTTCAGCGGAGGACATTCCCAAAGAGAGAGTCAGTTGAGAGCTGCCAACACTTGGAACTGCTGGAAACACGAACACCTCGATGCTGGAACAGGAGCGTCTGTTAACATCGCTGTGCCCAGTAGCGTCTCGCTTGTTGAAGACCTTCAGTGAACACTTGTTGAGTGAAAGGAGGAATCTATGCCCAATCACAAATGGAATCCTGTAGGTTCTCTGCGGACTAAGGTCCGTTTAGTCCATGCACCTTTGGATGTGCCACCTCTGGCCAAGGCTGTGCCGGTGCTTGGCTCAGGCATGAGTGAGACGTGTTCCCTTCTTTCGAGAAGGGAGGCAGACATGTAAGCAGACAGTCCTATCCCCAGGGGAGGACTATAGGTGGAGAAAGCTCAGAGGGCTGTTGTAGCAAAGAAAAGATGAACAGCTTCTTGAATAAGTTGACATTGAAACTGAGGCCTGAAGGACAAGAAACAGGCAAGTTCTAGGCAAACGTGAAGTGTAGACAAACGATGCAATGCTGGTGTGAGAGACCATGGCATGGACCCTGTGGTAGAGGCAGTCCGGGCCAGGTTCTCAGGGCCTTGCGTGCCAGACTACAGAGCCTGGACCAGATCCTAAAAGCAGTGAGGGAACAAGGACGGGTTTTCGAGAGAGGGCTAATAGCCCAAGTTTTCCTTCCCGAAAGAACATGGGCTTCAGTTCCTCCTGTCATTTTCCATCTCAGCTTCGATGGGAACCACCACCTAAGCGCACACCATACACGCAGAGCATGGCATGAACTGACCCTGATGCTGGGTCCTGCGACAGGTTGAGGGAGCTGCTGACCCTCAGGAGGAAGGGCGTGTTCTGGCCTTGACGTGCAGGCCAGGACTCCTGAGGGTGTGACCCCAATGAAAGGAAGCCCCGTCAACGTGGAGAAGTCAGGGCGACCCTTCCCTTGCCAAGAGGCAGTATCAGACAGTGGGAAGAGCACTGCCGGAGGAGTCCATTCTCAGACGCTTACTGAATCCGTGGTACAGGCAAGTCAGTAACCCTTATCCATGAAATGAGAAAAAGAATTCAACCACACACCTGGTAAGTATGCTCAGATTAACCCAATAATGAGATATCATTTTATGTGTATCAGACTGACAAAGATTTTTTAAAAGAATGATTAGCACTGACGAAGGTGGATAACGTAGGCTGGCCAATTCACTGTAGGTAAGTGTAGTGAATTGGAATAAACAATTCCAGGGAGCAGTTTGACAACTAACATCGTCTTTGAAATGCACATAACTTTTGACCCAGAGATTCCACTTTTAGGAATTTATTCTAAGGAAGTAATTAGAAATAAAAGGGGGAAATGTACGTTAGAGGGTATTCAGCAAAACATATTCCTGAGAGCAAAAATTCCCATCCATGGAAATAACCTAAATGTCCATCAACACCTATCAGCTGATAGTTGTATTAATAAATTCCAGCACACCTGTGCGTTAGAAAACTTTGCAGCAATGAAGAATTAGGCACGCGAATTTGATTTACCAACATAGAAAAATGTTTGTAATTTACTGCTAAGAAAAGAAAAAAAATTTTATTTATATTTTAATCCCAATTTTGTAACCGCAACAAAACCTAAAAAGAAATCTCTTGTTGTTGTTATTGTTATAAAGTTGGAATTGAAATATATTTTTTGTATTTTTTTTTCACTTAACATTGTATTATAAGCGACTGGTTTACCAACATGTTAACTAATTATCAATCTGGGTACTAGGACAATTCTAATTTTCTACTTCGTTTTTTAAGTAGTTTAGGCATTCTATGATTATTATTTCTATAATATTTTGATAATCAGAAAAACAGAAACATAATTTTAAATACTAATAATGTGTGCTTCCCAGGACTCCTGTAATACAAATAAGATAATGCTCATGAAGGAGCCCTGTAAACAGTAAACCCTGTGTGTATGTGAGGATCTATTCCTTTCTGAAACTCTGCATTTCTCTTTACCAGGGCATCTCAGAGTAAGGGGAGTAGCCATCCTGAGGTCCTGGTACCCTGGCAAGGTCTTTGGTAGGCAATAAGTGACTTCTCTGCAGGATAACATCACAGCAATCTATGAAGGATGCCTCTTAGCTATCTCCCCAATCCTTCCTGTCTCTACAGTCCCATTGTTCTGTCCTGGTTCAGACCCTCATCACCTCCTGCTTACATCACCACATCAGCCCCATTTCTGGTCTTTTTGTCTCCTGAATCCCCATCTCCTTCACCTACCATGCTGTCGCCATGGCAATTGTTCCACAGAGCACTTCTGACCATGTCTCTCCCATGCTGTTGCCACAGGGGACAGTCTGAGGTTCTTGGTGTGGTGTATGAGGCCATTTGTAATCTCGCCTCCGTATAATTCCCCAGGGACTTCTACTTCTCTACCAGGTCCAAAAACAAGCTTGGTCCTCACAAACTGTATTATGTTAATTCCCCAAACATTCCATTGTTTTTTAATGCCTCCATCTCTCTGGAATGTTCTTTTCCCCCTTGTTCATCCTGCAAACTCCTGTTCAGCCTTTCTAGGCTATCTCTGTGAAGTTGCTTTCTCTCCACTTCCCATCCTATGTCCAAAGATGTGTATTGTGACACAGGAAGTATATCTAATATAGATAATTCTTTACATGTCTGTCTTCTCCATGGGACTACAAGCTCCTCAGAAGGCATCTTGTTCACCTTTGAAACATGGCCACCTAGCATGTGCCCAATGCAGCCCAGGTATTTGTTAACATGATCTTGAATGAATTTTGTCAGGATTGCACCCCATGGTAAAAAGCAAATCATACCTACATGTTCCCTGGCTGCTCTGTAATGCTGACTTCACCAAGTCCCCAGCCACCCACGCGATCTCTCACAGTTGTCATCTGGAGGGCAGGGAAGCTTTAGGGGAAAAGCAGAGCCCCTCAATTACCAGTTCTGACAATCCTCATTTTAGTTCAGGTCTCCCCATGAAAACAGACAGTCAACATGTGATCAGAGAAGAAATAGAAGTATGTTTCTATTAAAACCATGTTCCTTAGGTTGTCACTCTGAATTTATATCCCTCTGGCCCTTGCCAAGTTGGCTCTTGGCTATACTCTGTCCTGAAATGAGAGCATTCTTCTTATAGCCCCAGGAGATGCCTACAATGCCTGAAGATTGAAAACAGACCTAGCAACATGGATTTGGGAATTTGTAGAGTCCAAAGCACCACTATCCTATATAACCTGCTCCAGATAACCTAGCTCCCCTTCGCACCTCTGATTAGAGGTATGTTGGGTGAAAGAGTTCACTGCCTGAGTGGTGCTTCTGTTACCCAAGAGGATGGGCAAGGAATCTAGTTAGAGTGGAGAGAGAAATCAGCTCTGGGTACAGGAAAATCCCACCCATGGACTGTGGGTTTTGGCTTTTAGGCAAAAACAATCATGGTGTATATGCACATCAAAGCGTTTAAATCAATAAAAACAAGCAATTATTGGGTACCAACTATTTCCACCCCCCTTCTGGGTCTGGTGAGGGATGAAGTGTTGAGCAAGAGGGTAATTGCCTTTAAACTGCTCATTTCTACTGGAGAGTAAAGGTTTGGCTCTAAATACCCATGACTTACAGTAGAATAGGATAAAAATAGAATGGAATAGAATAGAATAGAGTAGAGTAGAATAGAATAGAACAGAATAGAAAGCGCTATGTGTGTGCCAACAGGTAATGTAGAATGATGGAGAGAGCACAGGTTTAGCAGGCAGTCAGATTCAGGCTCAAATGCAAGTTTAGCCAATTACCTTAGACAAAATACCACACTTCAGAGAGCCTCAGTTTTTTCAACTATAAGATGGGCTTCAACAGCCACTTCACAGAAAAGGAGTTAAATGGAGATTAAATGAGATGGAGCACATGAGCTCTTGACCTATGGTAGCCCTAGCCTCTCTCCGTTTCACAGCCAGTAAGAGCTGAGGCCCAGTGACCCCACGACTAACTGTGAGCAAACACTTGTAGGTCCCGAGAGTGAGCGTCAGGAAGAGAGGCCGGAGGCTGCTGAGGTGGAAGCCTTTGCCCCATTCTTTCAGTTTTCAGAAGAATGTCTTCCCGTTCTGTGACCTTGAGTTGCATGTCTTTGGACTTAGCAAATGCTCTGTCAGACAAGTTCAATGTTTTCAGTTCATTTAGATTACAATTTCTGTCAGCCTGAGAAACTGAGATGGGCTTACTCGGACCAGGAACTGGGGAGGCTTGCCACTGTGGTGGCTTCACTGTTGAGGTACCCAGCTCCTTGCCAGACCACAGAACACATGAGAAGAGGAAAATAAACAACAATCAGAGAAGATGTGGCCTTATCCACGTAGGGGCCGCTTCCCTGGCCTGTGGTCTCGAACGATGCAATCAAGCTCGGGGAGTCTCGCTTGGTTTACGACGTCTGATTGTTGGAATGCTAGACTTCTGACAGAGTGCGTGGGACACTGGGTTCATGTCTCTGAGCCTTGTTCATTTTATATACGAAGGAAAGAAAACATCAAAATCTATCTATGAATAGGGAGGATGACCCACTTTTCTACTTGTGGTTCTTCTTACCCAAAATCCAACTAAGTGGAAATACTATTTTCTTCATTATAGTCAGGCTTGGAGAATTTAAATGCAG
Source organism: Neophocaena asiaeorientalis asiaeorientalis (assembly GCF_003031525.2). Lineage (NCBI taxonomy): Eukaryota > Metazoa > Chordata > Mammalia > Artiodactyla > Phocoenidae > Neophocaena > Neophocaena asiaeorientalis. The sequence goes on along the minus strand of NW_020174037.1, from coordinate 3,620,540 downwards.
CAAAACCAATGAAAACACTGGATTAGTTAATAGAAGACTGGGCGTCACTGTAGCCTTAGCTACCCATGGTCTGGAGGACTTTGAAACCACTATTTAGATCTCTCATGATTCAATGTTTTTGTCTTTCAAATAGGCACAATAATATCTATTCCACTTGGTTGGTTTCTGGATTAACTAAGTTAGTATGCAAAGAATCTGACACATTATTAAATGTGAGTTTGTTTCATAACACCTAACCCATGAGATATTGGGTAAATCTTTTAATCAGTGTTAGAATTTCTCGTTTGCAAAACTAAGCCCATCTACCTCACCCTTTCTGCCTCTCAGAGCTGATTTGAGAGGTTAAGGTGATGGTAGAATGAACGTGCTTTGTAACTGGAAAGGATTAGGCAAAATAGTCTATCAGGATGGCTCTTTCAACCGTGCGGGAATCACTCAGAAGAGAGTGTGTTCTTTTAAAGGCCCACCTTTTCAGTCACCTCTTACATCTGAGGGACACTTTAGAATAGACCAGACTGATTGATCAGTTATCAAAGAGCTAGAAAAAAGGTTCAGGCTCCAGTTGCTGTTGAAGTGAAACCACGTTGGCTATAGGGCCAGTGCCCAAACCCTTTGAATGCCATATAGCCTCAAAAAAATGAAGGCTGACTAAGCTTGATGCCAGCTACATGATTAACTGAACAAAACCTACACACTCTAAGCAGTGAGATCAAAGAGAACACTCTTTCCAACAAAGTAAACCCTCTTAGAGAATTGGGACATGATTCATCCTAACAAACTACTTAGAAGTCAGGTAAGCAGACTGTCCCTTGCCTGAGGAATTAGATGCAGGCCTGTCCCAGATAGGAAAGAGATAGGGTCATCCTTAAGGACCTTCATATCCAGAAGCAAGATGTCCATAACCTGAGGCTGAGCTCCTGAGAAAGTCTCCCCTGGATCTACAGAATGAGATCGTTGGGGCAGGGGTGCAGGAAATTCAGCTGACATCCCACATGGATTGTGTCCTCACATAGACTGGGTCCTCAGGAACGTAGTTTTCCATGCTTGTGTCAGAAAATGTCTTCACTATATTTTTTTATTTAATTTTATTTATTTATTTATTTATTTTATACAACAGGTTCTTATTAGTTATCTATTTTATACATATTAGTGTATACATGTCAATCCCAATCTCCCAATTCATCCCACCACCACCCCACCACCCCAACCTCCGCTTTCCCCTGTCCAAAACTATGTTGAATAATAGTGGTGAGAGTGGACATCTTTGTCTTGCTCCTGATTTAAGAGGAAATGCTTTCTGTTTTTCACCATTGAGAATGATGTTTGCTGTGGGTTTGTCATATATGGCTTTATTATGTTGAGGTAGTTCCCTCATGCCCACTTTCGGGAGAGTTTTTATCATAAATGGATGTTGAATTTTGTTAAAACCTTTTTCTGCATCTGAGATGATCATATGGTTTTTATTCTTCAATTTGTCAATATGGTGTATCATTTTCCTCTTTGATTTCTTCATTGATCTCTTGATTATTTAGTACCGTGTTGTTTAGCCTCCATGTGTTTGTGTTTTTTACGTTTTTTTCCCCTGTAATTGATTTCTAATCTCATAGCGTTGTGGTCAGAAAAGATGCTTGATATGATTTCAATTTTCTTAAATTTACTGAGGCTTGATTTGTGACACAAGATGTGATCTATCCTGGAGAATGTTCCTTGTGCACTTGAGAAGAAAGTTAAATCAGTTAAATCTATCTGGTCTGTTGTGTCATTTAAAGCTTGTGTGTCCTTATTTATTTTCTGTCTGGATGATCTGTCCATTGGTGTAAGTGAGGTGTCAAAGTCCCCCACTATTATGATGTTACTGTTGGTTTCCTCCTTTATAGCTGTTAGCATTTGCCTTATGTATTGATGTGCTCCTATGTTGGGTACATATTTATTTATAACTGTTGTATGTTCTTAGATTGACCCCTTGATCATTATGTAGTGTCCTTCCTTGTCTCTTGTAACATTATTTTAAAGTCTATTTTATCTGATATGAGTATTGCTACTCCAGCTTTCTTTTGATTTCCATTTGCATGGAATATCTTTTTCCATTTCCTCACTTTCAGTCTGTATGTGTCCCTAGGTCCAAAGTGGGTCTCTTGTAGACAGCATCATATGTGTCTTGTTTTTATATCCATTCTGCGAGTCTATGTCTTTTGGTTAGAGCATTTAATCCATTCACATTTAAGGTAATTACCGATATGTATGTTCTTATTACCATTTTCTTAATTGTTTTGGGTTTGTTTTTTGTAGGTCCTTTTCTTCTCTTGTGTTTCCCACTTAGAGATGTTCCTTTAGCATTTGTTATAGAACTGGTTTGGTGGTGCTGAATTCTCTTACCTTTTGCTTGTCTGTAAAGCTGTTGATTTCTCCATCAAATCTGAATGAGATCCTTGCCAGGTAGAGTAATCTTGGTTGTAGGTTCCTCCCTTTCATCACTTTAGATATATCATGCCACTCCCTTCTGGCTAGTAGAGTTTCTGCTGAGAAATCAGCTGTTAACCTTATGGGAGTTCCTTCGTATGTTGTTTGTCATTTTTCCCTTGTTGCTTTTAATAATTTTCCTTTGTCTTTAATTTTTGTCAATTTGATTACTCTGTGTCTCGATGTGTTTCTCCTTGAGTTTATCCTGCCTGGGACTCTTTACACTTCATGGACCTGAGCGGCTATTTCCTTTCCCATGTTAGGGAAGTTTTCGACTATAATCTCTTCAAATATTTTCTCGGGTCCTTTCTCTCTCTTTTCTCCTTCTGGGACCCCTGTAATGTGAATGTTGGTGCATTTAATGTTGTCCCAGAGGTCTCTTAGGCTGTCTTCATTTCTTTTCATTCTTTTCTCTTTATTCTGTTCTGCTGCAGTGAATTCCACCATTCTGTCTTCCAGGTCACTTATCCGTTCTTCTGCCTCAGTTATTCTGCTAATGATTCCTTCTAGTGTATTTTTCATTTCAGTTATTGTATTGTTCATCTCTGTTTGTTTGTTCTTTAATTCTTCTATGTGTTTGTTCTTTAATTCTTTAGGTCTTTGTTAAACATTTCTTGCATCTTCTCGATCTTTTCCCTCATTCTTTTTGTGAGGTCCTGGATCATCTTCACTATCATTATTCTGAATTCTTTTTCTGGAAGGTTGCCTATCTCCACTTCATTTAGTTGTTTTTCTGGGGTTTTATCTTCTTCCTTCATCTGGTACATAGCCCTCTGCCTTTTCATCTTGTCTATCTTTCTGTGAATGTGGTTTTCATTCCACAGGCTGCAGGATTGTAGTTCTTCTTGCTTCTGCTGTCTGCCCTCTGGTGGATGAGGCTATCTCAAAGTCTTCACTATTAACTCACAGTTTAGCCCAAACTTTCCAACTGAGGCTCCTTTTCCACCACCTCCCCCCATGGATGGAAGGATAGAGAAATGAATGTAAACAAATGTGCTTGCAAGCCTCCTCCTGTAATCATCAAAGAGGCTCAAATCAATTGGCATAAGGAGATGGCTGGAATATATGGCACCATTAGTCATATCTTTTCAGTGAGGAGGTGTTATGGACTGACTGTATCCCCCCAAATTCATATGTTGAAGCCCTAACCCCAGTGTGATGGTGTTTGGAGATGTATCCGGTGGAAAGTAGTTAGGGTCACATGAGATCATGAGGGTGGGGCCCTGGTCTGATGGAATTAGTGCCATATAAGGAAACATACCAGAGAGCTTGTTCTCACTCTCTCTCTCTATAAGCACTCACTGAGGAAAGGCCACATAATGAGAAGGTGGCCATCTACAAACAAGGAAGAGCTCGCATCAGAAACCAATCATGCTGCCACCTTGACCTTGAACTTCCAGCTTCCAAAACCAAGAAAATAAATTCCAGTTGCTTAAGCCACTCAGTCCAAGGTATTTTGATATGGCAGCCCAAGCTGACTAAGACAGGAGGAAAAAGAACTCTACTCTAGCAGTTGACACCATCATCTACCCACTTGTCCCAGCCAGAAACCTGGGAGTCATTCTTGACTTTTCCTACTCCTTTCTCTTTCTCACCTAATCAATCACAATGTCTTTAAAACAAAATTCTCCACTTTCCTTTTTCTGTACCATTGTTTCACCAGAGGACTCACTAGATTCTCTCCAAACCTTGGACTTGTGCACTAGTTCTGACCCCTAATATTTCTCTCTAGGACTGCTGTAGCAGCTCTTTGATGGTCTCCCTGCCTTTGGTCTTTCCCCTCCAATCCAGCCTCCATGTGACCATCAGAGCCACTTTACAAAACTTGAGCTGGTGCTCCCCTGTGGAAATGCCCTTCATTGGCTCCTGTTCACCTAGCCTTGGCCTGTTAGCTGGACATGCCCAAGCCTCTGGATAACCTACCCCTGACTGTCTCACAGCCTCATCTCTCACCACCACGCATGCCCCTATCCCCTGATAAAGTCTCTTACTTTTGCACCTTCACATTCCCTAGTCTGGTTTTCTGCATTACACTCTCCCACTTCCCCCAGCAAACTCCTTGTTCTCGAAAACACAGCTTGTGTTTCTTCCCCAGTGGAGCCATCTCTGCCAGCCTCCCAACCCCTCCTCCAGGGTTGGGGACCTCTCCTGGGCTCTTATAGCAACCCCATCTCATGATCATCCTGATATTTTAGTTGACTGGGTATTTTAGTTGACTAATTCCTTACTTGTCTCCCTTTTAGAACCAGTGTATGAGTTTTCTCAGGCTGCCATAACAAAGTACCATAAACTGTGTGGTTTAAACACAGAAATTTATTTTCTCACAGTTCTGGAGGCTGGAAGCCTGAAATCAAAGAGGTGTCAGGGTTGATTTCTTCTGAAGCCTCCTCCTTGGCTTGTAGATAGCCATCTTCTTCTCCCTGTGTCTTCACATGTTCTTCCTTCTGTGTGTATCCGTGATCTAATCTCCTGTTCTAAAAAGACACCAGTCATATTGGATTAGGGCCCACCCTAATGACCTCATTTTAACTTAATTTTTTTCTTTAAAGTCTCTATTTCCAAACACAGTCACATTCTGAAGCACTGGGGATTAAGACTTCAACATATGAATTTGAGGGGGGTGCAATTCAGCACATAACAAACAGCCATGAACTCCTCAAGAGCAGGTGCTGTGTCTCATTCACACTGCATCATCAGGCTTAGCCCAGCTTGTGGGTCACGGCAGATGTCTCAGGAATTATCTGTGGAATGAAGATACTCCATGAAATTCCAAGCCCAGCAGAGAGGCCTACTCTCTCTGCTCTGTGGAGACCAACTCTGGGGAGCCCACCTCAAGCCTCATTTATAGTTTAAAGCAGAAAAGCCGACCAGATGCCTAAAGGTCACTGAGACAACGAGAGAGAACATAAAGTAATGGGAAGATTGTTGTGCTAGACAAATAGCTTGGACTCCTATTCAGGCTCCATATTAGCTGATTGCCCTCCAGCAACTCAGTTAACCTCTCTGAGCTTTGACCTTTTCAAATGAAAAGTGAACAACGGGAAAAGAAACAGTGGTTTTCATTTCTGGCTGTCCATTAGAAACTTCCACAGGAAGGCCTTGGCACTGATACTTTTTAAAGTTCTCCAGATGATTTAATAGACAGAGTTTAGTGCTGCTAAAACAGAGGCAGAAAGGGTAACCTGTAGGTATCAGCTGGCGTGAGGAACACCCAGTCTTACTAATATTCAGTCAGCTAGTGTGAAGGGCAATATTTGTACCTGTTTAGGCAACAATCAGAAGCATTTTAGAAGTTCCTCACCTCTGAGCACCTTTATTTCTAATCATGGCACTTGTGTTCACTGGGAAGCACGTGAATGTCGTAGACACACAGCCACTTGGGAGTTCATGTTTTCTGAGCTCAACCCTGTCTCCCTGCACATCACAGCAGTGCAATATCGGGCAAGCTCCTTTACCTCTTAGAGCCTCAGCTTCCTCGCCTGAAGAATGGGGATGATAACAACAGAAGCAAAAATGTATTGAGCGCTCTGACGTCACAAGTCACTTGGAAGGGATTTTAGTTGAGTCATGAGGCCTCATTGCCACACTATCCCTCACACAGTTCTAGTGTGTCAAGGCCGGTACTGACAGCTTAGATGGCTTAGCATTGCTGTATCTGAGATCTCATTTGATTTTCATTAATTAGCCAGTGAGACAGACCCAGTAGGGATGATGCTCCCATTTTAAAGTGAAGAAATGATGCTCAGAGGATTTGAGTGGCTTTTCCAAGGTCATCCACCTCTGAGCAGTTTCAAGGACTTAGCAGATGAGTAGAAAGGAAGAAGCAAAAAAAAAAGATAGATGTATTAACTCATTCACTGTACCAGGCACTGCCTTAGGTGTGTGATCTCATGGCATCACCACAACAATCCTGTAAGTGTTCTCCCCATGTTACAAGGGAGGAGATGTGGACTCAGAGAAGGGAAATGACTTGCCTGGCGTTGCAGGCTGGTAAGAAGAGGAACTAGAGTGAAGGCTGGGTTCTGACTGCAGATTCCACACTTGCATCATTATAAAGTGCAGAGTAATGACCATCTGGGACTGGGCCCAGGACAATGGCACATAGCAGGTGCTCAGCAAAGAGTTGCTGAAGGAAAGACATGAAGCAACGCTTATTGAGCGCCCATCTGTGCTGGGTGCTATGTTCTTTGTACATTCTCACCTCAACTGTGTTTGAGAGAATTACCTGATTGTACAGAGTTGAAGAAGTTAATTAACTAGTCTTTTTGAATATATATATGCATCTGGAAAGAAAAAAAAAGGAGAAAAACTCATTCTTTTGAATGATTAGTAGAAGGTAGACAGCTCATGGATGACAGATCTGGGATTCCAAACCCAGATTTCTCTGACTCCAAACCTGATGCTCCCCTCCCTACATCCCACCTCTTGATATTCATTTAGGACTTTGCCAGGCATCTTCCTGGAGGGCACTGTACCCAAGCTAATCGAAACGTCTTTTTTCATGTGGCTGGGACTCTGTTGGAAAGAGCTGCAGCTGATCTTCGTGCACTGTGCCCACCCTCGGCTGCCTGGAATCCGGGAATCCTGTGTCCAGAGCAGGGGCTTAGGAGAGAAGAGGTGCACGGTTGGGTGTAACCTGCACCCTGCAGAGGCTGCCCTCCTAATGATTCTGTAACCACAAACCACGAATTGGGAGCTTGAGAAGTCACCCCTGGCTCAGTATAATTTGCAAGGCCAGGCAAGACCCAGAGGGGAGAATTCCCTCTACAAGGCAGCTGAACTGAATGTGTTTGAGCACAGCAGGTAGCAGTGATGGTGGCGGTTGGGCTCAGGCTTTAGAACTCCAGAGATCAGGAACTTTCCCTCAGGGAAGCCAGCTAAGAGGACAGCCATCCTCTGTGCTCCCCTTCCGCCAGCCAGAGGCTTGCAGGACGACCAGGGCTTGAAGCGAAGCTGCTGGCACCAGAGGGGTTTCCCCTAGGAAGCCAGAAAAACCAAGGCTTGCAAAGTTAAAAATAAAAGAGCCCAGATGCGGAAGGCACAATTCAACCCTCCGAGTGAATGATTCATAGCATGGAGGTAGGGTTGGCTCTGCCCTTTCATTTTCAGCTGCCTTCCAGCAGTTCTTGAGGAGATCTGGCTTTTCCGAATTGACAGCAGGAGAAGCGTATCTAAATTATCTTATCCTGTTGTCCCGTGGTACTTCCTTCAACCCCTACCATAAGACAGAGATCTATTTTATAAGTGGCAACCCCCCTTTGCTCACAGAAGGAGCTGCTTTTTATTTCTAATCATGGCACTTGTGTTCACTGGGAAGCACGTGAATGTCGTAGACACACAGCCACTTGGGAGTTCATGTTTTCTGAGCTCAACCCTGTCTCCCTGCACATCACAGCAGTGCAATATCGGGCAAGCTCCTTTACCTCTTAGAGCCTCAGCTTCCTCGCCTGAAGAATGGGGATGATAACAACAGAAGCAAAAATGTATTGAGCGCTCTGACGTCACAAGTCACTTGGAAGGGATTTTAGTTGAGTCATGAGGCCTCATTGCCACACTATCCCTCACACAGTTCTAGTGTGTCAAGGCCGGTACTGACAGCTTAGATGGCTTAGCATTGCTGTATCTGAGATCTCATTTGATTTTCATTAATTAGCCAGTGAGACAGACCCAGTAGGGATGATGCTCCCATTTTAAAGTGAAGAAATGATGCTCAGAGGATTTGAGTGGCTTTTCCAAGGTCATCCAGCCTGCAAGGGGAAGAGACGGGTCTGAACCCAGGTCATGACCGCAATGCTGTGTGCAAGCAGGTGCCTTACAAGTTTCTCATTTAATACGCAGAGCAGTGGTTCTCAACACGGGGTAATTTTGCTTCCTAGGGGACACTTGGTAATGTCTGGAGATGTGGGGGATTATTGCTTCTAGTACGTAGCAGCTAGAAAGCTGTTAAACAGTGCACAGGAGAGTCCCCACATAAGGAATTATCTGCCCCCAAATGTCACTAGTGCCAACGTTGAGATACCCTGAATCAGACTAAAGCCGTAAAGCAAGATGCTTCCATTGACAGTGGTTTACTAGCTGGCTGAAGGGTGTGTGCTCTAAGAATGTCTGCATGTCTTACAAATTAGAGCTTCATCATTATTTTGAAACTTGGACATAAGTTCAGTTGGATTTGAAATCCATTTGCATTATTATAAACAATCCATTATTACCAATAAAAGAGGAAGAGTTGTTAGGTTCTTTAAATACAATTTCAACTGCAGGAAAGTTTTAATTGTTATGCAAATGTCTTATAACTTGAACCACATCTATGTGAAAAGTTTCTGGTCAAGAATTTGAAGAGACAATTACTAAAATATCACGGTCAGGGATTGTGCAGTCATTTCAAGCATAAGGACTGAGATTTTTAAAAGTTATGCTAATGAACACAAGCTGAATTACTCACTGAAAAATTTAAAAACATTTATTTGGGAGTTTTATATAAATTTAATATATTCTTTAAAACTTTGTTTCATCATAATTTATCATATAAAGAAAAGATTAGTGACTTTTTAAAAATCGAGCTCCATTTAGACACCTCCTGTCCCCTTCAACCTTATTATATTCTTATTTCCTCTGTGTGATATGACATTAAAGAGTTTGGGAAGCACTGCTCTAGAGCGCAGACTGGGCCTGTGCCTTCATTGGCCAGCCACGTTCATGTGCTACCACAGCTAGATTATAAACTTATTTCCCTGGGGTGGGAAGTTGTTATTTGGGCTTATGATGTCTTATGATGCCTCACACAGGGCTTGAACTGAGTGCTTTAAATGCTTGTTTCAGACATTTCTTCTCATACGTAGACCCATGATTTGAACTTGTAATAACTACAATGGTAACCACCATTTACTGAGTACCTGTTATATCCAGCACCACATCAAGCACCTCATAAACATTATTTATTTTCTCCTAAATAAAACATTTGATGTAGACAAAAGCATATATGTAATGCATCAGTAGTTTTCAAAGCTGATAATAATATAAATAGTCATTTATTGTAAATGAAAAATAATCATTATTTGTAATCCTCACCACAAACCCATTGAAAGATGAATATTATTGTCCCTTCTTTACAGATGAAGAAGGTGAGGCATGGAGAGAATAAGTTACCATCTAAGACCAAACAACAAATGATACCGTTTTCGGCTATTAATACATGAGTGAATGGCTTAATGAGCAAGTCTCAAAATCTATTGATATAAAACCAGTGTGCGATCAAAGACCTGAAGAACATCTCCTACTAATAAAAGAGGAAATGCTCATACAGAACTGATATCAGGAAAAACTATATTTAAAATCTGGGAAATAGTCCCCCCCCATAACTTTTTTCTGGAAGAAGAAAGGGATAGGAGGGAGGAAGAAGAGAGCGCATAGAGACCTGAGATGAACTCAATGATATAAACTGAAATTCTGCCCATCATATAGTCATGATTCAACAAAGTCAGATGAAAGTAATAAAGCTAAAGATATCTGATCACATGGGAATTTTTAAAATCTGAAATTATGCATGTATCGGTGAAGCAATCCAAGAACAAGAGCAGGAATTTTAATGACAAAAGACACAGACCACGATGGCCCCGCTTCCTTTTGTCTGACAGCACCCTGACCCGCTTTGTGGTCCTCAAAGACACACAACTGGCCATTATTTGGGGTGGGGCCTTCACTAGGAAGGAAGAAGAAGATAAAATTTCTCCTCCAAATCCTATTACTTCCCTTTCCTCAGGTCCTATAGAAAGTAAGCCAGGACTGGGTGTACTGGGAGGCCCTCAAGGAAAGATAAGGAAGGGTCTAGAAGAAATAATTCTGGATTGAAACTTTGTGTTAGGGAAGGGCCAAAGAGATGTCAGAAAGTTTCACATGTTGATTTGATCAGTTCACTATGGTGGGAAGGAAGAAGGATTCTAGGTGTCAGACAAAGCTGGGTGTACTCGATTCAAATACTGGCGCTTACATCGAAACTTCTAGGGAAATTTTAGCATGACCTTGGTGTCACAGAGGGTGGAGTGTGCCTAGCAGTGAGCCAGTAGGTCTAAATACATGACCAATAAGCATAGCATGCTGAAATTAATGGGGCGGTAAGAAGTAATGTCTCTAAATGTCACTAACAACCTAGCTCAGAGTGCAACGTGTAGTGTGTCTGCAAAAAAGTGACTTCCACCTTCCTCTCTCATGGATGAGAAAAATTACCTGAAATAGATTTAATAACAAGCAAAACAAAGAAAATGTGATTTAAATATATTCTTCAGCGATACAGAAAAGAAACAATAAACTAGAGAGCATCTGGAATGAAAGAAGAAGCAAAATAAATAAGAAATCATTCGTATCAATAAAGTACATGAAAAATGGCACATCAGTCTGGGCTCTCCAGAGAAACAGAACCAACAGGATATATATATACACACATATATATATATATACACAAATATACACATACACACAGAGAGAGGGAGGGAGGGAGGGAGAGAGAGATTCATTTGAAGGAATTGGCTCATGTGATAATGGAGTCTTACTAAGTCCAAGATCTGCAGAGTAAGCCATCAGGTTGGAAACCTAGGGAAGAGTTGTAGTTCAAATTCAAAGGCCATCTGCTGGCAGGCTTCATTCTTGCTCAGGGTGGGTTCAGTCTTTGTTCAACTAAGGCCTTCAACTGACTGGATGAAGACCACCTATATTATGGGGAACAATCTGCTTTACTCAAAGTCCAGCAATTTAAATGTTAATATCATCTAAAAAAACACCTTTACAGAAACATCCAGAATAACATTTGACCCAATATCAGGACACCATGACCCAGCCAGATTAACACATAAAAGGAACCATCACAACTAGTTTATGGAGCGAATCTGCTTAGTGCTTTGTAGCTTTCAGTGCACATTTATAGCCATCATTTTCTTTAATCCACTCAACAGTTTTTTTTATGGTAGCAAACTGAGGCTGAAATGCTGAGTGATTCTCCAAGCACACACACCAGGAAGCATCTGGACCAGGTCCCCCGACTCTCTCCACTGTGCCATGCTCACAGTGGTGCCGACCCAGCCCCTGACTCAGAGCTGTGCCCCTTCCCTGGGGTCAGGCTCCTCCTCGAAAATAATAATTCAAAAATAATAATCCAATGTGAACCTAACAGCAGAAAGAATTTACCATGATGGGTGCTGAGGAGGAAGTATGTGAAGAATATCTTTCATATTCTTCTTTTGTAATATTACCTATGAGCAATGGTCTTGCTGCTGCCCTTACTTTCCTTATTAGAGAAGATCTTACCTGGCCCTGAAACTCTTTTCCTTATAATACATGTTCTTTTAAAAATCAGATTCATACTTGGATCTTTTATACAATTTATTTCAGCAAATATTTGTTCAGTGCCACTCACGTGTCAAAAAAAGAAGGTGAATTCCCAGTAGAAAAGCATTGGAAACCAGACACAAAAGTGTACATGCTGTACAATTTCATTTATATGAAGTTCAGGAACAGGTAAAATTAAGGTCAGAATAGTGATGGCTTTTGGTGGGGAAATACTGACAGGCAAATGGCACACAGGAGGCTCCCAGGAGCTGGAAGCGGTCTATGTCTTGATCAGAGTGGCTGTTACACAGGTATATATACATATATATATATATATGCAAAAAACCACTGGACTGTACATCTGGGATTGGTGAGCTTTATTACAGGTATATTACATCTCAGGTTTTTTTAAGTTATAGTTGAAGGAAAAGGGAGGGGGGAAGCATTCGGAAGTGTTTCCAGCATGGGACTGCTATGTGGAAGCGTGAGCATAAAAAGAAGATTCCTTGTGGGCGTTTGTTGTAGAGAAGAGAATAGTCAAGAAACATGGGAGGCAAGGCCATAGGATGAGGGCCTTCTTCTGTTCAGTAAAAGTTTGCCAAGCAAAGCCCAACTCCAGGATGGGATGGAGGGAAGAAAGGAAATTTTCCTTAACATAAGGAAACCACAAATATACAATTTCCTAAACATCCTGGGTAGGGGGAGGATGCCAAGCCCCCATATTTTCTTGGGAGAGTTACAAGTCAAAGAAAGAAGTGAAACATGACCTAATGTACTTACAAGTTTTAGAAAAGTTAAACCTCTTTTTACCCTAAAGCATGATTTCCAGAATCTGGAGCATCTTGTGCGGATAAGGAGATGGGGTCTCCTGCAGGATCCTTGAGGAAATGTTACTGGGTCCAATGGGTGGGCCAAAGCCGTTACCTAACTTTTTTTTTTTTTAACATCTTTATTAGAGTGTAATGCTTTACAATGGTGTATCAGTTTCTGCTTTATAACAAAGTGAACCAGATATACATATACATATGTGCCCATATCTCTTCCTTCTTGCATCTCCCTCCCTCCCACCCTCCCTATCCCATCCCTCTAGGTGGTCACAAATCACCGAGCTGATCTCCCTGTGCTATGCAACTGCTTCCCACTAGCTATCTATTTTACGTTTGGTAGTGTATATATGTCCATGCCGTTACCTAACTTTTTGATAGAAAGTTTGGATATGGTGAAACCTCCTGTGTAAACACCCCATGTCCTTGACCTCGGAGCCCTTCCCAGAGTAGCATAGGTTTCTATTCACATCCAGGAATCAAAGAACAAAAGGAAGACAGTACTCTCTTCCTGGGCACCCCCAGAGATGGTTCTGAGACAAAGGAAATGTTGCTGCAAGTGTGGATCTCTGGGTGGTTTTTAAGAATTGTTTGGGATTTGGTGGAAAGAGAATTGTCCCAAATAGAATCGTCTTGGAATTTATAATCCCATGCTCTAATTGCAGCAGAGACCCAGGGCTCTAACCACTCTGCAGGCTGCATGCTAGGCTTGACTCCATGGAAGCAGAGAGAGCTGGCCAAGGACAGCATGGCCCACGGCCCAGCAACTGCCCTGGATTGGTTTCTGCTGCTAGACCAAGTGTGGAGGGGCCTGGCCGTGACTCCAGAGGACTCTGAGAGGGAACAACTCTGACTAAGAATGACACACTCACTTTCTGGAGAAGCACGCTCTGGGCCATTGGGGCCACCAGCTTGCAGGGCTAACAGGGACCTCACTGCACTTCTTATGAGAAACGCTTATGGGGCTGGGTCTGTCCTGGTCGCAGATTCCTGGATGCTAAACTTTCCTGGTTTAGGTAAGAAATGTGCCAACCTCCAGCCATCCTCCAGCCATCCCCGCTCTAGCGACAATGAGCATATCTCCAAAGTCCAAGACACATGAGTGTGGGAGGAGCATAGTGACCCGTGCTAGGGTAACCTAGCAATCGTCTTCCAGAATGTTCTCTGTCCCTTCCCATTTCAGTCGCTCCTCTCCTCCTATCTCTCTCTCTCTGTCTTCCTTCTTCGTCTAACACTTATTTCCCTTCCCCTCTAAACTAATTAAATCTGGACATTTTAGCCGAGGTCTTCCTTTTAAACATGGAAATTAACTTCAAGGAAAAATCCTTGAGACTGTAAAATATTGGAACAGGGGAAACGAACGCCCAAGCTTATGTGACGAACTGTGCATTGTAACATCATTTCACTTCAGCAGTATCCCCTGCCTCGCTGCCAGGCACTGTGTAGGATGCTCCAGAGGAGCAAGGAGGAAGGGAGAGAAATGACAATGGGTGAAGCACTGATAATAGCCAACATTTATTGAGCATTCTCTTTGTGTCAGGTTAGCTGGAAAGTTTTTTCATATGTATTAGCTCATTTAATCCTCTCAAAACCTTATGAGGAGGGTCCTGTTGACCCTATATTACAGAAGAGAAAACTGAGGCTTAGCGGGTTAGGTAGCTTGACAGAACTGATGAGCTGGTTAGCGGGAGAGGCTGTCTAATCCCACAGCACTCACTTGTACTGCCAAACCCTGTGTTTATGTGATCTTACTGCAACAACACAACTAACTTGCAAAGTAGGTGGTGTCATCCCTGTTTCAGAGATGATAAAGCCAGTTCAGAAACTTTGAGTGACTTATCTAATGTCACACAGCTAATCAACAACAACCAAATAATCAACCCAAGGTTGTCTGCCTCCAGAGTGTATCTTCTTTCCACCAAACCGTGTGGTCACAGTCTTCAAATCTAAGGAGTTCTTAATTTACTAAGAGTGTTAAGACACACAATGGTAAGTGTCTTCAGAGAAACAAGCCGTGGAGGAAGAAAGGCCACCTCTGGTTGAGGAGCAGGGAGTCCTCCAGGGGAAGGAAGTGTTGAGCAGAGTTGAGATGGATTGACGACCACGGCCCCCCGATGGCTCCACATCTTGGGGTGACCATAGCCCTAATCTCCTTTAGCGTGACTGCTATGTAGCCGTCTTAGATTTAGTTTTGCTTGGTTCAGCTCTTTCTTCTGGTAGAAATCTTTGGCAGAAGGATATCCAAATAGAAAAAGTAGAAGGAATGAATATGAAACAGGAACTGTTTTCTAAGAATATTAAAATAGTGGTTTTCATACCATAAAAAAGCAAAAAAAATTTTTTTTGATTAGTAACGTAATAAGATAATAATGACTACTTTGAACTGTGGTGGCATTTTTCATCCAAACACATAGTGCTACATAGAGTCAACCTCATCGTCAGCAATGAGATTGCCTCCTCTGTCCTAATTACTATCTTAGAATGGGGAAATGGCTTCCAGGGCAGCCAACATGGGTTTCCGCAAGTAGGTCAGTCTAATAGAGAAGATAAGGGAAGGACTCCCAGGATCCTCTCCCCTTTGAGCTTCTTTTCTTGTCCCCCAGAAATAGCAAATCCGTATTAAGTTCCTGCTTTGGACCAGGAGCCGTGCTGGGGCTGGGAGGTTTGATGCCTCAGTAGAAATGAGGCAGATGTGCTATTATAATAGAAATAACCTCCAAATCTGCGCTCACAGTGAGGTCCTCCTGCCCATTGCACAATGTGTAGGTTACATAACTCACATTTGAGCAACCTAGGATCTTGCTTCCAATCAAAGGTTTCACAACTGCATAGTTGATTTCCAGCCTCTCACATTGCACTTGGTCTAATTGTCAGAGACTGGAGAAGAAACCAGGTCAACTCCAAGAATTTGAGAAAACAATAATCACTTCCTGAGAACTCACTAAATGGGCCTGGTCCTGGGACTTGAAGCCAGGCCTGTTGGTGAGGTGGAGAGAGAGTGGGAATCAGGAACGTCTTCACAGAAGGATGCTTGAGCTAGGTTTTAAAAGATGAATAGGGAATGTACAGGCAAGCAGAGGAGGAATTGTTCCCCCAAGCAGAGTAAAACATGTGCAAAGGTACTGGGGTATGAAACTGTATGATGAATTCATGAAACTAAGGTAGTTGGCATAACTAAGCCCTAGTGAGTCCTTTCATATTGTCCTAACACAGAGGAATTCCTGCAAGCCTACCTTTAAAACTCTGGAACATCTGAGATACTCTCCAAGAGCCTATTTGCATATTTACATGGCCTCTTACAAGACATGGTGAAACCAATTCTTCAGACTGACTCGGGCATCCAGGGCTATCAGGATTAAAATGCTACTTTGTGAACATTATGAAGGTTCCCCAAGTGCTTCAGTGGTGGTTCCTCAGGTGAGCCTGGAACTCTTCTTGGGCCGTGAGAAGTAAAAGAAACTGGCCTCAGATTAGAATTCTGGTTGACTACCGGTGAGGGGTGTTTCTGACATTGATGTACAATTGTGGTGCTTAAATGCTCTCCACCCAATCCCTGATGTGGAGAGGAATCAAGTCAACTGAGGAAGAGACCAAGTAGGGGCCCAGGCTGCTCTTGAGAACTTGGGAAAGGCTGTACCCAGGCCTCTCTGTGCCATGGTCTCTGCTGCGATTATTTGGAAGAAAGTCACAGCCCTTGGATCTGCTCCTAACGAGGTCGGGACTTATTTACAAATCTTTCCAGTAATTGGATGTCATCCTGGAGCCTATGAAACGTGTTAACGTTGCTGCTGCAATACATCAGCCCCAAACGCACCACATGGGGGCTGTTGTCATAGCTGGAGTTTAATCATTAATAACAATGAACATAATAATAACTAACATGTGGATATCACTTTGCCATAAAACCAGCCCTTCTCACATATAATATTTCCTTTATCACCTATAACATCAACCTTAGGTAGGTATCGCTAACAATAGCTCCAGTTTACAGATGAGGAAATTTAACCTCAAAGAGATTATAGAATCTCTTTGCACAATATCATATAGGTAGTGAAGGACAAAGCAGAGATTTCAGGGCCAGCTCTTTATGACTCCAAAGCACATTGGATTTTCAATGTATTTACTATTAAAGCATTCTGACGCTCCATAAACTAACACCCTTCAGTCCCAGGCCTCGTGCTGCTAAATGTCCCTTAGTTCGACTGCTCATCTTGGGGTTCAACTGCTCATCTTGGGGTGGGAGAAAAGCACAGTAATATTGTGTACTCAGTGAACAGGCTCCAAGCCACAAGTAACCCAAGTATCCCGAATCCCTGAATACTTAACAGCAACCTCCCAGAAATGCACTTGTCTCTGAGTGAGGCCATTGTGTTTTCTTGTTCATGACTGTATCCCCAGAACAGTACCTGCCACTTGGAAGACATTTGATGTGTATTAATTGAATTGAGATGAGCATCTCTATCCCCGTTTCTTAAAGAAGGAACCTGAGGCTCAGAGGAGCTAGGCAACATGCTTGGGATTACAGAGCCCATGAGAGACAGAGCAGGAGCTCAGACACAGGCTGCCTGTGGCCACAGATCCCGCTCTTTGCCTTCTGCCAGGAGCCAAAGCTGCGGCATTTCCAGCTACCAACTTTTTCTTTCTCTGACCTAAAGAAAGCTGATGAAATTGCCCTTGCATCGCTCAGCTTGGAAGTCAAAGGTGTGTGCGCATGTGTGTACGTGTTCCCTTACACATGCTTGCGTGTTTGGGGTGGGGTAGAAAGATTCTAAAGGATATAGCAGTCTTTTCTAAACTTCATTTCCTTATAGTCAGGAGAGTTTACATTTCTGGGAATTTATTGCTAGGAACATTTCTAGGCGCCTTGTCATTTTGCACACGTCTAGATAATTCTACTCATCTTTTCATGCTCATTGGGGTACTTATCTTAGAGTTAACTAAGCCTATCCCCCCTTAAATTTCCAATAAATATCCTTTCCCTACAAACTAGACAATAAGCAAAGTTAATATCTTAGTGTATGTAAGACCCAGCTCGCTAGGATTGTCATGTGAAAAACAAGGATTTTACCACAGTGACGAGTCTTTCATCCTTGGAGGTAAGAGTTGGGGGGTGTACCTTCTCCATCCCAGAGGCTGCAGACAACTATGATTAACTACACAAAAGTGCCAGTTTGATGATAAAAACTATACTCAGCATAGACTCTTCTGCTGTAGCAAGAGTCTGGGGGGTGCAGCTCTTGAGGATTTTTTTTTTTTTTAATGGAAGCTTTTGTTAACATCAGATATCTAATTAACTTAGGTTTTAAAACTACTGAGGTGCTGTGTCCTCAAGAAAGATGGTTATCAAAGTAGTTTCAACTAAGATAATTACCCTGAACGTGCAATGGAAGAAAGAATTAAAATTTTCCTTTTTTTTTTTTTTAAAGAAAAACCAATGTATTCAATAACATGGAAGCATTTTGTTGTGGGATCCCTGTCTATGCAGTTGAGGCTAGATCAACTTACTCACCGATATAATGATCATATCCAGAGTTTATCTCGGGAAACTGCCTTCCGGAATAAGGAAAACACAGCATCTGTGCCCACAAGGCTGCTTTGGCTCCCCCGAGGATGAAAGCTCCAGCTGCTCTGTAGTTATAACCAAACTGGCTCTCCCCCGGCCTCCTCCGGCTCATCCATCACACAGTAATAACAGACTCGCTGGCTACTGATCTCCAGAATGGTGTTTAGAATATCAAATGCTTCAACTCTCACCTGTGTGCGTGATGACTCCCAAGTGTGTGTCTTCAACCCAGGTCTTCCTCTTCCACTCCCCTAGACTCCAAGTCAAGCTCTTCAGCTGCCTCTTGGGCACCTGGGCTTCCCGCCAGACTCTCCAAGGCAATAGCTCCAAAACCAAACTCACCGTCTTCCCCTCTTTACCTCCCACCATAAATGGACTCCTTTGCTCAGATTCCTTGCCTTCCTAGACTCATTATCCTGACAATCACTCACAACCCTTATTTTAAGGGTTAACATTATTATTTTAGAACAGTTTTAGATTTACAAAAAAAAAAATGAGACGATAGTACAGAGAGTTCCCTTATACCCCATAGTCAGTTTCCATTATTAACATCTTTTATTAGTATGGTATATTTGTTACAACTAATAAACTAATATTGGCACATAATTATTAACTAAAGTCCATGTTTTATTCAAATTTCCTTAGGTTTTATATAATATCCTTCTTCTGCCCCAGGACCCCAACCGAGATACCACATCACCTTTAGTCGTTATGTCTCCTTAGTTCCTCTTGACTGTGGCAATCCCACAGGCTCTCCTTGTTTTTGATGACCTTGATAATTTAGAGGAGTGCTGCTCAAGTATATTCTAGAATATCCTTCTTTTGGAATTTACTGATGTCTTCTCATGACTAAACTGGGAGTATAAGTTATTAGGAGGAAGACTGCAGACGTTAAATGCTGATATTAAGAAATTTAAGGCATCGTTTGGACACCGGAGAGGGTTGGTCACCACCTTCATCTGATAGAGGAAAGGCTTATACTAGTTCAGATACTGCACTTATTAAACTGAATCATAATTATTCATTTTCCTCTTTTCTCCTAGTCTCTGAACTCTTTGAGCGTAGAGACTGTGCGTGATTGATAACTGCATCCCCAGAATCTAGCGCTGGGCATGAAACTGAGTCAGGGCTTGATGATATTTGAATCTTTGATTTGTTTCCTCATCTGTAAAGTAGGATAAGAGAACTTATTTCATAGGAATTTGATGATTAAATTAAAATATTAAGATACTGGGCACAGGGCCTGGCACAGAGAGTATTAAGTACTGAAATATGCACACATATGTTATCACACATATGTGTACTCACATATGTTAGCTACCATTTTGTCACCATTATTAGGATGTACATGTTATACAATATACACTGGGGACCCAAAGAACTGACTGATCCACTCTATATCTAAAGTAGTAAACTTAGTGGTTAGATGGAAACAAGAAGGACCAGGCTCAGCTTTATACTTCAGAGAATTCTCTTCTGTAAAATTCATGTTGCACTGAGTTCACTTTGACAAGATTCCCTAAAAATGGTCCAGATCCAAAGAAGCATAAGGCATGGCTCCTACTCTCAGGACCTTATAAATTGATCGTCAGGTAGTAATACAGGGTAGCATTCAGCAAGGAGCCAAGCAGAAACCACGTGGGCATGGGAAGTTCTGAGTGGGGGCTCTGTCTATATGGGCTGTATTGTTGCTAAGGTCTAGGATGTGGGCATTAAATGATGGGTCAGGTTTGGATATTCAAAGAGAAAGGTGGCCAAGTCATGAGCAAGGATCTGGAAAGAATGACTATACAGAAATTCAGAGCCTGAGACGAGTCCGACCTGCCAGACACTTGGATTTATGGACACAAGAGTAGGAGAGGACATTGGACAGCACATCGGATAGAGCAAGATAACAGGGTGGGGATGGCTTCAAATCTGGCTTAAAGGATAACGGAGAGCCACTTATATTTTTGAGCAAGGGAGTAACGAGATAAAGATGGAATTTTCAGGAGCCAGTATGCTTGCAGTGGGCCTGACTAGCCAGAAACAGAAAGACTAGTGGTGGAAAGGCTAACATGCTAGTTTACTCAGTCATTTGTCAATTCACTGGTCATACGTGCACTCAAAAAATATTTATGGAATTCCTATCAGACTTGGTATACGAAAGATATAATCCTTGGCCCCTGCCCTCTATGGGCTCATGCACTAGAGGGAGAGAGATTAAAGAAGCTTTTGCTATAATCCAGACTACATCATAGTAAAATCAGAGAGAAAAGAATGGAATAATATGTGGGCGATGTCAGATAGACAGATAGATAGATAGATAAAGATATACATCTATTACAAAAACAAATGAAAGAAGTCCTGGATCAAGAAGTAGGAGGAGAACCTAATACAAGCAAGGTCTAAAAAGTCAATAATCAATAATGTCAAACACTGCTGGTACATGGCAGAAAACTTGCCCAGGAACAACTAACAACAATAGCAACAACAGCAATACCACTTTTAAATGGTTACTATGTCCCAGACCTTGATACAATTCTAAGGTATTAATATATTTTTTCTCATTTTTCTTTGTGCCTAACATAGCATAAGGCAAGAGTAGTTCTCAATAAATGACTCATGTTATAGGCCAAACGAGTGCTCTGGCTGTTTGGCTAGTATAGCTGGCGCTGGAATGTTAGAAATGGAGCTTACAGGTTGATAGAATAGTAGTTTCTTTCCTCAGGTCACCCTCTCTGGGTTAAATCGTTAGTTTACTCCTAGTCAGTAAAATCCTGTATGATAAGATGCCTTCCCTTTGTCCTATATGAGACTGCGTTTCTTACTCATGTGGGGTTGGGTGGAGCCCAGAATGTTCTTCAATCCAACCTCTCTGGCAAATAGAACCTCTGGACCTTTGGGAGATTGGTCATTCCTTTCCTAAAGCACTCATGTTCTAAAGTACATTACAGAGGAGAGGGCGTTTTCTGAGCGTGGGCTGGATTCAGACAGGGAAATTTGGGGGTGGGGAGGAGATAGAAGTGGACTGTACTTCCAAGAAAAGTTGTCAGTGGAAATGAACTTGTTCTTACTTCTCTCTATGGCATCTCAGAACTGCTTTATATTCATCCAGAGACTGACCACAATTTAGAAAAACAGGAGATTTCTGCTGAGTGACTTTCAGTTTGGGGAACCAAGTCTCTCTCATACGCCAGGGGAAACATCATATTAGGAAAGATTGTTACCGTTGGTGCACCTTCAGTTAACTTGCTCTGTAAACTGTAGGCAATGGCTTTCCACATATGTGTGAGTGTGTGAGTTGCCCACCCAACAAATGTCTCTAGAAAGAGTTTTCAGATGTACAATGGGGTACGTTCTAAAGTTTCAGAATACAACGGAGAAAAACTAACAAGCACATTTATTTAAACACAAATTTTTTTTAAAGGGAGAGCAGGAATTCTGATGCTAAAATAAACCTTAGCAAACAACTCCTTTAAGCCAGCAAGCCTACCTCCTGCTCATAGCGTCTCCTCTAATAAAAAGACAGGCCTCCAGCCCCCTCTGAGTCACAGACTCAGTTCTAAACTCTTCTCTCTGCCCTAATGTTCATTCCACGTCTGGAAAGCATGGAGCATAACACAGGTATTTACTAAAGTGGAAGATTTCATCCATAGTCACTCACGTAAGGGATCCAGGATTCAAACGTGGTTCTTTCTGCTCTCAATTTCTTCCAATCCATCTGGTGGCCTTCTATAATCCAACATTGACCCCGTGATCAATCAAAGGTCACAGGCAAAATCAGGTTCCTTCAGAAAGCATGAACCAGTCTGGAAGAAAGAAGTGGAACGGTGATTGTGGGAATAAAGGAGTAAGTGATGAGAATCAACATTAGTGGGTAGCTTGTTTGGGATAAAGGTAAAAGATAAGTTACTTAGAATTGTTTTCCTTGTCCTTTCAAAGGCCTTTTTGCTCATCACCCCGAGTTCCCTATAAGCACTTCCTCTCGTTCATGGCATTTTAAAATCATATGTCTACCAAGTGTATGATTTAAGTTTTGCTTTTCAAATATGTATCAGGACGTGAGTTTATACAGGAAAGCTGGTCAGGGGCCACGTGTGTGGGGATAGTAAGAGCAAGCTTGGAGGGATGTTCTGCTCAAGGTCTTGGAATATTTCACTCTCACGAGCAATAAAAGATTTCAGTACTGACAGGGAAGGGGGCGGGGGGGATGTATGGATGGGCTGCTGTGGAAGAGATGGCATAGGGAAGGGAATGAAACCCTATGTGGTCAAGAAGAAGCCGGACAGCCCTCAAGCAGCTGCCTTCAGGGCACAGGGGCCCCCTGGAATTTAGCCACCTGGCTCCAGGGAGTATGCCTTGGGGTGAGATAATGTGCCTTGTTCAGCCTGGGGCTGACTTAATTTACTTTTAATTACATAGCTTCACAAAAATATTGGGTGAATGAAATGGAGTCCCAGCAGCAGCAGGTCCTTAACAATGAGAATCCCACATCCTTTTACCCTGCTTGGTAGTAACTTGCGGATTGCTATAACTCCTCATATCACACACACACATTTTCCTGAACCTCACTCCTCTCTCTATACTTTATCGTTCCTAAAATCTTAGCAGATTCCTCAGCAATTGACTTGGGATCGATGGGAAGGAAAATAAGGCCACAGCACAGTAATTCAATTTGACAAAATTCAGTGTTTATTCAATTGAACTCAAATGTTTATTTAGTACCCCACTGGGCCCTGGGTTAGTGAACCTGACAGAGTTTCTTCCCTCAAAGAATCGCAGCCAAATGGACAACTTTCCAGACTTAGATTCACCCTTGGGAGCTTATGAAAATACAGATTCCTCAGCTTCATCCTGGCTTTCTGAATTAGAATATCTAGGGTGGTGGGACCCAGGAATCTATATTTTAAAAAGCCATCACAGGTGAAGGTGACTTTTATGTACTATAAACTTCGAGACCATCTGCCTTAGGCTCTTAAGTTACCATTTTGATTTCAGACCTCAAGCACAGAGAACACCCTGGTGGCCCACCTGGTGATGGTGAGGGACAGATTTCCTGAGCCTCTAACATGCAGGAAAATGCAGCTGACTTCACCTGGGACACCAGAACAAAAAGACACCCAGCCCAAAGTTCCTCTTGGCCCACATGTCACAGGAACAACCTACAAAGAAAAAGACACAACTGTGACTTGAGGAGCAAGATGGAGCGTGGTGCCCAGGGTCTAAGTTCAGATGTGCCCATTGTAGACTGACGCTACTGCTTCTAACGCCTACCTCAGAACTACCTTTTGAAGTGGGTATTTTAACCGTCTGTATTTAACAGAATGAGGATGCCAGCTCAGCAATATTGAGTGGCCTGCCCATGCTACAGGAATTTTAATTCACTTTCCCTAAATCCAATCCGAGGTTGTTAGATGCTTCCAACTTTGGAAGACCTTTTCTATGAGGTCCATATCCCAGAGTACAATGTTTCAACAGGAACTAGGGCAGAAGTAAACGAAGCCCAGCCACTGGGAACCAGCTACGATGTTTTAGGACATTGATCTAAGCCTTAGATTATAGGCCTGGCTCTGCTGTTTACTAACTAGTGGCCTCAGACATGTTACCACAGTCCATGCAGTTCCCTAAGCCAGACCCCTCCCTCTCACTCACCCTCCACATGTAATCCATTTTACTGGTTCTGCCCTCTAAGTATCTTCAAATTTGTATACCTATTTCCGTCTTCACTGCTATCACTTTAGACCTGAACTATTGCAAGAACTCTTAAATGATCACTCCCTTCCATTCATCCTCTCCCAATCCATTTTCTCCACAGCAACCTAAGTCATAGCACATCAATCCTTGACTTAAAACCCTTCAACAGCTTCCATTTATCTTCGGATAAAACTAAATCTCCTATCATGGTCTAGGCCTCTGCAGACTCATCCTGACTCGCTTTCTGCCTTGCTTTCTAGGCTCCAGGCTCGCTGGTGTTTCTGTCTTTCAAACGCTCCACGCTCCCCTCCTCGCAGAAGCCTCCATATACTTTGGTCCTTCCCAGGGGTGTGCTTTTCACATCCTCGTTCACCCACTTAACTCATTCTTCAGATCCCAGTTCATTATCATTGCACTCGGCAGCCTTCCTCATTCCTCCTCCCCCCACTAAATCAGTCCCTCCTGTTATATGTTCTCATGGCTCCCCCTGCACTCACCACAGTTTGCAATTATACATCCTTTGGTGATTTTCTGTCTCACCCACTAGAGTGAGCTACATTAGGGTGGAGGCTATGTCTGTTTCTCCACCATCATCTTACTCCCAGCACCTCAGTTCAGAGCCTGGAATGTAGTAAAAACAGTAAGAGTGATGCTGATGCTAGTGGCTATGTTGCTGAGGCCCAGCATGTGTCTTGCTCCTAAGTATCAGTGCTTTACTCGAGTTAGTGCTCTTAAACCTTGAAAACCCTATGAATTTATAGGCACTCCACTGAGATCTTTTTTTTTTTTTTTTTGGCTCAACCTTTTAATAGAAAAAATTCACTGATGTACAAAAATGCGAAAGTGTGACAATGACAACATATGGAATTCTGTGATTGAAAGTCCCCTCGAGTGCACGCTGTCCTGCACATGCACCCGCCCACACGTACTCTGGTGTGGAAACATAAACTTAATGCAAACCAGGGCTACCAAGAAGCGCCAACATGTGTTCTCCATTCCACCAGCCACAGATCGATATCTACTCCAAACATTCAGGAACAAAAAGTACAGCGTCTTCCAGGAACAGCAAGGCAGATTTCTTACTCACAATGGACCAGCACAGATAAACCCAGCAAGAAGAGTACTGCACGCTGAAGTTTAGGATAGTCACTCATGAGGATGGTCACAGCCCCAGTGTAAGGAACAAAGCCCCTCGCGTCGTTCGTCTCTAGCCAATGTTGTCCTTGTTTATACAGGCCTCGGGCATCAACCACACTGTTACCTCCTTTGGTCAGAAACTTCCCAGGTCCATTTTGCTTTTCATGAATCTTCAAGACTCGGTGAACTATAGGAACCTCTCTTCCTTCTATCCTAAAAACAACAGTTTCTTCCACTCCTACGGGATGATCTTCAACTCGACTTGCTAGAAAGAGAAAACCTCCTCTACGAGCTGCCGCCGAGCACCACGGCAACTGGACTTTCCCTTCCAGTTATAACCGTTAACCCCTTCCGGGGCACTGGTGCCGAGGAGACAGTCTTTCCAAAATTTAGGACTTGATAATAGAGCTGCCGCTTGTTCATCCGCTGCACGTCGTCATCAAAAAATCGAGAAATACCATGGCGGGGCCGGCGAGGGGACACGGTCAGAAGACAGGGCGAGATGTGACCCGCGGGAGGAACGGCTGGCACACGGGCCAGGCTCACACTAGACAGGACCCTCCTCCACTGAGATCTTGATGAACGAATACGCTCATTTCTCTGCGCCTCGTTTTTCTTATTGACAAAACGGAGAAAGCAGTATGTGAGTGAATCACAACCGAAGTGGCAATACTTTATATTTCCTCTAATTATTTACAAATGAAAGAATTGAGCCTTTAAAAAATTTTCCATGGGTTTTGTTTTTTTTCCCATGGGTTTTAAAAACATATATGTGTGTGTAGGCCCATCATGCTTATACCCCTCACCTTATACAGTGTTTCTAATACATCTAATACAATGCTTCTCAACCTTTAAATAGAATTATTGCCACCACCCCCTCCCCCCGCCAAGAGCAAACATAAATTAAAATGTAAATTATCCCTAACGAGAGAAATTAATAAGATTTCTTTGGGTGGGGTGGAGCTTTGGAGGGCCACCCACCATTGTAATAGCTAAAGGTTTTTTTTATATCCAAAGAATTAATTTTTATCCCCTTGGTAGTAATATCACTGCTCCTTTCTTTGAGAATGAATGTTCTAAAAGAAAGAAAGGAAGGAAGGGAGAGAAGGAAGAAGAGGGGGGAGAAGAGGAGCGAACTGGGGCAGCTGCAGTGACCTCATGATGGAAGATGGAAGTTCAAAAAGCAGATGTAGCTGAGCCGTCAGCTTTCGGCACTGTGATCAGACCCCCTGTGCTCCTGCACGCTCCCCTCTGCCCCTCCTTGTGCGAATGCCCACTTCCTTCCGCGTTCCTCCCAATTCTCCCTTCTTAATGGCCACTCTGAAATGTGCCAGCCGAGGCTTGGTGTCGTGGGGATCTGAGTGCAAGCATCCAGGTGCAGCTGCTGTCCTCAAGGGAATACAACTTGGTGATGACGGCAGCCCATAGAGAGAAGAGTTGGGAAGAGTTAATGCCATTTGGGGGAATCAGGAAAGGCTTTAGAAAGTAAGATAGCCTTTGAGGTCGGGCTGGAGGGAGGGGCAGGGTTTTGATAGACAGTGATAGGAGGGGTGAGGGTGAGGAAGAGAACAATAAAGGCTTCAAGGGTAGAGGATACCGCCTGGGAGAAGACCAGGTGTAAGAAGTGTGGTATGATGGTGTGGCATGAAGGGAGGGAGTGGGAACTAAAACTAGAACTATTTTGGAGAATCTTGAATGACAGGCTTAGAAGTTTGCTAGGAACCATTGAAGGTGTCAGCGGTGGAATGACATCAGAAGATATACGCTTTAGAAACCTTAAGGTGGCAGCTGCATGGAAGATGAAGCAGAAGCAGAGAGAAGGAACCCAGTGAACAAGATTTTCCCATGGACCAGGCCAGGGTTTCTCAACCACAACACTTTTGACTTCGGGGGCTCAGTGTTGTAGGGGGCTGTCCTATACATTACAGGGTGTTTAGCAGCATCCCTGGCCTCTACTCACTAGATGCCAGTTGTGACAAACAAACGTCTCTGGACATTGCCAACTGTTCCCTGGGGGGCGGGGGGTGGTTGTGGCAAAATTGCCCATCTGAGAACCACTGATCTAAGCAAGGACCAATAAGGGACTGACCTGGGGCAGCCACAAAGGAAAAGGAGGGTGACAGCTAGGCAGCTGATGTTTCCAACTCTACAAACGTCATAATGAGGGCAAACGTGGAGTCCAAGGGAATTTTCATGTTTCAAGCATGAATGATTGGAAAAAGAGCAGTAAAATTTTTTGAGAAGGAACATTTTAGAAGGGGTGAATAAGGAATTTCCTTTTTACGTGTTTTGTTAGATGTTTCTGGTCACACATGGAGGTAGACATACCCTGTAGGTTATTAATAGGTGCACAGTCAAGTTCTCATGAACTAATGAATAAGCAAATCAATGGTATGTGTCAAAAGAGAGGTTGGAAGCTACAGATAGGACCATGTGAATGGAGGAAACCACTATAATAAAATTTCGAAAAACATTAGACAAGAACTGAGTTTAGAACTTTACATAATGTTTTCTGCAAGGGGCAGTAGCAAGGTATAAGCAAAGTTTCTTTTCCATGGTGTAACCCTAATGGTATACAGAACCATATAGAACAAACTGATATTCTTAGGAGTCTAGGAACTTGACTCAAAGCTCCCTCAAAACACCCAAGATTTCATTGCAGTTTCAGTTCCATCTTTAAAAATTCTTTTGAAAATATGTATTCCAGCCCATATTATGAGCTAGTTTGTTTTACCATGAGAATATTTTAAAATATTTACTTCCTCCCCATAATGTTTAGGTAGTGTATAGTGTGGATGGTCTAGCAGATTCCCCATGACTGCTAACAGTTTTACATGTGCTCTCATCCAGGGGTACCCATACCAAATTTGAGATACAGGAGGAGAGAAAGTGATACAAAATTGGGAGTGTGACAAATCCAAATGCAATTTCTTATCCTGCCACTTACTAGTTGTGTGACCTTAAGCAGGTATCTTGACCTCTCTGAGCCTTGGTTTCTCAACAGTAAAATGGGGCTACTTCTCCCAATCTCCATTGTAAAGGTCAAATGAGATAAAATGTATAAAGTGCATTGTAGATTTTTAATAGATAGCAGCTCGTTTATTATTTGGATGAGGAAGAAAGAAAGGGGGACGTATAGAGGCAGAGAAGTAGTGGTTGAGATACTAGGAATACAACTTTGGTATTTTAATATCCTGACACCTTAAGTTGCCATTCCCAGAGTGAAATGATTTTGAAACAATTATCAACTGGCTCAAAAAAGGTAAAAGCATGTGAGAAAAATCTTTGCAATTGGCATTTGAATTTCTTAATTATGGCCTGAGAAAGTGGTGTGAGGGGGACCTGCTGATGGTGTAGTCCAAGTAACTAGCAAGTGGAAAGCGAACAAGAGGTAGAATAAAACCTAGAACATTCTTCCCACACACATGATATGTGGTATGGGAGATCCGAGCCTGGAAAAAGTCATGAAAGTGAACTTACAACCGACCACCCAAAGCTTGGAAAGATCTCTAAGAAAAGAGCTAATGTCAGTAGAACCTGAATGGAAAATCCACACCTAGGACAGAATGTTAGTTGTGGTCATGTGCCTTGTATTTTTTAGAAACATTAGAAAATCATTCATTACAAATTCCTTCACAAACATACACACACACACACACACACACACACACACACCATGGTCTCTATAAGCATAAGCAAATGCTATGTTTAAACAAAATTGGACAAAACACAGTTTCTTTGTTATATTATGAATCTCCAAGACAAAAAAATACCCACCACATCCCACAGTTAGTACATAATGGAATTTTTTCTCCTTAAAATGACTCCTATAACTTGTGTTTCAAACACACTTTTTAAAAGTTCTGCCCTAAACAATCCTAGCCACAATCCTCTTAACATATTTAATCTACGTGACAGTCCTTCAATGTACTGGAATCCTCCAACATCATAGCTCACATCCTTTCCTAACGTGGCAAAATCAGTGGAGTCCCCAGGCTGGTAGAATATCTCTAAGTCTAAAAACATTTGCAGCTGTCTACAAGCGTGTTTTATGTAGATAAAGGTCACAATATACTGAAGCACAAAAACAACCAAGTCAATGACAGAGAGATTTTGCTACGATCACTGTATCAGTAGCAGCTATGATATTTTTAGACATTGTGATCAAGAGTTGAAATAGAGCTAATATCCAGTCTTCCAGGTGCTTAGCAGAAAAAATATATAATTTCTTTAAAACGAGCAAGGGATACTGGGAGCAAATCACCTTCAGCCATTTTTCCTCTAAACTCTCCGATGTTGTCCTCAGATGTTTTACCGTGAGGGCAATCGGGATGTAGATAATGGTCTGTGAAATCCTCAGGTGAGGAGAGGTAAGGGAGGTTTATGAAAAGACAACTGATGAGATATCAGTTGATACTGATATTTGCTTCTCGGATCATTTCCACGCATCAGCTGTAGAGAGAGATAATGGTAATTCCCATGCTTGCTTGTCTAAATACCAAAGGAACTCATCCCCTCTAACCAATTACAGGAATGACAGAATGATAATAATCCACCAAACACGTTAACACATTCTCCTGTGACCTCAGCATGTTTTTCAAACCTGTTGTGAAAGAACAGTGACAGGCAGGCAGGAGAAAAATGCATTGACCTCATTGTGTGCCTGGGCTGAGGCACAGGCACTACCAAGAAGATAGCAGCCTTTTCCTAACAAGGCCTGAAGCCACAGCAGTGTCTAAGAGGCTCTGTCCCCAGAGCCCTTGCAACATCTGGCTGGAGTC
Organism: Neophocaena asiaeorientalis asiaeorientalis; assembly: GCF_003031525.2. NCBI lineage: Eukaryota > Metazoa > Chordata > Mammalia > Artiodactyla > Phocoenidae > Neophocaena > Neophocaena asiaeorientalis. The sequence continues at coordinate 3,590,781 of NW_020174037.1, read as the reverse complement.
AGAGGGTGGGGCAGCTGAGCCTTTGCTAACCTGCCTGGTTGCTGGAGAAATGGCCCCAGACACGCCTTAGGCAAACATGCTTAGCTTGCCCCAAGCAGCCGCTCCTCCTCTCCTTCCACGTGTAGCGTCAGACACACCTTGCTCACCTGCAGGAGATAGGGGCCACGATGCCCTGCAGTCCCTCTGCATCTTCTGTCTGCACCACTGCAAGTACTTCCTAAAGAGTGTCTCTACTAATTCTTCCCCTTCTCCTGTCCACCCTTTGCGTGAAGGATGTGGCATTTGTGAAGCAAGTTTAGAATGTGTAATTCACTGGTTTAAAAGTCTCCACTTGCTCTCATTGGGTGGAAAACTCATTCTCCTGAACCCTCAATAGAAGAAACCTTGCATCCTGGTCCCCGCATCTCTCTCCAGTTTTACCTCCCATCCCTTCCCTGCTACTCGCAAGGTGCCAGCCACACTGAATTTCACAGTTTCTGAGACAAAGAGGCCCTTTCCCAACTCAGTGGCTTTGCACGAGCTGTTCTCTTTACCTTTCATGCTCCCACAACTTCTCCCTTGGGGGAATCCCCTTCTTCCTAAGATCCAAGCTCATATGTCATTTCCACAGTAAAGCCTTCACTGAATTTCCCTTCCTCCACCAAGGATGGAGGGAGTAATTCCCTGTGTTCCTATCACTTTCCACACAGCTCTATGAGGGAGGCAGTATAGCATAGTGACTAACAGGATGCACTCCAGAGTAGATTAACAGGCTCTACATATGCTCATTCTCTGACCTTGGACAAATTACCCAATCTATGCCTCAATTTCTTCGGCTGCAAAACAAAGGGAATAATAGTAAATACTACATAGGATTGCTATGAAGAGTAAACGCGTTAAGCTCTTAAAGCATTCAGAAGAGTACCCCATTCACAATAAGTGCTCAGTGAGTATTAGCTAGTATTATCGTGTCCACTAAAATTTTAATACTGTCGTCATCTGTTTAGGTGTCTCTCTCTCCCTGTCTAGAGAACAGGGTGGGGACTATTTCTTATTCATGCTTTTATTCTTCGTGCCTAACAGTTCTAGGTACTAGCCTCTCAAATGTTTATTGAATAAGTTGATCCTTTTCTAGGCGGTAAAATACCCTCATGACTCCAGAGATTATAACTCAAGGAAGTTTCTTTCTTTCTTTCTTTCACTCTATGGAAAGAAAACATTATGTAAATCCATAAAACAATACCCTGAACAGAGATGCTTGAAGTTAATCTTACGAGTCCCTCTGTGAAGTAGGGGTCTAGAAGCCTGATGAGAGTCTTTTTTCTACTAGGGCTGTGTGTCTTTGGACAAGTCACCTTCATTCGTTTACTCAATATGTTCTTGCTGAATATCAATCAGATGCCAGGCACTATTCTAGGGGCTGGGGAGAAAGCACTGCACAAGATAGGCAAGGTTTCTATTCTCATAGACCTTGATTCGAGGGAGAAAGTGCATTCAACAATGAATAAGAGAAAGAAAAAAGAAGAGTTGGAGAGTTGTAAGTTCTATGATTGAAATGAAACAAGAAAACATGTTAGAAAGTGTCTGGGAAGGCTACAATTGAAAAGTAAGTCAAGGAGGGTTTTTCCGAAGGTCAACAATAACGTTTAGACTTGAGCTTGAGACTCAGGGGAAGGACATTCCAGATATAAGGGGCAACTACTGTGAGGGTTCAATGTGAAACTGAGCTTGGAGTGCTCCAGGTATCAGAGGAAAGCCTTCGTGCCTGGAACTTGGGAAGTGAGGATAAGAGTTGTACCATCTGAGGTCATTGAGGAAAGCAGGGACCCTATAGGCCAGAGGAAAGAACGAGGATTTTATACTAAGTGCAGCAGGTGGTTATTGACATGTATTGAGCAGGAGAGGAATATGGTTTGATTTACACTTTTAGAAAATTCTATTGTAGAGAGAATGGATTATGAAGGAAGGAGAGGCATGAGAAGAGGCAATGAGACTAGTTAAGAGGCTGTTCCATTAGTGTAGGTGAGAAACGAATAGCATACGTTCAGATGGCATCTGTGGAGAAGGATTTGATGAACCAGAATCCTGATACTGATCAACTGAATGTAGGAGCAAGAGACAGAGAAGAATCCAGGATGGCTACTAAGTTTTTGTCCAGAGTATTTGAGGCAATTCTGTTGGCCACACATTCCACAGCCAGGAATACTACTCTAGTCCATATACAAGGTGACATGGAAGGCTGCAGTTACTGGATAGGACAGATGGACAAGGTATACACTTGAGGTGAGAGGTTCAAGAGGTCTTCAAAATGTTAAGTTTGAGACGCCCAGCAGATGTCCAAGTGCAAAAGACAAAAAGTTGGATGTAAAATGCTTGAGTCCGGTGGGAGAGGTCTGGACTGCAGATATGCAAGTAGGCATCAGTGGCACTCAGACAGCATTTAAAGCAATGGGAGTAGGTGTGATCACCCAGGAAGCACACACAGTTGAAGAAGAGATATAGTCCCCGAGCAGAGCCCTGGAAAGAACAGCATTTGGAAACGAAGTATTGGAGGCCCACAAAAGAGACCAAGAGGTAGAAGCCAGTATCAAAGGGCAAATTCTAGAAGAGTATGTTGTCATGGAAGCCAAGAGAAGAAAGCGTTTCAAAATGGAGGGAGTGGTAAACTGGGTCAAATGCTGCCAAGAGGTCAGCTAGGAGGAGGATCGGATTTGGCAACACAGAAGTCTTTGGTGACCTTGAAGCGATCAGTTTCACTGTTCATCTCTTGGACCTAGTTTGTCTATGTCAAAAAAAAATGAAATTGTATTCAAGCCTTTTTTAAGCAGAACTACTCCTTTTCTTAAAATAAATCATTAAAAGGATCCCAAGATATGAAAGAGAACAAAATCAGAACTGTTGTAGGTGAAGCAGGGACTTCAAGAATTTATGTAGTCCCATCTCTGCCCTTGCAGCTGACACAAAGGCAGCTTTGGGGAACTTTAGGGCTCCTTGGAAAGAAGACCCAAAATTACTAGGCTGGAAGTTCTGTAAAGGGCTCTTTGGCCAAGAGACTCCAAGTGCAAAGGTATGAGTAGCTCTCAGTCTGGTGAGCAACAGGCTATCCACTTGTTAGGAACCTCCTTACATGGTCATGAAGAATATAACATCCCTGGATTATAGGTAGGAATGCTTAGGATCTTCCATAATCACAGTTTGAACCCAATTCCTTCCAGGGTAGGCCATTGGCTGCTTAGGGGCACACCCATTTGACTGGTTTGCCCAGATCCTGCCACTCGGCCACACCTCCAGAAAGCATCTAAAGCCCTTCCTTTGTTGCAAAATGATTCAGTGTCATTTCCATAAAATGTGGGGACCTGAGCATATGTTCACACACGCACTCTCTGTATTCTGGGAGTTTTAAAGGGAGACATCCTTTAAGGGAACAGGCCTGCCAGAATAAATTCTTGGTTGTCTTAAAGGAACCACCAAGCATAACATAGTCTGCACAGTCCATGTTCTCTCAAAAGTGAGCTATAGTGTTGCTCTGTTGGAAAGAATCGCAAAGAGGATGTTTAAGCATGGTTAATGGGAGTAGAGGAATATAAGATAATGTGAAGGGTCTTTACAAAGTATCCTAAACAAACTGACAGGATGAGATAAATTCTTAATTCACAGGGCGCCCACTTTGTGTCAGGTACTCTACTAGGCCTGGGAAAAGGGTGGGATAGATGCAAAAAGAGAATTTCTTGGGGATATACCTTTTGCTTATCTGGACTGAGTCATCTTCCTTCGATTAGTTCCAAGACAGCTTACGATCAGGCTGTTCATTAGAATTTCAGGGTTTTCGCACGCAGTGCATTCATTCAGATTGCCGAAATATGAGACCCAAAGAGCCTACATCACAATGGTTAAACAACATCTACCCCGACATCTACCTGCACAGACACTCAACAGTTTACAAAACTTTCTTATACATTATGAGGTAGAATATTCCTTTAACCTTTGGTTTGCATAGCCTTTATGTTTTCCTCTCATTTTCTCATGAAACTGTGTTGGCTGCTACCCTATTAGCCGTTTTAGGGTTGTTCTGTTGTGGTGGTTTGTTTCTCAGCTTGCCTCAAAAACAAAGGCCAGACATAAGAAAACATCATCGTGGGGTAGGTACAAGGGTGACTATTCCGGAAGTCTTTGCAAAATCGCTGATGCCCACCAACGACTGGCTGATGTTTAGCCTAAAGGAAAGCCAGGGCAGTCAGGGAAGCTTTTAATGGGGAAGCAATAGAGGTAAACAAATACTTTGATCTAAATAGCAAATGTCAAGGAATCTACATTGGGAAAGACCCTTGGAGTGTTAACTATCTGACCTTCTCACATCATCACCCACCCCGAGGAGCCCGAAACTTAAGCCAGACCATTTCCTCCAGGCTAGCCCATTAGCGTGGTCACATCCTCAGAGCAAGTGGAGCTGGGTGATCAAATCTGGGGAGGAGGAAACCCTACTGAACCTTCCTGGGAGCCTGAAGAGTGGGCAGAGGTGACAGGCTTATAAGTGTGATGCATTTGCTCCCTTTATCTTTGCTCTGAGCACACAGACAGCTCCCATCTGTGAGACACCTTCCTTACAATTTATACTTAATGGTTATAGAAATACTGTTATCTCACAACCACCCTACAGAGGGTGTATCTATTAATATTCTTGCTTTATAGAGGTGGCATGGAGAAGTCAAGTTATGTGAGCCAGGTCAGAGAGCACGTAACAGAACCTGGGTATTCACCTGTTTCTAAATCCTGTGGTCCTGACTGCCCCACCATCTGGGCATACATGAAGCAGGAGGAGGGCTAAGACCCGAACCCAGGTCTCTTTTCCTGAAGGACTGAAGCAATCGCCTGACATCCTTTTGCCGTGTGTTTAGATCTTGGGTTCATGCCTGGAGTTTTCATGTTTGAGTACCTCCCCCCTTTTCTTTCGTCTTTTACAGATTTTGTTGTGGAGATGTTCCTCTTGGAAAGTATCTTGTTTGGCAAGTTCCCATGGCCACTGGGGTTTCAACTTGAAGGGAGGCACTAGGAAAATATTTTTTGATGACTCTGGAATAGAAGGGAAAGTATACCATTCTGGCTGGATTCCACCCAGAAAACCCTCCCCAGGTTTTGCAGGAGCCAGGGCAAGGGGGCAGGAGTGGTGCATAGAGTCCCCTCGCTGGGGTGGAAGGTGAAATGCCATGTGTTCCTTTGAGGTTACCTCTGCTCACTTGTAGCCTGAGATGAATGGACCACAGATCCTAATGCAGTGGTGATTGAGATCACACCCAGATTTGCATCTTAATCCTTGGAGTTGAGCAAACATCCAAAGGCTCAGCAGGTTGGTTCAGATCATTATGATAATAATTAATAGCAGGCTTGTTTATGGAGCTTCCATCTCCAGAGCTTGTCATTGCCTTTACGCAGGAGACACTGTTGCATGAGGATAAAAACAACATTGAGAACTGAATGAGTTTCCCCCAATAAGTCAATCTCTCCCTAAGCTTTCATTCCAGCTGTCCTCCTGAACACCTCTGCAATGTAATCTCCTCTTTACTCCACTGATTCAAAAGCCATTTTGTCCATGTGAATGGATATAATGGGAACATTTCATAGACTAATGGATTGTCTAAATTTCAAATCCATATTATGTCAATGCTAACTGTATCTGCCTCTCCCTCTAGATCCAGAAAGCTCAGGAGATAAGACCATTTATGACTCATCATTTTATTTGTGACACTTAACCCAGTGTCCCAAACATAGTATTGATGCTCAAGTAAACGTTGGCTATATTGTTAAACTTATGATGTCATAGCTATGAGAGTTTTCTATCAGGCACAGCTCCTTTCCTTTACAGAGTAGGAAACTGAAGTCCAGAGAGTAGACATGAATTATCCAGGGTCACTGAGTTAGTAACTGGAGCAGACCTGAATCTAGAAACATTGTCACTTGACTAACCTCCCACTTCTCTTTCCATACTATATATATTAAAGCCCGGAAATGACAGGCCAATCTGAGATTGCAGCCTCTCAGAAAATCTGCTTTCAGAAAGGTCTGAACGATGTGACCCAGTGTAACCTTGTTGTCAAATCTCTAAGCCTCTCTGATAACCTCCCAAGGAAAAGCTCGACAGTACTGGTACATTCCTAGGATGGAATTATACTAGTCAGGTTTTTAAACTTGAATCAGAAGGAGCCAGAACTTATTCTCCTCATATTCCAACTCACTTTGAATTGAAATAGAGAAAAATCAAATGAAAGTTCATAGTTTTTTTAACATCGCCTAGGAATAGAAGTGGTTCTAAATAAGGACAGATATTAGCATTGCTTATGATGTTAGAAAGTAATGAAAGCACCAGTAATTATTGCCTTTGTTCACTTGGTAACAAAAGGAAAGTCTCAAGTGAAAAAAAAAAAAGATTTCTGGGCAATTATTTACTCATTCAAAGAGCTTAAAGAAATGAACTCTTATCCTTCCAATCTGATCAAACCCAAAACATCTCCAATTGTTCCTAACATCAAAGATGCAAAAGACTACCAAGTTTTACTTTGGAAGTCTCAAGCCTTGAAAACTAGTCAGATGGTCCACATCTCTGTCTCAAATCATTCGGCCTGTGCTGGGGGCTAATATCTTGGTCATTGACCTCAAGTTCAGAATGATTATTCATGTAGATGGACGGCTTTGTGCACAACGGTATACTTTCTCTCCAGCCTCTCTCTTGCAATCTAGCAAAGGAACAACATGGTGAGGCTAACTGGATGAAGAGAAGATCAGGCTCATCATGTATTTGGCCTTCTTAGACACAGAACCTCCTCAGCCAAGGATCCACAGCAGGTCTCCTTTCTAAACGTCACTGTGTATCAGTTAAGTCTTTAAAAAAAACCCAGGGCTTCCCTGGTGGCGCAGTGGTTGAGAGTCCGCCTGCCGATGCAGGGGACACGGGTTCGTGCCCCGGTCCGGGAAGATCCCACATGCCGCGGAGTGGCTGGGCCCGTGAGCCATGGCTGCTGAGCCTGCGTGTCCGGAGCCTGTGCCCCCTGGGTGGCCGGGGCCTGTGCTCCGCAACGGGAGAGGCCACAGCAGTGAGAGGCCCGCGTACTGCCAAAAAAAAAAAAACAAAACCAAAAAACAAAAACACAGAAGTCCTAAACTAAATGGGTTCAAATGTGTGCTGTCTTTGTTTTTAGAATCTTTTTTTTTTTTATTTTAGTGTCTTAGCCAAATTGAAGGATGATTCAAATGTTAATGAAAACAGGTGATTAAAAGCAGCACGGCACATTTATCAGCTAGTATGATTGATCACTCCACTTATTGTATGGGAAAACTTCCCTTGCTGCTAATGAACCCCAGATCAGACTTGGTTGTGAGATGAGGGTGTATCCCTGAGGGTACAAGGGTCATTTTCTGTATGTGTAAAAGGGTACACTTCATTTGGTCGCTGCCACACCCGGCAGGAGGACCTGTGTGCTTTGCGGGGCAAGGTGATTGTGTCTACGTGTGTGATGTGTGTCGGGGTTTGGGTTTGTGGAGTCTGCTTGATTGCCACCATATGTTTGTGTAGATTCCTCAAAATATAGCACTTGGTTCCTGACCCTCTTTCTGGGGGGAGGGGGTTGGATGGTACTAATATGACAGATGTCCTATTACTAGCTTCCGTCTCCTGGGCCTCGTCACAGCCTCTGTCCCAGCACTTGTGTTATATGTACATGTACGTGTACATATTATTTTTAAAAATCACAGTGAAGTATTTAAAATTTCTGAAATACCGTATGTAGTGCTCTTTCACTCGGTCACACCTTGGCTGTGCTATTCCCTCTGCTTGGGACACTGGACAGTCTCTCACACTCACTCATTTTTAGAATCAGCTGGGGTGGTACCTCCTCTTGAAGCCTTATCTGACTTCTTCAAGTTAGGTGGAGGCATTCCTTTTTCTGTTCTTCTTGAAAATTTTTTTAATTATTGCACTTTTACATTGTAGGTTAATCACCTGTTTATGAGCCTAACTTCCCAAACCAATGGTCAGCTCCTTGAAGACCCAGAGCATGTCTTATTTGTTTATCTCAGCATCCACAGTGCCCAGCACAGGACCTGGCATACTGTGAATCTCAACGTATATTGAATGAATGAGTGAATAGATGGTTTTGGGTGCAGGGCCGGGTCTAAGTGTGGCTACAGCCCCAAAAGGGGCTGTAAGGCAGTGTGGGATCTTGTTCAGCAACCCCTAAAGTATTAGGACTTCAGAGAGGAAACAGCTCCCTAAGGCAGGTGCGCTGGCTTGTATAACGTGTGATAGTTGAGTGGCTAATAGACCACGTAATTTGTCCACTTTCCCGGGGTGAAGTTTTCAGCTTGGGCTCACCGCAGTTCAGAAAGCTGAGTGCATGCTGTGCCTCCTTCAGTGGAGTTAAATTAAGCTTAATATCTTATGACTCAAGAGTTTGCACACCAAGGCTTGGTACTTAATAATGTAATTACACCTTTTGATTAGAACTACCTTTCATAAGCAAATCGATGCGATGATTTGACAAGCTTGAGGAGCTGTGTGTGGAGCTCGCCCTACGAGTTCCACAGGGAAGTATAATCATAGTAATTACTATTGAAGCGAGATCCCAGTTCTCGATTTACCAGGAGGTACGTGAGTAAGAATCACGCGCTGCATCCTTTCCTGTCTCGGGATAGGCTGTTGGGCTGAAAACAAGGGAAGTGAACACAGTATGATCACCAGTTGGCCCACAGGCTGTGGTGTTTCTCCTTTGACAGGGCTCAGCCTATGTGGATTCAGTACTTTGACGAGGATGCTTTAGCTGCTCTGTGTGTGTGTGTCTGTGTGCATGTGTGTGTGTGTCCGTGTGTATGTGTATGTGTGTGTGCATGTGTGTCTGTGTGCATGTGTGTCTGTATCTGTGTGTCTGTGTGCGTGTGTGTGTGTGCGTCTGTGTGTGTGTCTGTGTGCATGTGTGTGTGTCCGTGTGTATGTGTGTGTGTGTGTCTGTGTCCGTGTGTGTGTCCGTCTGTGTGTCCGTGTGTGTGTATATGTGCGTGTGCGTGTGTGTCTGTGTGTGTGTGTGCGTCTGTGTGTCCGTGTGTATGTGTGTGTGTGTGTCTGTGTCCGTGTGTGTGTCCGTCTGTGTGTCCGTGTGTGTGTATATGTGCGTGTGCGTGTGTGTCTGTGTGTGTGTGTGCGTCTGTGTGTCCGTGTGTATGTGTGTGTGTGTGTCTGTGTCCGTGTGTGTGTCCGTCTGTGTGTCCGTGTGTGTGTATATGTGTGTGTGCATGTGTGTCTGTGTGTCTGTGTGTGTGTGTGTGTCTGTGTGTGTGCGTGTGTCTGTGTCTGTGTGTGTCTGTCTGTGTGCCCGTGTGTGTGTATATGTGCGTGTGCGTGTGTGTCTGTGTGTGTGTGTGTGTCTGTGTGTGTTTCCCAGCTCAACACATGGTGGCACTTACTCTTCTGGTCCGTGCTAGTAACTTTTATGAATACATAGATAAGGCAGACATGAATCTACACACTCTGTCCTTTGTGGAGCTCCCAAAGTAATATTAGGGTGAATGTGGAAAATGATACCAGTTAGAAGTAGGCTCTGCAATGACCCAAAAGGCTTGGCTCAGATTCATTGGAGTTCCAGTCAATTTAAAGATAAAACTTTCCCTGAAGGAAGAGTTCTGAGCTTCACTGGAGGTGTTCAAAGCGTTCTGGGCTAGTTTTTGAAGGACAAATGACCCGCCGAGGACAGGATCCTTATTCCAAACCACAAGAGAGCCTTGCAGCCACAAAAGCATTCAGCTTACAAATAAGCGATGCTGCCCTTCTGTTCCGTGGTCCCGGTGCTGGCTTCCCTAGGAGGCTGCAGCAAGTTCCAGATGCTGAAGAGGACCTTTTCCCTACGGGACTCACAATGGGGGCTCCGAGACATGGTTATTTCTTTTCTTTTCCTTGTAGAAATTGTTTATGTTAGGGGCCCTTACTCTCTGGAAACACGATCTCTTATGCATACACCCCACAATTATGGCTCCAGTGTCCATACTTCATGGGTCCCCTCCCCACACCCTCTGCTCTTCCCTCCATCATCCACAGCCTGAAAATTCATTTAAAAATTAACAGCACAAGAAGGAAAATGCCACAAGACCCAGATTGCTAGCAGATGCTCAGTGGGTGCTGGCAGGGGGAAAGGCAAGTGGAATAAGGCTACACAAACCAGATGAGGCAGAGCACACCTCCATTCACTTACTCACTCATTCGTTCAACAGAAGTCCTTTGAGTAATAATAGAGTGTGCCAAGCCCATTGCTGGGTTCTGGAGCCACAGTAGTGATAATAATTAACCTTTATTGAGTGCTTACTACGTGCAAGGCACTATTCTAAATATTTTATGTTTAATAACATGTTAACTCAGTTGTTTTATAACAGCCATATTTTTAATCTTCCAATGAGGAAACAGAGGCACAAAGAGGTTAAGAATTTTTCCCAGTGTCACATAAACAGTAGGAAGACGGGTCAGGATTGGATCCCAGGCAGTCTGATTCCACAGCCTAAGCCAGGAGTCGACAAACATTTTCTGTAAAGGGCTAGATAGTAAATATTTTCGCTTCACGGGCCATCTGGTCTCTGTCGCAACTACCCAACTCTGCTGTTGTAGCATAAAAGCAGCCATAGACAGTACGAAAACCAATAAGCATGGCTGTGTTCCAATAAAACTATCTTTATGGACCCTGAAATTTGAATTTTATAGAATGTTTATGTGCATAAAATATTTTGTTGGGTTTTTTTCAACCATTTAAAAAAAATGTAAAGCCATTCCTACCTCACAAACCGTACAAAAACAGGTGTTGGGCCATAGTTTGTTGATCCCTGGCCTAAGCTGTGCTGTCTCTCCATTAGTGAATAAGGAAGAATTGTTATCCTGTTGGGGGAGACATACAGACTTAAAAACCTTGCCAGAATCCTTCATCTACACATGTGTTGTCGGCTTTGTCTGATTCACTCTACTTCTCATCCTCTGTCCGTCTGGCTAAATCCTATATGCCTTTCAGACTCCAGCTTAGTCTCCACCTCTTTCAGAGAGCTTTCCTTGACACTCAGCTTATGCCCAGCCCCTCTGTTTTTCCCCACATTCTGTCCTCTCCTCTGTCACAGCACTCTTACAGACACCTAGTTACACATCTGCTCCGGGAGGGCGGCGGGTCGCACTCATCCCTGCTCCCCTGGATTCTGACACACAACGCATGTTGCAGAATTAACTTATAAGTGGAGGAATCTCTAGAAAGGTCAACAAAGAAGGGAACTTTTGAACTTCGGGTTGAGTTAAAGAGTTCTCCAAGCCAATAAGATGAGGAAGTTTGCTCTGAGGAAAAGAATGAGCTGTACGTGAGAAGACAAGAGGCAGGGCTGAGGGAAACATGCGAACATGCATGTTCAAAGAATCACCAGGGATTGGCAGAAATGCCAAAGGCAAGCGATGAGGCAGGCATCCCTATTGCCAAAGCTCTGATCCCTGCAGGCAATGGGAGGACAACTGAAGGGCACTGAGCATGGAAGTGACATGCTCAGGCTTGTGCTTCAAAACAGGGGTCAGAAAATTAGAGCCCATCAACCAATTCCAGCCCAACATTCCACAGTGAAAAGGTGAGGGAGCTGGAGAAGGAACTCAGGGGTGTGTGAGATCCAGTGTGTGTTCTTTCCCTCCAACACACTGCTCTTCCCTGTCTGGGGATCTAGACTTGGGCTAGGACTGGCTAAATGTCTTTGGGGACCCTGCCAGCCTAGACCCAATCCCAGCTCCCACTGATGGAGTTGAGAAAGGACTGAGGGACAGGTGGTGTGGCCTCTCCAATCTCGCTCCTGAGTGCGTGGGCTGTGTGTAACTCAAGGCTCGTGGCCTCTGATGCTGCCATGACCTCTGGGCATGCACCTATTTCGCCTTGAGCCTTTTGTCCTGATCTAAGCATGGGCTACGTGTTCTTGAAGGGCCCTTATCATGATAAGATTCTAAACATTAGAAGGATTCCACTTGCCATATTAAAATACCTGTGGCTCAAGGATTAATAAGGGAAGAAAGTTGGAGAAAGCAGAGAAGACATCACTCTCACCCTCAAGATACAGAGGTGAGCAACTATCCAGGGCTTTAGGAGGGAAAGGAGGAGCCACAGCAGATTAGCTCTGAGGGGAGGGAGCTTGTTAAGGGGATTTAAAGTCTACCTGTCTTAATAACCCTTTGTAGTTCTTTGGCGCCTGGCTTTTCTTGAAGCTCAAAGTATTTTGCAAACATTAGCTCATTAATACCGACAGCAGCCCTGTGAAGTGGGTAGTGTGAATGTCTTATCCCCACTTGGGAACCTTGAATTTGAAGGGAAAAGGGGCTCTGGCTGGTGACTAGTGCAGAGTTGAGGAGAGGCCCCAGGGGCTGGACTAAATTGAATAGTCATTTTTGTTTCTTATTCTACCAGAGGAACAGTGGATGGTGGGAGAAGCATGAGCCCTGGAACCAGCCAAATCTGGATAGCAGATCTAGCTAGGCTTCTACAGTTTTGTGGATTTGGGCAAGTCCCTCAACTTTTGTGAAATTCAGTTTTCCCTTGGGAAGAGGGCTGATGATAAGAAATGTAAATGTCATGTGCATGTCAAAGTCATTTGATTATTGGAAGTTTCAATAACTAGATCTAAGAAATTTTTGTTAAAACTCACCAGACATTTGACACAATATGGGGTGTGTGTTCTGATGAGTGAGGCTCAGGTATGGACGGCTGGGGATGGCTCTCTGAGGTGGGCTGGCAGGAGCAGGAAGGAGGTCCTGGAGACTGCACTCTCTTGGGCTTGTGCAGAGAAACCAACCAACCAGCCTGAGCAGAGTTGTCTTGAGCGAAAACCGAAGAAGGGGCTACGAGGGAAAGGAGCGCGATAGATGATTAGAAGTTCATTTCACCTCGGAAGGGAGCCTCGGAAGGTTTGAAGAGGGAACCACCCTAGACAGAGCTGCAGTGTGAAGATTGCTCTGGCACCAGCATAGGGAACCAATGAGAGCAACGGGCTTGGCAGCTGATGGGCAAGATTATCCACTGTGTCATGGGAAGAAAATGTTTATAACATCTCCTTGCTATTTTCTAAATCTCATCCTTGTAAAAAGTATTTTTGTGTATATGTTTTAAAGGCAAATATATTTTTAAAGTATTATATTTATGTTCTCTCTCTCTGTCTCTCTCTGTCTCATATAGAGAGAGAGCAAGAGAGACAGAAAGATACCAAAATTTTTACTGATTAGGGCACATGATCTAAAGTTTGGAGTCCACTCACTGCATTAGAAAGAGAGGAACTAGATGCAGAATCTCATTTGAAAGTTCTTTTAAAGCATCAGGGTGAGCTAATGGAAGCCTGGATATAACAGTGGTTTAAATGGGAACAAAAAGGAAAGAATATAAGGAACCTATCACACAGGAAGAAAAGGCAGGACTTGGTAATTTGGGGACATAAAGAGCAAGTTACTAGAGAAAAAGGAAGAGGCAAAGCTGACTGTGAGATTTCAATCCTTGGCCAAGAGAATGCTGGCACCACCAAAGAAAAGGAAGAAGGCAGAAAGGAAACTGTATGGAGGGAAAGGTGAAGAGTTCTGCCTTGGCCAAGTGGGATTTGAAGTAAGGCAAGAGAGACTGAGGAGTTGGAGATATGAGGCTGGGGCTTGGAAGAGAGCCCTGGCTGAAGGTAGAGGAGCTAGGTGTGGAGATGAGTGGGGACTGGGATCTCCTAGGGAAGAAGGTAGGCAGCAAGGAGTCAGCACAAAGGGAGGAGAAGTTCTTGTCCTAGCCAAGTTCAGTCTTAAGAGAGCCTGCTCTCAGAGGCCAGCTACCATTTCATGTGGTCTCAAGTTTATAGACTCATAGAACACCAGAGCTTGAATGGCCCTTAGAGACTATATAGTTTATGGTTGGCTTGGTCTAAGTAACTTTTAAATCACAATCTTAATAGACCCCAAATGTGTCAGTGAGTGTTCTTAGTTGCAAACAACAGAATCCACTCTGGCTAATTTAAGCAGAAAATGGATTTATTAAAAGATATTTAAAAGGATGTCAAAGAATCCTTAGAAAAGCTAGAGAAACAGATTCGTGGCTGTACTTCCAGGAACAGTATTCAAAACCACAATACAATGGATTATTGTTTGCCAGCAAAAAGAAATGAAGTACTGGTCCTGGCTACAACATCAGCGAACCTTGAAAACTTTATGCCAAGTGAAAGAAGCCAGTCACAAAGGACCACATATCGTATGATTCCATTTATATGAAATGTCCAGAGTAGGCAAATAGAAAGTTGATTCATAGTTGTTTAGGGCTGGGGGGATGGGAAAGTGGGAGGTGACAGCTGAGAGGTGTGAAGTTTTGGGAGGGCTAATAAAAATGTTCTAAAACTTATAATGATGGATATATAACTCTATGAATATACTAAAAAAAACACATGGCATTGTACATTTTAAATGAGTGAATTGTATGGTATGTGAATAGAGCTCAGTAAAGCTGTAACACACACACACACACACACACACACACACACACACTCTCTCTCGCTCTCCATAGAAAGGCTGATGGGTGGATGATCTTTACTGTCACCACTGCCAATGCCAAAGATGAAACGCCAAGACCTTAGCTTTATCGCAACCTCCGCTCTCAGCGTTCCTGATGCCGACTTGTCCGAGCAATCACTGGCTCCCCTGAGAACCTTGCACCTCTGCCACCACTCATAGGAGTACGTGGGATGCCTGGGAAGGTTCCATTTCCTCAAAATGCTCACTTCCTGGGGCTTCCCTGGTGGCGCTGTGGTTGGGGGTCTGCCTGCCGATGCAGGGGACACGGGTTTGAGCCCTGGTCTGGGAGGATCCCACATGCCGCGGAGCAACTAAGCCCGTGAGCCACAATTACTGAGCCTGCGCGTCCGGAGCCTGTGCTCTGCAACGGGAGAGGCCACAACAGTGAGAGGCCCGCGCACCGCGATGAAGAGTGGCCCCCGCTTGCCACAACTGGAGAAAGCCCTCGCACAGAAACGAGGACCCAACACAGCCATAAATAAATAAATTAATTAATTAATTAAAAAAAAAATGCTCACTTCCAATTTGAAGTCCTGTATGGATGTATCCAGCTGATGAAGCCAAGAACACACTGTGACCTAGCTGCCAGGGCCCCTGAAAATTTGATTTCTGATCACTACACTGGGAATCAGGAGAATGACCCCAGAGAAAGGCTAGTCACAAGATGATGTGGGGCTTCCCGGGTGGTGCAGTTGTTGAGAGTCCGCCTGCCGATGCAGGGGACACTGGTTCGTGCCCCGGTCCGGGAAGATCCCACATGCCACGGAGCGGCTGGGCCCGTGAGCCATGGCCGCTGAGCCTGCGCGTCCGGAGCCTGTGCTCTGCAACGGGAGAGGCCACAACAGTGAGAGGCCCGGGTACCGCAAAAAAAAAAAAAAAAAAAAGAGGATGTGGAGGGAGGGATGAATAGGCAGAGCACAGTATACTTTTAGGGCAGTGAAACTACGCTGTGTACCATCATGATGGCTACATGTCATTATACATTTGTCCAAACCCAGAGAATGTACAACACCAAGACTGAACACTAATGTAAATTCTGGACTTTGGATGGTAATGACATGTCAGTGCAGGTCCACCAATTGTAACAAATGTACCACTCTGGTGGGGAATGTTGATAACGGAGGAGGCTGTGCATGTGTCGGGGCAGGAGGTATGTGGGAAATCTCTTATCTTCTAATCAGTTTCGCCGTGAACTTAACACTGCTCTAAAAATTAAAGTCTATTTTAAAAAAAAGATGAGGGACAGCCACAAATATAATAAACATCCACTATTAAAATATATTATAGAATTTCAGAATAAAACTTAATGGAACTTGCTAATTTTAAAAGTCCCCCTAAGAGGAATTTTTTTTTAACTCTAGAAGTAAAAAGCAGCCACACAGTGTTTAAAGACTGGCAGGAGTGGTGAGGTGGAGCGCACAGGCTTTGGAGTCCACCAGACCTGGGTTTAAATCCAGGCCTGCCCCTTATCAGCTGTTTGATCTCGGTAAGTCACTTAATTTCACTGAGCCTCACCTGAAAAGTGACTGCTTACTTCCCAGGGTTTTATTTCTAGGACTAAGGCGATGAATACTAAATAAATCTTAGCTTCTGCCAATAAAAAAGGGAAAACAAATGTAATTGTTTCTATTGATTTTTATTAAACTCAACTGTTATCTTGATTCCTACATTTTCATAATTTTTTAAAAGATATGCCATTACTATATTTTATGCTTATGTTGAGCTTGTCCATTCTAGGTGTCCTCTTGGGAGTATGGGAGTTTTATAAGCTCAACTACAGGAAAATTGTATAGGAAATGTGCGAGAAGAAAATACTACAAAATGTCAGCAGTGGTTGTCTCTGGTATGAAGGTTAAAAAACACTGTCCTTTTTCTTTCTACTTTTATTACTTTCCATTTTGTTGTGCTCTTTTTTTTTTTTTTTTGCGGTACGCAGGCCTCTCACCGCTGTGGCCTCTTCTGTTGCGGAGCACAGTCTCCAGACGCGCAGGCCCAGCGGCCATGGTTCACGGGCCCAGCCGCTCCGTGGCATGTGGGATCTTTCTGGACCCGGGCACGAACCCGTGTCCCCTGCATCGGCAGGCGGACTCTCAACCACTGCGCCACCAGGGAAGCCCTGTTGTGCTCTTTTTAAATAGTGAGAGTGAACTACTTTCAAAAGTAGATACAAATAAATAATCAAACAAAACAGAAAGAGGAGATGAAAGCTCCATGAGCCTAGCATATAAAAGACCGAATAGTTCTTTCTCCATTAAGTATCCATATCACCTGATGTGCAGAAGTGAACCCTAATTGGTAGCCAAAGTATCATCTGATGGACCACCAGCTCCGGGGGCAGCTCTGGACACCTCGTGATCTACTCATCCTGTTGTAGCATTCCAGTTCCCAACTCCGGTGAAAAAAAGAGGAGAACTTACACGTTTTTCAGAAACTTCTGGGTTCAGCAAACTTCCCGGGATGTTGTCTCTCAATGCACGGGGCCCAAGTCCCATGTTGCTCTTGGGTTATTTGTATTAGGATAACTCGAGTTTTCTGATTCCCTAGCTAGTATCCTCAGCATTCTCCTGCCACCTTGTCAAATCTGATCCTCAGAAAATTCACTTGCCACAGGGTATAAATAACCAATAAAAATGCTAAACCTTTCAGGGGCCCCCAGGAGTGGTATTACGTCTCTCCTGGTTGATAGGTTCTGAATCTTTCTGATGCTCAGTCCTTTCTTAGTTTCTGATGGCCTCGTTGGTAGGCCTTCTTATACTAAGTCATGACCACCCTACTATTTTGGTAGTATTTGAGGGTGGCGAGGACCAAGACATGAAATGCTAAAGTGTTAGGAGTCAAACTTATTCAAATAGCCATAAAGATAAAAACATTGTACCACAACAGAACAGAAAACTAATTTGATATGGTCTCTATCTGACTCATACTTAGCTTCTCAGAAATACATGCTTGATGTATTTGACCATGTCATTGACTTTCTCACTGTCTTCTCTTGGTGACAGTGATTTTCTTTGCTCTAAAATTCACATTCCTTAGCTTGTCAGTTAAGGCCTTTTATAGCAGGACCGTAGCTACTTCTCTAACTCTCTCTCCTGCTTCCTCTCAGTCTCATTCACACAGTGATCCAACCACATCAAACTTCTGGTTTTTTCCAGACACTCGTACTCCTTCTTATCTCCTTACCCAGGGGCACAGCCCCCTCTGCAGAAACTTTCCTTTATTTCGTCTTTGCCCTAAGACCCTCTCCATCCTAACTATTCTGGAAGACTTCCTGACTCCTCCAGGGAGAGGCAAGGCTCTCTCCTGTTGGTTTCTGAAGCACAGAGCTCCATTCAGCAGTCAATTCACAAACATTTGCTGAAGGCCTGGTATAAACTCTGCACTGTGCTACCACAATCCCTACACTTACATCTATTACAGCAAGTGTCACGCTGGGTATCATTATTTTTTTACCTGTCTGGAAGGTACAGCCTGGCGACAACCAGCCATGTGGATTGTTTGGTTAAGACAATGGCACTGTTTCCTCTTTCTCCAGACCCACCCAGCTACAGTGACCTCTGCCTTCTGTCTCTGAGCCCAGCCCAGAACACCCGAGAACCTTGGATCCAGCCTCAGGGAACCCTAGGGAAGGTGACATACTCTTGTGTCCAGTGCCTGCCTGTCCTGAGCCTCAGCCCTTGTGCATTGGTCTGGTTCACATGACTGGGTCTCTGTCTCAGTCTCCCTGCCAAGCATGCTATTTCACTGTTACCATGGAGTCTATGTGTCTGGATTTTTCCAATTTACCTGGCTCAGGCCAGAGGTAAAGACTTGTTCCAGAGAGCCCCAGTGGTGGATGGGGTTCTGCTTGCCAAATGTTTGTGAGCAAGAACCTTCCAGCTGATACTGTAATTGCCTGATCCAGGGGCTCTTGTGACAGAGCACAATGAAGAATCGTACCTGAGCATCCTTAGCCCTCCTTCCCCACTTGTTGACTTGAACGTCCCTCCCGGACTAGTCTGCCCATTTGGACTGTAGACTACACCCTTAGATGTTTCCTCCAACTAAGAAGGTAGGCTGCCCCCTGGCCTCTGCCTTGCCCAGGAAGCCTCTTCCTCCCCGACAAACTTTACACGATAAGGACAAATAGAAATTTTGAGCTGAAGCTTTGCCATGCCCCAGGGAGAAGCCGAGATAACAGGAAAAAGGGGCAATTAAAATAGTCACAGAGAAAGACTTCAGTGGAGTTCCATTGAAAGGACAGGGGAAACATAAGAAAAGAGAAACCTGTAATTGAGTGTGAGAACTCTAAGGGTTCTCAACGTCTTTCAATGTTTGAATCTAAAAAAAAAAAGGGATCGCTGGCTCTATTAAAGCATTTTGTGGAAAATAATAATATTAGCTAATATTTATCAAATACTTAGAATGTACCAAGAATTCTGCTAAGTGTTTTACATGCATTTTCTTATTTAATCCTTAGACTCTATTAGTAACCCCACTTTTGGGGGGCTTTAACAATGGGTTTATTATCCATTAAACACTGTAAGTTTCTTTTCTTTTTTCATCCCTCTCCCACTCCCTCTTCCTTTTGGTAACCATACGGCTGTTTTCTATGCCTGTGAGTCTGTTTCTGTTTTGTATATACATTCATTTGCATTATTTTTTTAGATTCCACATATAAGTGATATCATATAGTATTTGTCTTTCTCTGTCTGACATTTCACTAAGCATAATATTCTCTAGGCCCATCCACATTGCTGCAAATGGTGATATTCTTTTTATGGCTGAGTAATATTCCATTATCTATCTATCTATCTATCTCACATCTTAAGCCAATCATCTGTTGATGGGCACTTGGATTGCTTTCATGTCTTGGCTGTTGTAAATAGTGCTGCTATGAACAGTGGAGTACATGCATCCTTTCAAATTAGAGTTTTTGTTTTTTCGAGGTATATACCCAGGAGTGGAATTGGTAAATCATATGGTGTTTCTAATTTTTAGTTTTTTTAAGGAACTGGCATACTGTTTTCCATAGTGGCCGCACCAATTTACATTACTACCAACAGTGTGTGAGGGTTCTCTTTTCTCCACACCCTCTCCAACGTTTGTAGACTTTTTGATGATGGCCATTCTGACAGGTATGAGGTGATACCTCACTGTGGTTTTGATTAGCATTTCTCTAGTAACTAATGATGTTGAGCATCGTTTCATATGCCTGTTAGCCATCTGTATGTCTCCTTTGGAAAATGTCTATTCAGGTCTTCTGCCCACTTTTTGATTGGGGTCTTTGTTTTTCTGATATTCAGTTGTATGAGCTGTGTGTATATTTTGGATATTAACCCCTTGCTGGTTGCATCATTTGCAAATATTTTCTCCCATTCCATAGGCTGTCTTCTCATTTTGTTGATGGTTTCCTTTGCTGTGCAAAAGCTTTTAAGCTGGATTAGGTAGAAGAAGAAATGGCACAAAGAAACGAAGTAACTTGCCTCGCAACTAGAAACTAAAAGAATACCCATCGGTAGGGAAATGGTTGAGTAAATTATGGTTTCTCTCAGCCATAAACTAACAGTCATTGCAAAGAGTAAATTCAAACTATACCAGTTGAGTTAGGAAGAGATTTCTCTAGAGGTCTTATTGAGTGAGGAAAGCCAGATACAGGTAAGTGTGTATAATATGATCCCACATTTGTTTACCAATGAAATAAACCCCTTATCTGTATGTGTGCATATATATTCACGTATATACTAACAAGCATAGTGTGATTCCATTTCAGGAAAAAAATAGAGCCCTCTATATGTGTCTTTATATTTGCGTGTGAATGAGAAAAGAGAAACTAACGGAAGGATTCACCTTGGTCTATTGACCTTGGCTGTCTGGCAGGGAAAAGAGAGAGTAGGGTGGGCAAAGAGAGCTTCTGCGCATTGGTTTTGTTATGACAAGCATGTATCTCTTTCATACTGGGAAACAATCAAACGAAGAAAATGATTTATAATAAATAAATACGTCCCACAGTTATGTGTTGCCCACACAGCTTCACCTCAGTGTTAAACAGTGAAAAGGGGAAGAGTGGTTTTTGCTTCAGTGCTCCCCCTCAACCACGCGTACGCACTGGGTTGGATCCGTGAAGGCCTTTCATAGACCATTCGCTTCTGGGATATTCTCAGCTTCACTGTGATGTAGGGTCATTTATATTTTAATTATTTTTCCAGACACTCTGGGTCACATGTTAAAGCCGCACAGCAGAGGCACCAAGAGAGAAGCCTCGGTGGCAGCCCGGAGTTCTGGACTCCAAATTCAATGCTCTCATGTTGAGGGTCTAAAATTGTGTAATGTAGAAACATATTTTAAAAGACCAATTTTAAAAAAACTGTGAGAATCAATGTAATGAATACATTGAAAACTTCTAGGGGGACAAAGTATGATTATTCTAATTATCCCTTAGCTTCCCTTTTGCCTATCATTAGGGTAAGATGCCATCAGTTACGTGAGGAGTGGGCCCTTGATTATAGCCTGACACATTCATTTCACAAACAGTTATTGAACACCTAATATGTGCCCAGCACTCAGTTCGGTGCTGGGTCAGGCTTATAATCTGAACAAACAAGCTTCCCACAGGCATTTGGCCAGAAGTGATTAGTATACGCCTCCAACATTCGTCCTTCTAAAATTAGAGAGACTATTTTATCGAACATGAAAGTTTAGTAAACATTAAAGACTTTTTATTTCCGAAGGACTCTGAATCCGAAAATACTTCAAAGAAATAAGCACCACTTAGAGAAATATAGACTCTAAGGAAGTTCAGCATGAATGAGCATGAGGGATGGCGGATAAAACTAGCATTTTGAGTGCATATTATTGCCAGACACTTTATGTGTGTCATTATAATAAGTGCTCACAATAACCCTATATGGAGGAGACTGTTATTATTCAGTGTGCCAGAGAGGAGACTGTAGCTCAAGAAGATGTGAAAGAATTTTCCCAAGGTCATAGAGAAAGTTTTAGGGCCAGGATTCTAGTATAGACTTGCCTAACTACAGAAATCATGGATTTATTTTATTACTTTGCCCCACTGGCAAAAGAGACTGTTCTTCTAAAGAGCACATCAGGTTTCCATGGCCAAGGTGAGCCAGTGGTTGAGTGTATTCATCACCTGGATGGAGACCAGGTACACCAGGTAGTGGCCTTTTATTAACAATAGAATAGTCACACTAACATTTACTGATACCGCATCACCTGCCAGGCTCCATTCTCAACACTGTGCCATATTCCCTACACGGATCATTTCCAACCCTCACTGGCTAAGTGGCCTCCTTGCTACTTCACTTGTCAGCCTACAGCCTCCTTCACTGCAGCAATCAGAGGAGCCTTCTTAAATCTCAAGTCAGATCAGTTCTCTCTTCTGAACAAAATGCTCAAATGACTTGCAGGTCTTATGCATTCTGCCCCCCACCTCCTGGACCTCATGTCTCACTTCTCTCCCTTTACTACCTTGCCCCTGGCCCTTTTATTGCATGAACTTGGATATCCTAACTGATCTGAGTTTTTAAATTGAACTTTAAAATTATCTTTAAAATTTGGGGGGTTAGGTAATTATATGTTCATATGCAGTTGTAAGCCTCCTTGCAGTTCCACAAACACTCAGGGACACTCCAGTCCCAAGGCTTCTGCACTTGCTGTTCCCTCTGCCTGGAACGCTCTCCACCTCCTTACCAACTTCAAGTTTTTGCTGCAGTGTCATCTCGGTGGGCCCCGTGCCTCACTGACCACTTTATTTAATACTGCATACCCGCTCTTCCCAGTGCTCATATCCCTGCTGCCGTAATTTTCTTCAGTATCACTTATCACTTTCTAATACACTATATAATTTACTTATTGTGTTGTTCCCTGCCTGTCTCCCCCTTCTAGAATGTAAGGAACATGAGGGCAGACATTTTTGTTTAATGTGTTCCCTGAAGTATTCCCATCACTTACAGCAGTGCCTGGCACATAGCAGGCACGTAGCAGTGTCAACGGACACTGCAGACCTGATAGATAAACCCTCTCCCCAGCCCTATAAGGATGACTGTTATTATCCCCATTTTAAGGCTTCAGAAACTCACAGTCAGAATTTTCTGCACAAAGTCAATAATTGGAGAGTGACCAAGCTGGGATTCAAAACCACAGTGTCTCCTCAGCGGGGAAGAGAGGAAAGAGGAAGAGGTAAAGGATGTCTCTCCCATACTGGACTCTCCCAGATCCACACTCCCCACCAGCAACCGCAACCGGCATGGCCTCTGTCTTCTACCAAGACATCAGAAAATTGTGGAAGTAACTGGTCAAAGACCTCCTCTGCCACTGCTGTTGGTCCTGCCAACAGTCTAGGAGCTCAAGCTGAGAAGCAGGCTGTGATTCTGCTTCTAGGAAGGAAATAAAAAAGAGATGCTAACAACACAAGAGAATGTTACAGAGGTGAGCCCAGGTGTCAGAGCACTTTGAGTCTCATGTGAAAAGTTCTTTATACATACTCAATGCCAACTATGAAAATTAACAGGTGTGATAAGATAACATCGGCTCTGCTGGAAAGGTTCCTGTTTGCCCAACACAAAATGCCTGCAGCTGGGGCCAACCCACATCCCCATTCTCCCTCTGACATCAAACACCACCAGGGCAGTGAGTACCGACATTAATCACTCTAAAGCAGCGGTCCCCAACCTTTGTGGCACCAGGGACCGGTTTCATGGAAGACAGTTTTTCCATGGACTGGGGTCAGGGGTTGGTTCAGGTGGTAAGGCGAGCGACTGGGAGCAATGGGGAGCGGCAGGTGAAGCTTCACTGGCCTGCCTGCTGCTTACCTCCTGCTGTGCGGCCCGGTTCCTAACAGCCCGCAGACCAGTACGGGTCCATAGCCAGCACAGCCTCCGGAAGATCATACGTGTGCTTGTCATTTGTCAATTTCTTTTTAAACATGCATTTCCTGCCTTCACTTTTCTAGGCCCTGTGCTTGGCCTAAAACCACAACACTGAAGCCAACGAGGGCTTTCAGGGCCTTGGCATCCTTATAGGGGGGCAGACACAAAATGAATGCCATGTGAGCTTGGCTTGAGAGAGAGAGGAGCAAAGAGCTGAGGGATCCCAGCTCTGGAAGGCTTCTGGAGCAGACAACATTTAGGTCAGTGAGGTTCCCTTTGGAGCACATGGATTGGCAGAACCTAAGAGACCTACGTTAGGCTCTGAGGCTGCAACCTCCAAAGAGGAAATGCGGAGGCTCGTACCCTGTGTGTTCCTGGAACAGATCCCTGAGAAGCAGGTGGCCTAGAGGTACCTGTTGCAAGCTAGGGGTTAATGATTAGCTAGAGCCAGAGTGTCTGCCGTGCCCTGTCCTAAGCTCAAGGAATTCCTAACAGCAACTGCAATATCCATCATGTATTAAACTAGGGGCCAAGCCCTATACTATACTTTTCATTTGTTACCTAATTTAATTGTTGCAATAAGTATTTCACAAACGAAGAAACTGAGGCTCACAGAAGTGAAGGGCTTTATGTAAAAGCCTCAGAGCTGAAGGCAGTACAAGAATCTGAAATTTAGATCTCAAACTCCAGCGCTCTTTCCACAATACAAGGCGCTTCCTTTCTTTTTTTTTTTTCTTTTTTTTTAAAAAAATTTTTATTTATTTATTTTTGGCTGTGTTGGGTCTTCGTTTCTGTGTGTGGGCTTTCTCTAGTTGTGGTGAGTGGGGGCCACTCTTCATCGCGGTGCACGGGTTTCTCACTATCGCGGCCTCTCTTGTTGTGGAGCACAAGCTCCAGACGCGCAGGCTCAGTAGTTGTGGCTCACGGGCCTAGTTGCTCCGCGGCATGTGGGATCTTCCCAGACCAGGGCTCGAGCCCGTGTCCCCTGCATTGGCAGGCAGATTCTCAGCCGCTGCGCCACCAGGGAAGCCCAAGGCGCTTCCTTTCTATTTAATGCTGACTGTGCTCTTAGACCTGCTGTTATTCTCAGCTCTGAGACCAATGTCTTAAAGAAGTTGGAGCAACACCTGCTACCACGGGGCAAAAAATGACCAGTAGAATTTTGTGGTGAGAGCGACTTAGGATCAAATTTCAGCTCTCATTAACTCCACTGGCAACCTCAGGGAAGTCGCTTTACTTTCCTGGAGCCTTAGATTTTCCTTCTGGAGAATGGATGTCATAATAGTGCTGTGAGGCTTCAATGAAGTCTGTGACATACTCTGAACCCAGAAGGTAGTCAACCAAGCAGTGCCTGTCTTCTGGAGAACTCTGTGCTAAGGATTCCTGCCAAAGTTCCGCTTTGGGAGACAAGTGAAGATGGGCAATGACCATATGCAAATGAGTTATCATCATGTCCTCCTTGAGCTATTTTTTTTTTTTTTTTTGCCATAAATAGGGAAATTAAGCACTACCTGGGATCTATCATTCTTGAAAACAAACTACACACTTATTGTTAGGACACTCTTTGCACTTCCCCCAGCTATTTTAGTTAACATATAAGGAGTGTGGACCACTGCCCAACCCTGCCTCCAAATTAAGCTGAGTTTTTGATTTCTTGACAGTTTGTCAGCCATCAATTGCAAGCCCTTCACTGCCAAAGGTGTTTGACCCTGAGTAATTACTCAGGGAATATGGTGATTTCTGGCATGGGAAATATAGTGTGAGTCCCACTGTAATTACGATGGAATCCATGAAGTATATATAATTAGGAAACAGGCTGCACAAATGACATCTGTTGGCACTGTCACATCAGTCCATGTACTTGTTGTCAAACAGCAGCTGGCAAGTCCTTTTGTCACATGAAGTTGGGTATCCTAATTGATCTAATTTTTTAAAAAACTTTTTTTTCTTTTCAAAGGATTGTAGATTCATAGGCAATGGTAAGAAATAATACAGGGAGATCTCTAATGCACTTTTTACGCTATTTCCCTCAATGGTAACATCTTGAAAAACTATAGTACGGTATCACAACTAGGAGATTGACCTTGATAGAATCAAGGCACAGAACATTTCCACCGCCACAAGGATCCCTCATGTGGGCCCTTTATAACCACACTCACCTCCTTCTTGCCCCTACCCCTTTTATCATCCCTGCCAACCTCTAATCTATTCTCCAGTTCTATAATTTTGTCATCTCAAGAATGTTAGATAAATGGAATCAAACAGTATATAACCTTTGGAATTGGCTTTTTCACTCAGTGTGATACTGTGGGGGATTCATCCACATTGTTGCATGTATAGGTAGTTTGTTCCTTTTGATTGCTGGGTAGTAGTCCATGGTACAGTTGTACCATAGCTTGTTTAACCGCTCACCTGTCGAAGGACAATAGGGTTATTCCCAGTTTGGAGCCATTATGAATAAAGCCGCTGTGAACATTTGTCTACAGGTTTTTGGGTGAACATAAGTCTTCATTTCCCTGAGAAAAGTGCCCAGGAGTGCTGAGATACATAGTATTGGCATATTAGATTTTTTTAATTGCCAAAATATTTGTCAGTGTGTCTGTACTGTTTTATACTCTCACCAGCAAAATATGCGAGATTGGTATCTCCACGTATTCTGTGTATGCCCTTTATTTCCTTTTTTTTTTTTTTTCTTTACTGTGCTGGCTAGAATTCCAGCACTATGCATATGTTATAAAATGAATTGAGAAGTATTTCTTCCTCTTCTATTTTCTGGAAGACATTGTGTACAACTGGTGTTAATTCTTTAAATTTTTGGTAAAATTCTGCAGTGAAACCATTTGGGCCTGGAGTTTTTTTTTTTTTTTTTTTTTAGTTTCTAAATTACAAATTAAATTTCCTTAATAGTTGTAAAGCTACTAAAATTATCTATTTCCTATTGAGTGAGTTGTGGTGCTTTGTATTTTTGAAGGAATTGGTCCATTTCATCCACGTTGTCCGATGTATGTGTATAGTTTGTAGTAGTTCCTTATTATTCATTGGTTATTTGCAAGGTCTGTAATGTTACCCCCTGTTTCATTCCTGATATTGATCATTTGAATCTTCTCCTTTCTCTCTCTTTCTCTCTCTCTTTCTCTCTCTCTCTCTCCCTCTGCCAGTTTTGCTAGAATTTTGTCAATTTTATTGATCTTTCCAAAGAACCAGCTCTTTGTTTTATTGATTTTCCCTATCATTTTTCTGTTTCCAATTTCTTTGATTTCTGCCATTGTCTTTGTTATCTACTTCCTTCTGCTTGCTTTGGAGTTATTTTGCTTTTTTCCCCCTAGGTCTTTGAGATGGAAGCTTAGATTATCGATTTGAGCCTCTTCTTCTTTTCTATTTTGTACATCAGTGTTATAAGTTTTCACTTCAGTACTGTTTTAGCTGTGTCCGACAAATTTTGATATGTTGCATTTCCATTTGCATTCAGTTCAATGTATTTTTTAAGATATCTGTTGAGAGTTCTTCTTGGACCCATGGATTATTTAGAAGTGTGTAGTTTAGTTTCAAAGTATTTGGAGATTTTCCTTTAATCTTCCTGTCATTGATTTCTGCTTTGAGTCCATTGTGGTAAAAGCATGCATTCTATATGATTTCTGTTCTTTTAAATTTTTTAAGGTTTGTATTATGTCTTAGGATATATATTGCATATGTTCTGTGGGCCCTTGAAAGGAATGTGTATTGTTCTATAAGTGTCAATTGCAACATGTTGATTGATGGATATTTTTGCAGAGTGTAGGATTCTGTGTTGACACTTCTTACAAGACTCCAATTAGGTCTTTTGTTATCATCCCAGAGCTTCTGTTCATTTTCTTTTTCAGTCTATTTTTCTTCTGTTGTTCAGAACAGAGATGATTTTACTTCTTCCTTTTCAATGTGAATCCCTTTTTCTTTTCTTTTCTTTTCTTTCTTTTCTTCCTTTCTTTCTTTTCTTTCTTTCTTTCTTTCTTTCTTTCTTCCTTCCTTCCTTCCTTCCTTCCTTCCTCCCTCCCTCTCTTTCTTTCTTTCTTTCTTTCTTTCCGTCTTTCTCTTATTTTTGCCTAATTGCTCTGGCTAGGACATCCAGTAAATGAGCTGTTACGAAATAAAGGAATATTCATATGAGGGATTGAATAAAGGTGGAAACTCAGAGAGACCGGTAGAGCCCTGGAACCAGCTTTCACTTCAAAGGCATTTGCCAAGCCTCATGAATATGAGCATCATTTTGCTGCCTCATGGTAAGTGAATGAAAGAAGATAAGCCTAGGGTTCTAAGGAGTCTAATAGAAATCCATGAAGTTGGGCTTCCAGATGTCTACACCCTCATTGTAATGGTGAGCTAGACATCCACTTGGCTTCCATTCCATCAACTTGGCTTCAAAGAGGACTGCAAAGAAAACTGCACATCTTATATTCTGGTAGAAAGTAGAGGGGAGGATCTCCCTTAAGAATTCATAATCACAGCCCTCCCATGGGTTGTATCCTTACATGGACCAATTTCTACATGAAAGTGTATTCAGTAACAGCTTTAAACTCTAAAAGCCTTAAGAATTAATGCAGATCTGCACTCTAGGTTTTCTCAAAGGAATCAATGCAAAGAGTTGGAAGAATACAACAACAAAAAAGCAAAATCTTCTTTAGACATGATTTCATTTTCTCCATCTCTCTCATTTTTTCCCTTCATTCCCAACCTGTGTATCTCAATGCCATGCTGTTTTAACCCCTTCATCATTATGTTGGCCATTGGGCTATCCCATCTTGACACTTGACCAGCAGTGACCACCAGAATTTCTTTCACCATGCACAAGATATGCTCCACGATAACTAGAGAACCCCAAGGCTCCATGTTCCTGGTCCTCTCTCCTTCCACTTAAAGGGAAGAACACAGAGCCCTTAGTAAAATGAATTTCTTCTCTATGATTCTTAAATTTTTATACTGAACACAATTTTCATTTTGTTCTACCACAAAATCTACACTATCACGTTAATTAAATAACCCACACAAATGATTAGCCATACAGACAGAACCATGCTTTCTGCTACAGACAGAACCACACTGCTGCCAACATTCAAGACAATTCATGTGCATCCTTGAGCAGTCTGTTGAGGGAAAATAAGGTCTACCATGAAGGGAAGGGACATTTCACCAGGGTTCTTTGTGTGGGAGGGAGAAACACATACCATTATGAAATGCTTTGCTATGTAAAACTATCTCATGAAATGCAACTATCCCAACCTCTGCCACTTCGTGAGAATTCCAGAGTACCAGGAAATGTCCTGTCCAGGAATATCTGCAATTATAAGACATAGTAATTATCCCTGAAATAGTCACCGGATGTTTCATCCTTAGGATTACAAAAATTCTCATTGCTGTAATCAATTAGCTTCACGATGACACAGAGGCACTCCCTCATGTATTTCCTTTCTCTGGGGTCACTGGTGCACTAAGATGTCCAAACACAAAAGTGTAATTTTGTCACAAAAACATCACACAGAACATGACTGAACTATCAGATTCAAATTGGACAACCTGTATTGAAAGTCTACTCATATACAATCCTTGCAACAGCATATGAACTGGCTGATTTTTAGACATTTTACATATAAACAAGTTAAGTCTTCAACAGGCTAAGTAACTTGTCCAAAACTAGATATCCAGTAAATGTCATATCAGATCTCAGACCCTGTTTCTCTGACTCTAAGTACTGTGCTCTTTCCACTGACCAACCTGGGAATTAAAGCAGGAGAAATCCGGTTCCTTACGAATGGGGAAATTGTGCAGCGCCAAGGTTGTGGACCTGGTTTGGGGCAATTAGATATTCTCTGTCCTATGGCCTACGTTCTAAATCCTGCCAGAGTTTGGCCATATTGGTTACAGTAGCAACTGGGTAAGAATTTGTTGATGGCTAGCAAAATTAATAATGAGTAAGAACATCTATATGATATTTCTGCATTTAAAATTTTCCTTTCATGTTTATTATCTACTTTTCATCTCCAAAATAAAATAGGATGAGTTTTACCTTTCTCACTCTACAAAGAAGGACACTTAGGTTCAGAGAGGGAGTGTGCCATGACTACCTACGACCATACAACTAGTAAGTGAAGGAAACCAGAGCTGGAACCCAGGGTCTCTGACTTCAAGCTCAGTGTTCTTCCTGCTGCCTCGAAATAAACCCAGACTCTTCCTAATGTTAAAGACATTGTCTTAAATCCCTTAGGCTCTTGAGGGGCAGTGGGGACACACTGTAGGGAAGACCATGCATTCATATCTTCCCAGCTGAGTCTATGTTGTCATCTATCACCTTGTTGCTCATCTGGCTTCTCATTCATTTCCTTCCCTAAAATAAATGCCAAATGAGTGGTGCCAAATGCCTGATCTCTCCACTCCATTTCCTCAGTCATTTACCTATGTAAGATGTAAAGGCTGTAGCCCCACTCATGGAGCATGTGTAAACATTTGTTGGTTGTCCCCATCATCCATCCCTCTTCCCCTCTTCTTAACTCTACCCTGAATTCCCTAGTAAAGTGTTTTGAGTGGAATGAATCCTGAATGCTGACTCCCTGGAAATATCACCAAAATAAACAGTGGATAAGACAAAGCTGAGTATATTCTTATCCAGGTAAGGGAGAATACCACCATGAGAGAGTCTTACTAACATCACAGGGGCAAAGTTGGGATGTTTATAAGATTCTGAAGTCTGGTTTAAGATAGGCTTTCAGTGTGGGGGAGGCTTGATTAGGATTAGATAAGGATCATGATACAAGAGTTTGGGATTGGTGGACAGTCAAGTATTTTGAGGCAGAGTTTCGAAGAGTCTTAGAGAATTGACAGTCATTTGATGCTATTTATTGAAAATTCAAAGTTTGATGTTTATTTAAATTGTGTTTGTTTTGCTTGTTTGTTTATAAAGACTAGGCAGGAATTTCCTGAAATGAACAATACATCATCACTACACTGATGAAGACAGCCCAACAGTAGTCAGGTTAACATGGACAGTAAGCTGTGTGGATGTAGATGGATTGGGCTCCGAATCCATTCCCAGGAGGGTGCCCGGTTGACTTAAATAGATCAACAAATCCCATCCCGCTGGTCACAGTGACTGGTTCAGCAATGGGCACAAAAAACGAATCAGGCCAGTGGGACCAGTGGAGACTTATCGTGGAGCTACATGCAAAGCACACATTCTACTATCTACTGAGTTTGAACCCTGGAGTCTATAGCCCCACAAGTTGCTCTCAGTGATTCTGCAAGCATAAGGGAAAAGGTCTTCCCGGAAGAGAGCCAGTGCTAAGGAAGGAGGGCTGAGAAAGAAGAGAGAGAAGCCAAGTTCCACTCTAATTACTCACTTGAGCCACTGAATCAAACCTCGAAGCCAGCCCTACTGGGACCGTACGTAAATGTGTTTCCTTTATAAACGAAGCCACTTGAAGGTGGATCTTCTATCACTTGCAATGCAGAGTGCCCAGTGCCTGGTACACAGTTCTTATTAATGTTAACACTAGCCAAGACAGCTCTAGCTTGACTTTGCAGCAAACCAGCCACGTGACCCAGGTAAGTCATTAATCCTCTCTGGGCATCTTATTCTTCATCTGTTATATTTTGGGACCATTAACTGGTTTTTAAACCCACAGTCAACTCCTAGATTTCATCGTTTTGTAAATTATCGTTCTACGAACTAGAATGAATTAAACTGGAAACCTCCCTTCAGGCCTTGCCACATGACTCAACAATCCAGTCCTGGAGGGATGATATACTGGTATTTCATACCAGCCTGGGTTCTTGGCTGTGATAACAAACAGGGCTCTGAGATAACCAATTGGTCACTACTGAGCAGATTCCAAGTAGCAGGTCAGATTTGGGAAGCTGGTTGGATAAATATTAGCCTTTATCACAACTCAAACAATCCCAACTGCCAAACCAAAGAGTTCTTGGGGAGGAATTGTGTTCCCTCTTCCTCTTTGCAGAACCAGAAATCACAATGGAATTTTGTCACACTGCCCAGCAGATAACTCTCTTTTCTAGCTAGTAAATAAAGGTGTGCACCACCCTATGTGTTTAAAGGTATTGTGTGCCTATGCTCATTTCTCTTTCAGGTAAAGAGGCACAGGGTTGGTTAACAAGCGTTGGGTTTTACTTCTAACCAACCTGAGAACTCTGGTCACAGGAAAGCCAGTCTGAAGAGTCAGAAGATACTGCAAAAACTCACATCCAGGAAAAAGAAGTTTCCAACTTTACGTTTGTGGCAGAATTCCTTTCCAAATTTCAAAAGCTGTGTCAATACAAACAATGGTTGTTGGAGAACTCAAGTAATCATCCGGGCGATTCAAGTCAAAATGTTTTTCCTTAAATTATTCCATTGAGACAAGAGAATTTCCCTTCTGAATCACCTAGATAATCATCTTAACCTTAAGAGCTCATATTTGTACGTTCTTCATGGTTTTCAAAGTACAGCCCAGAATGACTCTTGTTCAGGAGATCAGGACACCCATAGGGATAGTCTTTTTAAGTGACAGTGAGATGAATTCTAATGCCACAGTGGTATCATGGACCCTGGCAAGTCTGCAGCCTAATAAGGGAGCTTGTGTCTAGGTTTTATTGGGAGAAAGAAAGAGACAGAGAGAGAGATAGAGGAAGAATGTGTATCTGTGTATATGTGTGTATGACACGAACTTACTTTTTAGGCCCAGAGTGTCTAATAATCCTTTTGGATGGCAGTCAGCTTTGGGCCATAAATCACCAGGGCCATGATTTCTTTAGGGAGATATTTACAACAAGCCTTGGGTTAGAAGGAATATAAATTTTCTGAAGCCCGAGCATTTCTTTTCTGGTTATCCATGCAGGGTGAATTGCCCCTCTCCCTCCTGAAATAAAACAGGAGTGTCAACCTCACACGCGTCACTCTAGATTTCTGGAAAGGATAACATGTCAGGGCCCAGGAGACAGGCACCTCCACTGACCCTCCCTGCGGGATTGGTAACAGGCAGCCATCCTGGAGTGGAGATCGTCGGGTAGAGAGGAGCAGGTCTAAGCCAGATGAGAAGCCAGGTAGTGCTCAGCGCGGCAAGAGGAAGAACCACGTGTAGCCATTCACCTCTCCAGCTGGGACCCCCGAGGCTGAGAGCATGAGCGAGAAGGCAGTGAGAGGGTTCCGACCGCGAGAGGCCCTGTGTGTCCTCAAAACAGGCGCTGGACGAGGGGCTCCAGACCAGCTCTGCTAATGCTGGCTCCGAGACTTCAAGCAAATTACCTCTCCTCTCTATAAGTCATCATACATAAGGTAACAAAGTGGCCTGGTTCAGCTTAGAGATCTAGTCCCTTGAGAAATCTCTACAGATCAATTCGATTCAGCACACAATCAGTGAATACTTTCTGAGTGCCTGGCCCTGGGCTAGGTGCCAGAGTTATGCATGAGCATTGCGCCCAGTGCCTGCCTTTAAAGAGCTCCCACTTTAGTGCCTAAAACAGACCAAAAATTGGCCTACCGTTGAAAAAAGGGATAACAGATCTATGGAAAAGGGAAGAGATGGGAAAAGTGATTAACATCTGAAAAGTAGGGAGGGGGAGCTCTGGGGAAACTTTTGGGGGATGGAAAGATAATGAACAGGACTTTGGAAGGACCAAGCAGAAGGACCAGCAGGAATAAAGCCTGTGGGGAGAAAAGCGCTGAGTGTGTAAAACAAAGGAGAAAAGCCTGCTGTGGACATCCGAGGAGGTTCCCCATGTCCAGGGCTGTGTCTTCCTTCTCTGTCCTGCGTGTACTCACGTTGACCTTGCCCCTTTCATGCCATTCAGCTGGGGTGAGAACAACGAAGTGGAGCCCACTGAGCTTCCTATTCTGGGCTTAGGGAAAGGCGGGGCAGACAGGAATGAGCGAGAGAAAGGCTCCTTATAGCGCCACTGCTGGAGAGAAGGGGTAGGGACGGGGGAGTGCTTTTTTTTTCGTTGTTGTTGTTCTGTGCTATGTGGCTGCTTCCCACTAGCTATCTACCTTACATTTGGTAGTGCTTTTTAAATCCTCTCCTTTTTTAGTATTTTATTTAACTTCATTGTATATGTCCCCATGATTTACATAAACTACTTGACTCCATAAGTGTGTTTTTTCTCTTTTTCTTTCTGGCGTGACTTCCCCATCTCGCTCTCCTCTCCCCTCCATCACTGTCTCTCATGTCTACAATCCCTTCCCCTAGATACCCCATGTTAACAAGATGAGTCAGGGCCCTTGCAGGAAGCAGACGGCACACTCATACAGACTATTCAAGGAGATTTTATTAAAGGGACAATTTTAAAGGTGTGAGCGGGGCCAAGAAAAACTAGCAAAAGTTGGTGAAGCAAGAGCAGATAGACCTCTAGGCTTGAAGGGCCAAAAATAAAGATTATAAAACAAAGAGAATGGTCATCTGGAGGCCCCCCGCCAGGCACGATGGTCTTCAATAAAGGGATGGCACCCACCTGCAGCCACCACCACTGGCAGAGACGAAGCCAGGGGAATATACCCTGACCTCACATTCCTCCCTCTTTCTCATCTTTTGCTGGTATTTCCCATACCAAACCAACCAGAAGCCAAAGGGTACACTGGTCCATAGATACAGCCCATCAAGGTCAGGGTCCAGGGCACAGAGCTGGTTGGGGAAGGTAGGGAATGGATTTGCGAGACAAACAGAAAAACCCAGCACAACCTAATATGCATCGTCCCAAAGATTTCTCTGCAGACATATAATTCTCTAGATATCCATATATGCCATACATGAGATTTTTATCATTTTTTACCAAAAAGGCAGCATATGGCACACACTTTTGCTTATCTTGCTTTTTACATTCGACAGTGGCTCATAGACTAACACTCCAAGTTGTTTTGTAGAGCTGCATTCATTCTTTCTTCTTTTTATTCTTTATTCTTCTCTTTAAGTAGCTGCAAAATATCCCATGAGATGAATGTATGATTAGTTACTCAGTAATTCTCTTATCTTCCAGTTATTTTGTCAGTTTAAACAGTGCTGCAAAAAACATCTGTATATTCATGCCATTATGTATTAGCGTTTTTTCTATGCTGTAAATTCCCAGAATGGAGACAGCTTGGTTTAATAGTATATCTGAGAATCTCTGTCCCCTCTTCTCAATTTTGTTGTAAATCTAAAACTGCTCTTAAAAAATTGTCTTTAAGGGAAGAGTGTATTTGAGTATGTATGTGTATTTTAAATAGAAGTTGCCAGAATGTAATCATGCCATAATTTTTCATGTGCTCAAGAAGAACAGGCAAGGAAGGGAAAGAAATCTCGTGTCTCCATTCGTGTGTCACCTGCTCCAGAAAGCCATCCATGATCTCCCGACTCTGTCCCCTTCATTGTCACTGCCCCGGTCCACCCCTCCTCATCCATACCCCAAGTGCATCCCCCAAACCCTAAACTTCTGAGGTTAGAAACTGTGTCTGAGACACCTCTGAACCTCCACCATCTAGCATGGAGCCTGCAATATGTTAGACTTGCCATGCTTATTAAATGAAAGAATGAATGAACCAAACAAAGGTGACAGGAACCTTCCAGTATCTTCTCTGCCATCCCAGGGTGGGGAAAGGAGCATGGACTCAGGGACTGAGCTTCTGCTTCAGTGCAGAGCTTGCCATAGAGTGGAACATTCTCTATGGTCTACTTCTTGGGCCCTGAGCTTGACAGATAAGGTGCCAGTGCTGAGGAGCAGACCTCAGATGTGGAAGAGAGCTACGAGATGACCACAGAGTGTAGATTAGACCTCTCCCTGGTACACAGTGCTTGTCTCCCTCTCAAGAAGGGAAAATAAAAACAAGACTGCAGTTCATTAAAAACCTTTGGGAAGGGGCTTCCCTGGTGGCGCAGTGGTTGAGAGTCCGCCTGCCGATGCAGGGGACACGGGTTTGTGCCCCGGTCCTGGAAGATCCCACATGCTGCGGAGCAGCTGGGCCCGTGAGCAGTGGCCACTGAGCCTGCGCGTCCGGAGCCTGTGCTCCACAACGGGAGAGGCCACAACAGTGAGAGGCCCGTGTACCGCAAAAAACAAACAAACAAACAAACAAACAAAAACCTTTGGGAAGGGACTTCCCTGGTGGCGCAATGGTTAAGAATCCGCCTGCCAATGTAGGGGACACTGGTTCTAGACCTGGTCCAGGAAGATCCCACATGCCGTGGATCAATTAAGCCTGTGTGCCACAACTACTGAGCCCGTACGTACCTAGAGCCCGTGCTCCACAACAAGAGAAGCCACTGCAATGAGAAGCCCGCACACCGCAACAAAGAGTAGCCCCCGCTTGCCGCAACTACAACAACGAAGATCCAATGCAGCCAAAAAAAAAAAAACTTTGGGAAGATGTCTCATAACAAAGCATAGATCCCAGTAACAATAAGGAGAGCCTTCTTTCAGCGTCTTCCGTTTGGGCTCATTAACTCCCTTCCTGCCCTTAGGTTGCTCACTAGAGCGAGACCCATTGTCTCAGTCCACCAACTGGTGTGGGTGTCGGCAGAAGTCATTCTTCTCAGAGTTGATGCTTTCAGAAGAAATAAAAGGGAATGGCAAGTTAACAATAAACTTTTCTGCTTTTAACAAACAGAAAAGATTGTTTTGAATGTTTTTGTATTTTTTTTTTTTTTGCGGTAGGCGGGCCTCTCACTGTTGTGGCCTCTTCCGCTGTGGAGCACAGGCTCCGGACACGCAGGCTCGGCGGCCATGGCTCACGGGCCCAGCCGCTCCGCGGCATGTGGGATCTTCCGGGACCGGGGCACGAACCTGTGTCCCCTGCATCGGCAGACGGACTCTCAACCACTGCACCACCAGGGAAGCCCTTTCTTTTGCATTTTAATGTTGTCTTTCTGGTTTCTCCAGAAAGCCTGGCTACACTGTGTCCTCCTGGAAAATGCATTTGTCCTTGCCCGAAACTATCAGCACAGTTCTCAGTGGGTCGGAATTGAGGCCGCCGTGTGGAAGGCTAACTGAAAACAGACCTTCACTCAAGGGACTGACTTTTGGTGGACCGACTCATGGGGCTGAGCCCTCCACCACCTTGTGCCCCTCAGGTTGCCGGAGAGATGATGTTTGCGAGAAGCAGAGAGAGGAGACTACATGTGCTTCCATCAGTAATGGGTGCTGTTTGAGAACGCTGGCTGGAGAAGATGTTCTCCTGGGGCCAGGCTGAGTGGGGACGATACACATGCTTGGGGCTGGGAGTAGGGTAGCATGTGTTGGTTGGGATGGATGCTTCACCAGAAGTGGCTAAAGGTAGAAAAGGCAGAGGGAGAATCTGGAATCTGGTCCACCAGGGAAACCAAGGTCATAGCCAGGGAAGAAAGCTCGAGTTCCAGCCCAGGGTTTCTCAGTGTCAGCACATTTCACATTTTGGACTGTAACCTCATCTCAGTAGTGGCATCCCATCAGGTTTACCACATTCTAGTTGTTAGAAACAAGTCTCTAAGTCTAGGGAAGGGTTTTATACAGGCATGAATACCAGGAGGCGGGGATCATGGAGAGCTGTTGCAGAAGCTGCCCACCACAAGGCATGAGCAGAGCACCTTGATCTTCAGAACCGTTGCCACCAGGAAAAATTTACTCCTGTCTCAAGGTGTGGACTGTGGGCAACTAGAGTAGATTGACTGTACGAAGAGGAGTTGTGAGTTTTGGTTCCTCCCATTTGGTCTACCCTGAGTTCTAGGTGTAGCCATGTGCCTTCACTCTCTCTGGCTTACAGCCATCATAGCATTTATGTAATGCACTGTCTCTCTCCCATTTGACAGTGTTTCAGGGCCTAGGACAGAGCTGGTCCTCAGAGCCTGTCATAAGTGAAACTGAAACCACACTTGCCTTGTCTAGCAAGGTGACAGTGCTACCACTTTTCTCACTGGACTCAGCTTTCTTTGATAAGAAAATTTCCTACTGGGTTGAAGTGGTATAAGATGCCATCTAAGTAGAGCTTAAGCAGGGAAAGACACTGGGCCCTGGGTTGGGCACAGATGGCTTGGCCGTTCCTGAATAGAACAAAGAGAACATAAATACTGAACAGGAATGACTCCATTATTGGGATAACTTCTACTCTCAAAGGAGTAAACGTTGAATGTCTAAGTGGTTTCGTTTTGCTTTGCTTTGCTTTTTTTTTGGAGGAAGTTCTTTTATACTTGGAGTTTTATGTAGTGCTGAAAAAGGGTCTATTTAGAGAATTAGCTTCCCACATCATAGTAGATACTTGCAAACTTCATGTTACCTTTCTTATATTTAAAAAGGTTGGAAAGCCAATTAGATGCACTCATGTGATTTGAAGGAAAGAAGTGAGGGGCTTCCCTGGTGGCGCAGTGGTTGAGAGTCCGCCTGCCGATGCAGGGGACATGGGTTCGTGCCCCGGTCTGGGAGGATCCCCCATGCCGCGGAGCAGCTGGGCCCGTAAGCCATGGCCGCCGGGCCTGCGCATCCAGAGCCTGTGCTCCGCAACGGGAGAGGCCACAACAGTGAGAGGCCCATGTACCGCAAAAAAAAAAAAAAGAAAGAAAGAAAGAAAGAAGTGAGTAGGGGTCATTTCTTCAGCCCCTGGTTGTCACTACTGTTAGGAAAGTTGTAATTTTCTTGCAGTAGGTTGCAGTGTTTACTCTCCAGGGTTCTGGGTATTGACAAACAGTGGAGGTAGTGCTGGCTTCTTGTTCTGACTTCCTGGTTCCTGGGTTGCAGCTTTGGGCAGCCATTCTCCTGTTTCCTGCTATGGTGGTGGCTCCCATTCAAGGTCTACCTAGCACCAGTGGCGCCCTCAGAAGTACTAGCTCCTCTGGAGGATCGGTTTTGTCTTATCTAGCTTAGAGCCTGCTCCGTCAGCCTTTACAACTATTTTGTAAGCACACAATTGTTTATATTAAACCTTATTCTGTTTAAAATACCTAGAGTGATTTCTGATTCCTGTATTTAGACCAACTGATATATATTTTGTCATCTGAAATCCACCATTTTAAAGCCTTCTCTTTGGAACTCAAAGCCATTAACTTGTCAACATCTCCTACATAAACACAAATAGAGTTCTAGGAAGTGCAGTGCTTTGGGTGGCAGCACAGCCCCAAAACTAACTTCCTTGGGACTTACCCTTATGACTTGTGAAATGATTCTCACGAGGCGGAGTGGAGATGGTGATAGATCCCAAACTTCAGCTGCTGTCCCAACCACTCCCTTCCCCAGATGTAAAATCACCTTGGAGAGTCTGAGCCCATGCCCTAGGGCGCCCACCGGCTACTCCCTTTGCCCATTCACGGGGCTGGATGCAGCTCTATTTTCAGGTATGGGAAGGGATCTGCCCTGGCAGGAGAAAGCAGCACAATCACTCAGAGAGAGCAACTCAATCTCCATTTTTACCTGAAGACAGAGTTGTGTCCCAAATTTCTTAAAACACTAGAAAATACTAAGAATGGACATGAAAGTTTAGTTGTCTTAGGGAGTCAGTGAGCCTCAGCGAAATGACCAGTGGAATCTGAGTTCTAACCCAGTGCTACCTCTTAGAAGAAATGTAACCTTGCAAATACCGTTCAACTTCTCTGGGCCTCAGTCCCTCATCTGTAAGATGGAGCTAGCACTTTGCAGAGCTAGTACAAAGGGCAAAGAAAATCATCTTTCTGATTCCTAGTAAATGTTAAATAATTGTTGTCCCTTTAAGAACAACATCCTATAAGAATGTAACAATCACAGGACCAGAGTTCTCATAACATGCAAGAGTTGGAAAGGACCGGTATGGTTACTGGCAGGGAGTTGGCAGGCAATAAATGTTTGTTGAACTAATGAATTAATTACTGAAGGATGTAATTTAATAATTTTACAACCCCCTATGAAAGTCAGAAACTTGGGGCAACTTGCCAAAGTCACATAACTAATTGACGACAGGACCGAGGATCAACATACAACCCTCAATTCCCAATCAGTCTTCTCTGCCCAGACTCATATTTTTATAAAGCCATATACAGTTCTCAAAATGATTTGTAGGCAAAATAGCACTGATTTATGGAAAGCAAATCATAAATTATTCTCGAATACTTATTTCTCGGCATCTGAGACCCATTTTACATGGAGCAGGAATTCAGATTTCCTATTGAAAGTCACTTCAGGGACCAAGGATTACAGAGTCTAC
This sequence comes from Neophocaena asiaeorientalis asiaeorientalis, assembly GCF_003031525.2. Classification (NCBI taxonomy): domain Eukaryota; kingdom Metazoa; phylum Chordata; class Mammalia; order Artiodactyla; family Phocoenidae; genus Neophocaena; species Neophocaena asiaeorientalis. Next base: position 3,551,243 of record NW_020174037.1, on the reverse strand, counting down.
TTCCCAAAAGCTAATGTCCCCCAAGTCTCCGCATCACAGTCTAAATAGGATGCTGAGAGTGAGGCAAAGAGGAAAGCTCTGGACGCTGGAACGTGGAGGTCAGGGAGAGAAGCCTCCTGTACCGTGTACTCTAACAATCGCTCGGAAACTTTCTCCTCCCGGGAAGTAAGAGGAGTGAATCTGAGGTCTGGACAAGGACATCCTTAGGGATACAAAAGTCTTATGAGTCGACATCCTGAACTACCATGATTCGTAGCAGAAAGTCCCACTAAGCAAATGAAATCACTGAGAGAGAAAGAAGAGACAGCTGAATATGAAAAGCAGCTCAGCAAACACTCTAACCGGAGGAGTCACGAGGTTCAGAGAATGGGCAACTCTAAAGAAAATTGCTATTGATTTAAGTGAAAACAGTCCAGAAGTTTAGGAATAATAGGATCGTTGGACTGGCTTATTTCTCTGGTCTGTAACTCTACATATCTCTTCTCCCTGCAACTCCCAAGGCAGATTCTTCTCGTGGATGAATTAGACCGGGTGAAAACAGGATTCTTGCCCATAATTTTTTCAGCATATCTAGTTGATTTATCTGTTGATACCACTGTGTTATGGCAGTTAAAACAGTGCAACATTAGAACAAGCTGGAACAGACTTCGGGCATTCATAAAAGCCATATGAAAACCACATGGAGGAGACGTGGGAGAACCGGTCCAGATAGGAAAGTGGAGGCAAACATTTGCCATCCTTTGCCTAAAGCTGAAGTAAGCCGAGTGCTTGGCTGCAGAATTGTAAACACCGCAGTGGAATTTGGGAATCGTCACCATGTAGAAGCCTGGAGACAGAGATGGCCCTGCTCTGGGACAGGTGAATGGCTAAAGCTAGTGGGAGAAACCTCCTTTCATTCTCCTACTAGGAGGACCCTACTGACTCCCAGGAAGATTTTAACATTCCTCATTTGCAATCCCTCCCACTTTGAATCTGTGCCCCTCTAGGTCTTTTAGGGAGAAATTGGGGACTTTTAATTATCCTTTGACTAGAAAACTGGATTTTTTTCATTTTCCTAGGAGGTAGCGTGGATGGATTTGGTGTCAGAGATTGGAGCTAGAATTTGTTAGTTCCTGGGTATGTGACCTTGGGTACAAATATAAACCTCTCTTCTGATTTCTAATCTTCAAAATGATTGTGGTAATCACTCACATACTTCAAGGAGAGAATGTTGAAATGTTTCTACAACTCAACAGGGAAGCTGGGACTCACAGTTCAGAGTTCCTGAAACTTGTATAATATATAAACTCTTTCATATGGGAAAAAAAAAACACCTCCTCATAGAACCCTAAGAAAATGACTTCAGGCATGGGACGTAGTCTCTAAGAGCCTCAAAGTGAAGCAATGAATGTCTTATTTTGTATATTAAAAAAAAAATCTTACATTTCAAATGATCATTAACATTGTTTAAAGTAGTTTTTAATGTATAATGGGTAAAATTATTTTCAAGACCATCATCAAAACAAAAATGCAAAATGTTTAAAGCTGTGTAACCATGGGCTCTCCAAGAATGAGCCACAAATCAGTCCTTTTTTGAGAAACACTGACAAGGCAGTTAAGAAGTCCGAAGTCAGATTTTAATCCTGGCTTTGCCATTTACTAGCTGTGTGATTTGGGGCAGGGAACGTAATCTCTTCTAAAGCCTCAATTTCCTCATTTTAGATTACTGGAACCAAAAGTACTGATTAAAGGTGAGAAAACCTCCTGGAATCCTACTCTGAAAACTGAATCATAAGAGAAAGGAATTGTAGTCAAGGGTCAGGGCCAACTGTGCAAGGTCTGGCACACCCTTTACCCTCGCTGAGCCTCGGTTTCTTTTTGGAGGAAAGAGGGCAATAACTTCCGAGGAGTTTATCTACCTTACAGAGCTGCCAGGAGGATCAAAGTGTTGATGTGAAGGAACCTGCCCTGCAAACAGGGAAGCACCACACGGAACAGAACTCCTCCTGGAAACAGGATGCTGCGACATTGCTCAAGGCTTAGAAACCACCATCCCTATCTGGAAAATCGAATCCATCTTGAGGTTAGAATTCTGGTTTATGATCCTCTGCATTTCGTGCCAGAAATGAGCTCAGCCGAAAGTGCCATTAACTACCCGCTGCTGGGGTGGGTTCACTGTGAAGACCCTTTCTATCAGTCAGCTGGCTGTGAAAAGCCAAACAGTGCTTAAATACAGCCATTACCCAGAAAGCCCAGCAGTTCTGCTTCCCAGGGCTCTGGCAAAGCCCACCCCTCTCAGGACCACGGTAAAACTCTCACAAGGTCATGAATGAATTCTATTCGCCCTCCCCAGTTGCCCTGCAAACCAACGTACCCAGAGGAGTAACTGAGAAGCAAGGGGCATCCCTGAGTGGCTAATCTACTTCCTTTTTATCTTTCCTCCCCTCATTTTTTCCTCCCCTACCCCTACCCGGAGGCCCATATGATGATGAGTTAGGCTTTACAGAGAAGAGCCCAAAGCAGTCTCTTTCCAGCCTCCTAAAAATCATCTGGGAATAGTCAGCTAATATTCAGCCCATGTTAATGCAGGCATCTCCTCTGTGCCAGGAGCTGAGCCAGGGGCTTTCTCGTTGACATTGTCTCTGGTTCATCTTCACAATCAGCCTGACATGTTAGAATTATTATTCCCATTTCACAGCCAAGAGGTAGAGGGGAAACTGATACTCTCTGCACAGACTCTTCCAAGTCTGCTGTCTATAACACCTGTCCTGGCTTTTATCATTATGACTGTGGCTACTCAAAGAGGGGACCCTGGATGGTAAGAAGATGGTTCTAGTCCGAGCACCACCGCAAACAACGGTGTGCCCTTGGACGTTCGCCTTAACCGGCTCTGAGCCATAGTTTCCTCCTGTTTAACTTCTGCCCGTGTGTAACGTGTTTGTGCGGTTTAACTGAGGTAATACATGTGTATTCTCTTACGTCATGAGGCACTCAACACCTGGGAAGGCTGTTATTGCAGTCATAGAGAACACCGTAAGCTCTTCACTCAGACTCCAAGTCATCTTCTGAAAGAGGCAGGCATCACACTGCTATTCAGTGAAGAACTGAGGACGCCCAGAGTGTGACCTAGGTACTGAAGTCCAGCCTGACCAGATCCGCTTGCCTAATACAGAACAAGTTGAGGGCGGGAATTGGGTGGTCCACTGTGACCACAAGAACTATGATGGCGAGTTCATGTCTCGATCTGGCTGCTGTGCCTTCTAGCTGTGTGATTTGGTGCACATTTCAGCTCTACGAACCTCAGTCTCTTCTCTAAAATAGAGCTGGTAATTGCTACCTTACCTTACAGGGCTGTTGTAAGGATTAAGTAAGAGAAAATGTGTGAACACATTGGCACAGTGCCCAGAACATCACAGAAGTTCAAGTCCTTCATGTGTTAGTCTTGAAAACTTGGTTTGGTTTGTGCGGTGTGCTGTTGCTTTTCACAAGGAAAGATCCCACCGGGGCATAGAGCGAGAAGGGCTTCACTTCCCGTGTGTAAATCTATGGGAAAACCTTCATCAGAAGTGCTGCTGAAGAAGGATGTCTGTCCCTAGGAAAAGTATTGAGAGATCACCCGTAGGTATTCTGCATCCGACCCCCAAAGTATAAGAAATCCAAGAACACTGCCATTTTTAGCAAACTAGTTGGATGCCAGCTCTTGCTATGATTAATAACCAAGTTTCATTTGGATGGTAAAGCAATGGCACTTTCCAAAGGAAATTCCGTGATTGCCAGGAACTGCTATCTTGATGCTGAGCTGGGTCTCACTATTTGGCTCACCTGATTAGCAGCAGCTGACTGCCAGTTGTCATCCGTCCTAGGTATGGAGCAGACATCAGCCAGATGAGTTGACTGACCTAAGTGGTGCAATCTTAAGTCAGGGAAGAGCTTCTTCAGGGAAGCTACACTTGCTTCTCTACTCATTCTTTTTTCGATTTCCAGCCAAATTGTGACTTTAAAAGGCAGGCAGAATCTTACCCGTGTAAAGAACACAGTTATACTTCCTGATCTACAGACTTAAGGTTTTGATTGTAATTCCAAGTTCCACCTGTTCCTTTTCAGTACTCTGTTTTGGTTCATTCAAATGTTTGAACAAAAAATTAGAGAGTGAAAACAAATGGGTCAGAGGATCTCAAGAGAAGCATAATATACTGTAGGAGAATGGATGAAAAAATGAAACACATGAGGAGATGAGGAATGAGGAGGTGACAATTAAGATGGAACTTTGAAAAATGGGTAGAATTTGAAAGTGTAGAAATGGAAGGGAAGTGTTTTCTGGGGCCAATGGAACAACATAAACAAAGACGTGGAAGCAGGACACTCAAAGGATTTTAAAGAGTGAGGAGTTTGATGGACATGGACTATGTAGTACACCCTATATACACACAACTTTCTTGTGCCCTTGTTCATGGAAGACAGTCATTTTATAGTGGAGTTTGGGTAGAGAACAAGGATGTGACAGATCTTTCTTTTTCTTCTAGACACAAGAGAGGATTCTACTTTTCCACCAACGCTGTAATTAGGTAGGGACATCTGACTAGTTCTGGTCAATGCATTGCGTATAGAAGTGGTAAGTGTCAATTCCTGGCCAGAGGAATCGCCAGTGCAGTAATATCCAGCACCTTTTCCCCTGCCATGTCAACCGAAAAGGTTGTGTTTTCCGAATAGTATAGCTACAACACAGTGGAGGCTACTGACATATGGATTACTGAATTGTTGATGTGGAGTGGAAGTGGCTTAGAAAGTCTCCTAGATCTTACATGCACTTTTCATAAACAAGAAATAAATCTCTGGTGTTAAGCTATTGAGATTTGGGAAATGTTTGTTATGGCAGCATAACCTAGTTTAACCTGACTAATACAAAGAATTTTTGAAAAGATACCATGAGTCTTCTGAAGACACACCCTGACCTAATACGTTGACTTGCTTTTCTGAGGATACCAAGCCTAAGCATTCTCATGGTCAGAGAAAGAGATAGCTGTTCTATTTGTTTGTATGATGCTTCGGGCACATGTAGTTGCCTTCCACATTCCAAACAGGAGCTGTTCAAGATAGCAATGCAGAGAGGGCTTTGTGGCTTTATTTTGAAACAACAATAAAGGAAAATATACTTGACAATCCCTAAAGCTACACTGAGAATTGGATAACTTAAACAATGACCTCATAGCAGCTTTTCATAGTAATTACTACCATTTAGTAAATTACTCAGATTTCAGCGTGTTATTTGACACCTTACAGCCTTGGCCAGTTTCACCCTTACACTAATCCTGCAACATTTATATTATTATCCCCAATTTAGAGACAAGAAAATAGCCTCAGAGAAGGAACATGACTTGCCCAAGTTCACCTAAGTCCGTTAGAGGAGAGCTAAGACCCAAACCCAGACACGTCTGACTCTAAACCATTTCAGGGAGCTATCTTCTCTGTGAAAGCTCACAGGAAGGATAGATAAAAATAGAACCTTACCCAGAATTGTTCATCTTTACTCTAACAAGGGGAAAAAAATGAAATGTGGCAGAGACAGTACTCTCTAAATATTCCTTTCCTCCTCTACATTTCCCAGTCTCTCCAGCAATTAGTCTTGGGCCGTGTGACTAGTTTTGGCCAATGAACTGTGAGCAAACATACGTGTTATTTGCAGGCTGAGATTAAAAAGCCAGTGTGTTTTTTTATCCTTCTCTGCCCCTATTTACCTGGGAGGTCACATAGTCCAGTTGGTGTGACTACACGATGGAGGAGAGCCTCTAGACTTCATGAGATTTTCTGCACAGGAGAAGTAAGCCCTATTATGCAAAGCCAGGGAAACTGCCTTTTGGAGACTTGTTTTCCTCTTAGGGGACCACAGGTAAATACAAACTGAATTAATCCTAATGGTTCATGACACATTTTGATCTTTGTACAGCCCGCTTTTATTTCAACCGCTGTTTAATTAGCTATTTTAAATAATGTATGTATTCATGAAACCGCCTCTCAGAACTGGAACCTTGACAGTAACGTCCATCTAACTACATTGTCTTTATATCAATCCTTCCCCTCCCTTCCCTCACATATAATAACCATCCCCCCAAGTCCTGTATTCTTCATTCCCTTGCTTTCCTGAATATATGGTTTTATTGTATATATGTGTATTCCTAAAGACTATGTATATGTGTGTGTGCAGTCCCTGTTTTCCCATCTAGTAAACAGTTGTTATGAAAATTAAATCAGATGCTGTAAGTCGAGGGCTAAGAACAGGCCTTGAAGTAACGTAGATGCTCATTTAAATGCTAACTTTCTTTTCATTTGCCTTTTCTTGGTAGTTTTCCCAGAGGCATTCTGGTAAAGGAGCAGTGTCACAGTATGATTTGAAATACCTAAAAACAATTATGTAACTTACCAAAGCAACTGATAAAGGGGCAGAATTCACATCAGAAGGAAAAAACACTTCAGGCCTGAGAAAGCTTCTGGCTTTCTCGATGTTTGTCTTGGCAAAAGCAGAAACTCTAATTTCTTGCCTGGTTAGAGAGCAGAAGCTCACAGGGAACTGACGCTGCACCTCCTTCTGGATGGTAGGGCAGCTGGTCAGTTGCATCAAGTAGTATCCTCAGGTACCATCAAGTTAGCCCTCGTGACAGTCCCGGAAGAGACGTCAGCTTGACACTGAAAGGAGACACATTTTTAAGTGTGGGAGAGGATGCTCCAGGAGAAAGTAGCTCAGAAGGGAGGGAAGATTCCCTGAGACTTCACTTCAGATGATAGCAAATAGTAAGTTATTCCAAGGAGGAACATAAATATTGGGAGAAGCTAAGGATGCCAACTACCTGCCCTGTGGAATATCCAGTGAGCTTACTCGTTAAAAGCAAGGCAGACAAGAGCTGCCAAGTATAAGAGAACAGATTGGATCTGAGGGACCCATCCAAGGAATACTGCTGTGGCAAGGAGTGAGCTCTCCATTGGATGTAAGCAGAGTCTGGCGAACCATCTAGTAAGGATGTTGCAGAGAAGAAGCCAAGTACCAAAGGAAGCTGGGGAAGGGGTGGGATGGGATATCCAAAGGACTTTAAGATCCCTTTCAGTCTGAGCATCTAACTTGATGAATGACCTAAAATGATTTTCATAAAAGTCCAAAAACTTTTGGCCCAAATCCTAACCATCAATGTGCTCTCTGCTCAATACAGGGCACTAAAAGGTGTGATTCGCACAAGTTGCCTTGTAATAACCCTTTACATTTGCACTGGGCTTTGCAGTTGACAAAAGTCTTCACTTGCTGTATTTATTGTGATCCTCTCAATTGTCCCATGAATGACATACTTCACAAAGACCCAAGAGGCAATTCAAATTACCCCAGATGACACAGCTGGGAAGTGCTATATCCTTCTGGCATCAAGCATGGTATTCTTTCCACTGCATCTCAGCCACCTCCCTGCCAGTCCAAGGGTTGCGCTAGTACCCAAAATCCAAAGCCCAGCTCTGACATCTACTTACTCCTCCACCCCGTGTGGCTTACGTGTAATGAGGCTGTTTATCCAGCTCAGCTCCTGCCAAGGTACCCAGTGCAATGTTCCTGCTCACGGAGAGGAGTCTCTTACCCCCAGTCCCACTCCCTCCCCTGAAAATTCCTTCCTGGGGAAACACTGGACTCTTGAGAAGCCTGAACTGTTCAACTCTCCCGGGCATGCTAATGAGTTGTTTTAAGCTGTGTGTGAATTTAAAGGAAACCCAGGAGCTCAGCAATCACAGTCCAGGAGCGCAGGCACGAGGTGCCACCCATCTCTGTGCAGCCCGCCTTCTGCTCAGATGTTACCACCTCTTTGGAGTGGCACTTCCACCTGCCTTCAGTCATCCTTTGTTGGGCAAGGGTCCCGTCAGATTTACAAGCCAGGCAGGGTCAGGCCTGGTGAAAACGTGAATGGGAATGCCCAGAACAACAAAGGCAGCAAGCGGTTTCCCTTAGGACGGAAGGGGGAATGTCGAGCCAAGTCACAGGCTGGGAGGGAGTCACGGGGAAACAATGAGCAGGACAGTAGCAGCAGCAGCAGACTCCCCTGAGTAAGGGGGGGGGAGGGGTCCCTCCTGGGCGCAGACCTATCGGAATTAGCCCAGGGCTTACAAGGACAATTCTTGTAGAAAGATTTTAGTTTTGATGATTTTCAAACAGCTGGATTACCAGGATGCAGGCTTATGAGTTGTAACTATTTCTAGAGCAGGGGTGGGCAGACTTTCTCTGTAAAGGGCCGATAGCAAATATTTTAGGCTTCGTGGGCCCAAAGGTCTTTGTTGCAACTACTCAACCTGCTATTGCAGTGTGAAAGCAGGAATACACAATATGTAAATAAATGAGCATCGCTGTGTCCCAATAACATTTTATTTATGGACACTGAAATATGAATTTTGTATAATTTTCACATGTCATGGAATATTCTTTTTTGATTTTTAAAAACCATTCTCAGCTCATAGACTGTAGAAAACAGATGGGCTGAATTTGGGCTGCAGGCTATATTTTCTCAACCTCTGTTCTGTGGCAATGCTTCTTGAGCTATACATGGTAAAGGACGAATTTTTCTTTTAGTTTCCAAGTTTTCTAAGTTAGATACTTTTGTAATTTTATATCAAAATTGGCTGCTAGAAAAAGGAAAAAGGAAACAAAAGAGCTCTAAAATACAAGTCCACTGACAATTGACACCACCGTCTCTAATGCATACTCTCAATGTCTGAACTTAACTTACCAAGGACTGGACCATCTGAGTGTGTGACCCACACTTTGGGGGGCCCTATAAATCTTAAGTAACTGTTTTGTTGATCTAGAAATCAGTTAGCACATCAGTTATTTAAAGTATCATCTAGCGTTTCTGAACTGCTTATACTTTGCGGTTTTCAGACAAAGGCAAACAGTCCTCCTTTCAGTGTTGTTTGCCTGTTCTCAAGGACTCTCCTGTTGCCCCATCATGGGTTGGCAAAAGCACAGTCACCTAGGAGCTATAATTCTATATAATAAATATATTGTAAAATATAAACATTGCTATCAGTATTTCTCAGGCGCTGCTCCTAACCTCTCAGTCCCCTTCAAATTCCCACCGACCACCTGGGAGGCCCTGTGTTGAGTCTGTCCAGTGCCCTGTGGTCTGCTGTTCACTTCCTTGTCTGCTCTGAGGTCTGGGTTCAGACATCTGCACAGCTTCTACCATTATCATACCTGTGACAGCGTGATGGCTGTTCTTCCCTCCTCTCTGGAGATGACCATTTGGTTCTTCTCTTCAGCTGCCATGTCTACCTTACTTTGGACCATCCTAATGTGCTCCTCCAGCCTTCCCAAGCAGAGAAAGCCATAAACACCAATGCCCTATGGTTCATTTTCACACAGGAATCACAAAGAACAGTCTTGTACGATGTCACCCAGTTGTACTTCAGCCTCATCTCTCTAGACTGCACAAGAGGAGGTCTGAGTGGCATCATCTAAGCTGTGTTCAGAACCCCCTTCTCTCCAGCCTCAGATTACTCAATTTGTACCAAACATGGGCACCTATTCTCTCCTTCCTGAGGCATCCATTTTAACTATGCAGTTTAATGAGTTTTGACAAAATGTACATACCCATGTAGCCATAACCCTAAGATAAAGATACATTTTCATCAACGCCAAACGTTCCCTTGTGCCCCTTTGCCATCAGTTTCCATTTCTACTTCTGGCCCCAAGCAACTATTGATCTGCTTCCTGTTGATATACATGATTTTTTTTAACATCTTTATTGGCATATAATTGCTTTGCAATGTTGTGTTAGTTTCTGCTGTATAACAAAGTGAATAAGCTATATGTATACATATAGTCCCATATCCCCTGCCTCTTGCGTCTCCCTCCCACCCTCATTATCCCACTCCTCTAGGAGGTCACAAAGTATGGAGATGATCTCCCTGTGCTATGTAGCTGCTTTGCACTAGCTATCTATTTTGCATTTGGTAGTGTGAATATGTCCATGCCACTTTCTCACTTCATCCCAGCTTACCCTTCCCCTTCCCTGCATCTTCAGGTCCATTCTCTATGTCTGCGTCTTTATCCCTGCCCTGCCCCTAGGTTCTTCAGAACCATTTTTTTTTTTTTTTTAGATTCCATATACATGTGTTAGCATACGGTATTTGTTTTTCTCTTTCTGACTTACTTCACTCTGTATGACAGACTCTAGGTCCATCCACCTCACTACAAATAACTCAATTTCATTTCTTTTTATGGCTAAGTAATATTCCATTGTATATATGTGCCACATCTTCTTTATCCATTCATCTGTCGATGAACACTTAGGTTGCTTCCATGTCCTGGCTATTGTAAATAGTGCTGCAATGAACACTGTGGTACATGACTGAATTATGGTTTTCTTAGGGTATATGCCGGTAGTGGGATTGTTGGGTCTTATGGTAGTTCTACTTTTAGTTTGTTAAGGAAACTCCATACTGTTCTACATAGTGGCTGTATCAATTTACATTCCCACCAACAGTGCAAGAGGGTTCCCTTTTCTCCACACCCTCTCCAGCATTTGTTGTTTGTAGAATTTTTGATGATGGCCCTTCTGACTGGTGTGAGGTGATACCTCGTTGTAGTTTTGACTTGCATTTCTCTAATGATTAGTGATGCTGAGCACCCTTTCAAGTATTTGTTGGCAATCTGTATATCTTCTTTGGAAAAATGTCTATTTAGGTCTTCTGCCCATTTTTGGATTGGGTTGTTTGTTTTTTTTTGAAAAAAGCAGCTCTGTGTGAGCTGCTTGTATATTTTGGAGATGAATCCTTTGTTAGTTGCTTCGTTTGCAAAAATTTTCTCCCATTCTGAGAGTTGTCTTTTTGTCTTATTTGTGGTTTCCTTTGCTGTGCAAAAGCTTTGATGATATGTATGTTCCTATTCCCATTTTCTTAATTGTTTTGGGTTCATTATTGTAGGTCTTTTCCTTCTCTTGTGTTTCCTGCCTAGAGAAATTCCTTTAGCATTTGTTGTAAAGCTGGTTTGGTGGTGCTGAACTCTCTCAGCTTTTGCTTGTCTGTAAAGGTTTTAATTTCTCCATCAAATCTGAATGAGATCCTTGCTGGGTAGAGTAGTCTTGGTTGCAGGTTTTTCTCCTTCATCACTTTTAGTATGTCCTGCCACTCCCTTGTGGCTTGCAGAGTTTCTGCTGAAAGATCAGCTGTTAACCTTATGGGGATTCCCTTGTGTGTTATGTGTTGCTTTTTTTCCTGCTTTTAATATTTTTTCTTTGTATTTAATTTTTGATAGCTTGATTAATATGTGTCTTGGCATGGTTCCCCTTGGATTTATCCTGTATGGGACTCTGCACTTCCTGGACTTGATTGACTATTTCCTTTCCCATATTAGGGAAGTTTTCAACTATAATCTCTTCAAATATTTTCTCAGTCCCTTTCTTTTTCTCTTCTTATTCTGGGACCCCCATAATTCGAATGTTGGTGTGTTTAATGTTGTCCCAGAGGTCTCTGGCCCTGTCCTCAATTCTTTTCATTCTTTTTTCTTTATTCTGCTCTGCAGTAGTTATTTCCACAGTTTTATCTTCCAGGTCACTTCCGTTCTTCTGCCTCAGTTATTCTGCTATTGATTCCTTCTAGAGAATTTTTAATTTCATTTATTGTGTTGTTCATCATTGTTTGTTTGCTCTTTAGTTCTTCTAGGTCCTTGTTAAACGTTTCTTGTATTTTCTCCATTCTATTTCCAAGATTTTGGATCATCTTTACTATCATTACTCTGAATTCTTTTTCAGGTAGACTGCCTATTTCCTCTTCATTTGTTTGGTCTGGTGGGTTTCTACCTTGCTCCTTCATCTGCTGCATGTTCCTCTGTCTCCTCATTTTGCTTAATTTACTGTATTTGGGGTTTCATTTTCACAGGCTGCAGGTTCATAGTTCCCATTGTTTTTGGTGTCTGCCCCAAGTGGGTAAGGTTAGTTCAGTGAGTTGTGTAGGCTTCCTCATGGAGGGGACTGGTGCCTGTGTCCTGGTGGATGAGGCTGGATCTTGTCTTTCTGGTGGGCAGGTCCACGTGTGGTGGTGTGTTTTGGGGTGTCTGTGAACTTATTATGATTTTAGGCAGCCTCTCTGCTAATGGATGGGGTTGTGTTCCTGCTAGTTGTTTGGCATGGGGTGTCCAGCACTAGAGCTACTTGTTTGTTGAGTGGAGCTGGGTCTTAACCTTGAGATGGAGATCTCTGGGAGAGCTGTTTCCGATTGTTATTATGTGGGGCTGGGAGGTCTCTGGTGGTCCAGTGTCGTGAACTTGGCGCTCCCACCTCAGATGCTCAGGCCTGACACCTGGCTGGAGCACCAAGACCCTGTCAGCTACACGGCTTTTGAGAAATCTAAGGTCTTCTGCCAGCATTCAGTAGGTGTTTTGTAGGAGTTGTTCCACTTGTAGATGTGTTTTTGATGTATTTGTGGGGAGGAAGGTGATCTCCACATCTTACTCCACCATCTTGAAGGTCCTCCTCAAGATATTTTAGGCATGCCCATCTTTTGGGGCCACCAATGTAGGTGAAAGTAAAGGTGGAGTCTGAGTATTTGAAATCAAGCAGGGTGCAGTCATCGATATACATGCTTTTTACCAGCCCTAGAGTTTAAGGTGAATGGAATCATATAATATATATTCTGTTGTGTAAGGTTTCTTTTACTCAGCGTAATTTTTTGAGATTCATCCTTGATTTTGCTTCCATCAGTAATTTGTTTCTTTTCATTACAAAGTAGAATTCCATTATATGAATATGTGACAATTTGCTTATTTATTCACCAATTAACATCTGTATAGTTTCCAATTTTGAGGTCTTGTGAATAAAACTGCTATGAACATGCAATTACAAGCCTGAGGTATAAGAAATATTTTTATTCCTTTTGAGAGTGAAATTGCTGAGTTGTATAGTTAAATGTATGTTTAACTTTGTAAAAAACTACCAAAGAGTTTTCCAATATTGTTTAATCATTATGTTTCCACCAACACCATAAGAGAATTCCTATTTTCTCCAGAACTCACCAGCACTTACTATTGTTTGTCTTTTTAATTTTAGTAGACTTGTAGTGGTCTCTTATTGAAGTTTTAATTTGCATTTTTCTGATGGTTAATGTTGTTTTATGCTTATTGGTTATTCTTATATCTTATTTTGTGAAGTCTGTTAAAAGCTTTTGCACTTTTTGAATTGGGGCTATTTGTCTTATTACTGACTTATGAGATTAATAGATAGATAGATAGATGATAGATAGATAGATAGACAAATATCCTAGCTATAAGTCTTTTGTCAGATATATGTTGTACAAAAAAATTTTTTTCCAGTATGTGGCTTGCCTTCATTTTCTAAATGGTGTCTTGTGACAAAAAGATTTTACTTTTGATGTAATACAAGTTTTTATGTTTTCCTTTATGTTTAATGCTTTTTTCTATCCTGTCAAAGAAATTTTTACCTACACCAAGATTAAAAAGATTTTCTCTAATGTTTTCTTCTGGGGAGAGTTCAAGTTTTAGCTCATGTTTAGGTCTATGATCCATCTCAGATTAATTTTTAATTGTTGTATGAGGTAAGGATCAATGTTTACTTTTTTAATGTGGCTATCCAATTATTCCAATGCTGTTTATTGAGATGATTATCCTCTCCCCATTGAATTTCCTTATTGAAAATCAATCAACTATATATGTTCTTTTTCAAAATTGTCCTGGCTGGTCTAGATTTTTGCATTTTCAAATAAATCTTAGAGTTGAATAAAATTAAAGTGTGGCAATTTTATTGATTATGTTGAAGCAATAGATCAGTTTTGAAAGAACTGAAATACTATATTGATTCTTCCAATTAATGAGCATGGTATATCTCTTGATTTTTTGGTCTTCTTTAATTTCTATCAGCAATGCTTGCTAGTTTTCAATGCAGAAATCATGCACATATTTTGTTATATTTACTGTTGTATTTATTGTTATAGTTATCTGTTATATAGTTATAAAAGACTGTCAGTACAAGTTTGAAAATAGTGGTGATATCCTTACCTTGTTCCCAGTCTTAGGAGAGAATGCATCCAATCTTCCACAATTGATTATGATTGTTAGGTTTTTATACATGGTCATTGTCAGACTGAGAATGTTACCTTCTATTCATAATTTGCCAAGAATTTTTTAAATCATAAATGAGTGTTGAATTTTATCAAATATTTTTCTGCATCTACTGAGAAAATCATATGATTTTTCCCATTTATTCTTTACATGTTAAATACCATTTGTTGATTTTTTAATTGTTAAACCAATCTTACATTCCTGAAATAATCCCTAGTGGGACATATTGCTGAATTTAGTACCCTACTACTCTGCTAAGGAATTTGTGTCTGTTGAGAGGTTTCCTGGGCCATGTGATTTTTTTTTTTTTAACATTTGAAATGTTCCCAGTTTATTGCTGTCAAGAAAAATGCCTCTTATGAACATTTATATACATTTATATGAACAGTTACACAAATACAAGAATTTCTCTGGAATATATACCTAGGAGTATAATTACTGCTGTAAATATGAGCATTTTCAGTTTGACTATCAAAGTAGTTATCAAGCTGCTTTCCAAAGTACAAACCATGTAGAGATTAAGTAGATAAACCATAAAAGAAAAAGTTAGTAAATACACTAATTTAAGTCAAGAACTTTTTCATTAAAGACAACATAATGAAAGGAAAAGACAAGCAACAAACTGGAAAAAGGCATCTGCCTACATTTAATTAACAAAGAATTAGTATACTTAACACATAAAGAATTATGAATCAATGGGGAAAAAGGTAAACAACTTATTAGGAAAAAATATAAACAAACATATCACAGAAGGAAAAAATAAAATGGGACATGTGATTTTTAGTGATAAAACTGGGAACAGCCCGAGGCAAACCTAGATGGTTAGTTACCCCAGACATTACTCTCTAAATATTACTCTCTTTTCTCTTAATATCTTGTCTGGTTAATAGCTTTGTCTTAATATCAAGACAACACTGGAGTCATAAAAATAAGTTAAGAAGTCTCTCTACTCCTCCTTTCTGAAACATTTTGTAGAATTGGTATTTCTTCCTTAACTGTTTGATGGAATTCCCTAGACAAACCATTTATGCCCAGACTTCTTTTGTGGACAGGTTTTTAGTCACTAATTCATTTTTTTAGTAAATGTAGGGCTATTGTATTTTCTATCTCTTCTTGTTCCATTTCTTCTCGTTCTATTCCACATGTGAATTGTAGACAGAATGATGGCCTCCCACAGCTGTTAACATCATTATCCCAGTTCCTGTGAATATGTTGTGTTACACAGCAAAGGGCAATAAAGTTGCAGATGAAATTAAGGTTGCTAATAAACTAACCCTGAGGTGGCAAGATGACCCTGGATTAGCCGGGTGGACCCAATCCAATCATAGGAGTCCTTATACGTGGAAGAGGGAGGCCGAAAAGAGAGAACCAGAGAGATGGCAACTTGAAAAGGAAGTGGTTCAATGTTGCTGGCTTTGGAGATGGGAGAGTTGGGCCATGAGCCAAGGAATGTAGGTGGCCTATAGAAGCTGGAAAAGACAAATATATGGATTGTCCTCTAGAGCCTCCAGAAGGAACGCAATCCTGCTGGTACCTTGAATTTAGCCTAGTGGGACACATTTCAGCCTTCTTACCTCCAGAACTCTAAGGTAATAAATTCATGTGTTGTCAAGCCATTAGGTTTAGAGTAGTTTGTCACAGCGGCAATAAAAAAGTAATAGGGCATATTATAAATTTGTCCATTTTATCTGAGGTATCAAATTAGTTCCATAAAATTGTTTATAACATAAACTTTTTAGCACTTGAATGTTTATAGGATATGTACAGCCTCTCTTTTATTGCTGATTTGATAATTTCTGTCTTCTCTCTTTATATCTTGATCATTTGAGTTTGAAGCTTATTAATTTTACTGATCTTTTCAGAGAATAAGCTTTTAATTTAGTTTTTGTTATTTTTAGTCTGTTTCTATTTTATTTACTTCTATTCTGACCTTTATTGTTTCCTTCCTTCAACTTGTTTTGGATTAAGTATGTTCTTTTTTCATTTCTTAAATGTAAGTTTAGATAATTTGCTTAGACCCTTTTAAAGACAATTCTCCATGGATATCTCATGTTTCTGCACATTTTACGAGCAGAAGCACTACCTGTCCTGGTCTGGACCATCTTTTCCAGGATATTTGTATGGTAAACAGTTGTGGAGAATATAGTGTCTCCTGCCAAAGCAAAAGACAGGTGTGTTTACTGTTCAGTATTATAAATATAATGTCTCCCTCTGGGGCGTAGGCTACTATCCATTATAAAAGATGCAGGTTTCCTAAGCTTGGGTTTCTTCTCCTGTAACGTAACTCACTGCATGTTCAGGTGTCATCTGGCCCTTTCTTCATCACCCTGTGGGAATTGGGACTCAGGGAATCATCACAAATGCTGATATTCTGGCTACTGCTATTGCTGTATACTATCAAGTTCTTTGCCTCTGACTCAGGAGTGTTGTGTCTTGCACCAGCCTTCATGAAACCGTGGGAGCTAATTTGTTAGCTTGCAAGGAGGGAAAAATCTCAGACCACTCACCGCATTTATGGTTGGTCCTTTCTTCTTTTAATATAAACATTTAAAGCTATTACTTTTCTTAGAAGTACTGCTTTAACTGCATCCTACAAATACTGGGTTTTTGAAATTGTATTTCAGTTCAGTATATTTTCTCATTTTTCTTGTGATTTCTATATTAATCCATGAGTTATCTAGAAGTGTGTTTATTTCTTCTAAATATTGGAAGATTTTTAGATACCTTCTTGTTGCTGGTTGCTAATTTAATTTTGTTGAGGTCAGAGAATATTCTGTAGGATTGAAATCTTTATATTTATTGAGACTTGCTTTGTGGTCCATAATACAGCATATATCAGTGAATGTCCTATGTGTACTTGAAAGGAAAGTGTATTCTTCCATTATTTGACATAATGTTCTATGAGTTTCAATTATGAAGTTGGCTGATAGTATTGCTCAGAATTTTAAAACTGATTTCTTTCCATATATCCTACCAATTATTTAGACAGAAATGTTCAATACTATAATGATTATAGATTTGTCAATTTCTTTTTTCAATTCTGTATATTTTTGTTTCATAAAGTTCTGTAATCAGGTGTATATAGATTTGCAAATGTCAGGTCTTCCTGACAAATCCACCCTTTTATCATTATGAAACATTCCTCTTTATTTCTGTTAATAATCCTTGCGTTAATATAGTAAATCCAGCTGTTTATACTTAGTGTTCTGGGTACATTTTATCCATCCTCTTACTTTTTTAACTTTATGTGTTTTTATATTTAAAGTGTGTTTCTTGAGGATAACATATTGTATCTTGTTTTTTAACACATTGTGACAATCTTTGCTTTTTAACTGGAGTGTTCAGACCATTTACATGTAATATAATTACTGATATGCTTGAGTTTAAGTCTACCATCTTGCTCGTTGTTGTTGTTGTCGTTTGTTCCATCTGGTCTCTGGGTTTTTTTCCACTCTTTTCCTGCCTTCGTTTGGGTTAACTTAGTATTTTGTAGTATTACATTTTATCTCCTCCCTTTGCTTAATTTTTAGTGGTTGTTCTAGGGTTCAGATTACAATTTTATCTTAACCTATCACAGTCTATATTTGAAAAATATTGGATCATTTCATGTTTAATGTAATAACTTTATAATAGCATATTTCCATTTCTTCATTCTTTTCCATGGTTCCCTACCACTAAGAAGTGACCCTTCTGGGGCCTCTACTGAATGTCCCAGGTGTGCAGTGAGGTCTCTCCACTGTGACTGGTTGGAACTACAATGTCTCCCATCCTTGTGTGAGCTCTGGGATTGTTTAGTTTATGCTCCTGCATAGTTTTCCTTTGCTTGGTCTCGTGCAGTTTCACCCTTTACATATGTAAACTTATATTTAGTCAAATATTCGAGGAAACATCTATGCATCTTCAGGATGGAGACATGATCACTTGATAACCCAAATTACACCTGCAGTGGATTTGAGTGTCTTTGGGATGAAAGATACATCAAATAATAGTCTGCTGCTGGAGCAGCCATTCGGGATCTCGGAGGCCTCTTTTGTTGGAATTTGTACTGAGTCTTGGGACACAAAATGCAATGGAAGTTCATAAGCATCTGCTTTTAGTTGGGGGCTCAGGTTTGGCCACCCAGGGATAAATCTAGACACTTAAATCATATCAACCAAATATTGTTGAGCTCCTGATATGATCCATTCTCTGTACTAAGCATCATAGGTAGTGAGTTGAATAAAACATAGTCCCTGCCCTAACTAGAGGGAGAAAAACACCTAAAATGAATAAACATACAAATGAAATTCTGTGATCATCACTACTGGATTGGGTATTAATAAAGCCTTAGGAAAATACAAGTATCTGAATCTTTTGTTTTGATCGAACAGGGGAGCCAAGAATAGCTTTAGAAAACAGGAAGCATTTGAGGAGAGCTTTGGTGAATGAACAAAAGTCAAAGGACAAGGCAAGAGCCATTTCCAAAAGAAAGAAACAACATGAAAAAGGGGCACATAGACATCATGCTCATGGTCACAGTGCCCATGAAGGCCCTGACCTTCCCAATGACTTCCCAGAGAGGCTGAGTAACACAACCCAGAAAAGTGGAGGAGTTAATGCTGCTGGGATAGATTTTGTCTGTCATTAGAGTCAGGAGACAAGAAAGGATGGGCCAAGTCACAGTAGTTCCATAAGCCTTTCTGAGATTTCCCACGTCGACAAGCAACCTACTATGTTGTCTTGAGAAGCTATAGCCAGCTCGATAAAGTATCATATTTGCTATTCTCCTTTCTCTGTCTCATTTCCTTTTTTCCCCTCACTTTTGCTTCCCTGGATTATGCTTGTCAATGAAACATCGCCAAGTGAGCTTTGCCTCTGACTCAGCACTGTGGGAAATCCAAGTTATATCAATGTGACCTGTGTTGGATACATAGTAGGCACTTAATTAATATCCTCTTTCTTCCCTCTTAGCCACATATCTTGTTCTTCCTGTACCTCATATGTTTCATGAGGCCCAGTTGAGATAATACATGAGGAAGTATTTTGTGAATTCTGTTTGTGAAAAGCAGTTATGCTGCACAAGTATAAAGCATCATTACAAAGTAGCTGACACAGTGAGGATAACCAGTTCAGTGACTTTGCTTTCACGTGGGGGACCGGCTTACATGCTCTTACTCACCACCATGTCTTTTTCCTAGCTGGGCTACCTTGGGAAAGTGGCTTCTCTTCTCTGAGCTCCAGTTTCCTCATCTCTAAAATGGGGATAACCATATCTAATTCACTCATTGTTACGAGGTTTTTTTTTCTTTGTTTTGAGGTTTTAATAAAATCATACATATGAACGTGCTTTGTAAACTCTAAAGTGCTATGGAAATGAAGGAAGTCATTGTTATTACCGGAAAGGTAGCAGCTTGGTAAATACTTGTTGAATGAATAACTAACTGCTTGTGAAATATAAAAAATTCTAGTAGTGCCCAGGTCTTGATGTAAATTAGCCATGCATCCTTGTTCTCAATTTACAGATCTCCCTGAGAATTTGGAGCAAGAGAATGGGAATCAGAGACCTTATTCTTGGTGAATGCATTAACCATTGCTTCTCTGGGTGCCGTGAATGCAGTTCAAATGTAAGGTAGGAATAACAGTGTTTTGGGAATGGTAAAATATAATAGAGCCACTTATTCAGTTGACATGGGAGTGAATTGGCAATCACTTCAAGGATTTATACTTATAATTTATATTTGTTGTTTGTATAGTTTTTATATTACTTATATCGATATATTATTTAATTTCCCCAAACATCCCATGAGGTAGTTGTGAATTTCCCCATTTTCAGGTAAAGAAAAATTGAGATTTAGAGAAGTTTGACAGCTTACCTCAAATGCAAAAACTAATAGTTTTGTGGAACCAATGTTTGAAACAAGATCTGTCTCTTTCCCAAATCTGTACTTGTTCCTCTGTGCCAGACTTCTGTCTCAAAGTATTGTCCTCCATCTCACAACTTCCTTATTCCTTTTTCAAATTGTGCCCTCCAGAATCTATATGACAACAAAATTGAATTCCTAGAACCCCAGGGACAACTACAAAACCAAAAAATACATTGATTACCCATCGGTAGCTCTCAAGAAAAAGAAAAATTGCTTTGTAGTGTTTTCCAGTTTCCATGGTGTAAATATTTCTAGCATGTAAATAAACCAGCATGGCTGATTTAAGCTACCAATTTATATCACTGAATGCAAAGTTAGAAAGAGATGTACACAACCAGCTGTCACAAGCTAGCACATGTTAGATCCAGCACACCACCACCTTCAGCCAGGATCTCAGCATTCCACAAAGCACTTTGGGGCAAGAGATGATCACAGTCCCTGTTTTCAAATTTGTTTGTTCATTGTTTACAGTTTATTTGGAAGACAAAAATGCCTACTTAGTAGAACACTCAGTAACCTTTTTCTACAGTTTGTGCTAAAACTCAGCTAGAGAAAACGTAGAGGTAAACAGATTAAATCTAAAGCCAGTAGTAATATACTCATGTGCAACCCTTTGGGGAGGTAATAGAGTAATAAATACCAGGCTGTAAAGTTGTCCATAATTTGGACCAGTAATCCCACCACAGGTCTTTACCTAAGCAACTATTCCTATTGAAGCAAAAACCAAGTGTCAGGAGTATTCATTGCAGTGTTATCTACAAAAGTAAGCAAAGAAATAAATAAAACACCTACTGACTGTCTCAATATCCAGCAAAAGGTAATGGTTAAGTGTTAAAGCTTAAGTGTTTGCAGTAAACAGAATAATGGCCTCCCAAAGATGTCCATGCCCTGTTACATGACATGCAAAAGGGACTTACCTTGCAGGTATAATTAAGGTTAGGAACCTTAAAAGAGAAAGATTATCCTGAATTATCTAGCTGGACTCGGGACTATTATATGAGCCCTTAAAAGCAGAGAATTTTCTCTGACTGAAGCAGACAAATGTGGATGAGGGGAAGTCGGAGAGATTCCAAGTATGAGAAGGATTTGATGCACCATTGCTGGCTCTTGAGATATAGGAGCCTGCAGGCAAGAACCCAAGGAGGCCTCTAGGAGATAAGGGCTGGCCGCAGCTGAAAACCACCCAGGATACAGTACCTCAGCCCTACAACAGTAAACAACTGAATTCTGCTAATAACCTGAATAAACTTGGGACCAAATTCTCCCCCAGAGCCTCCAGATAAGAGCCCAGACCACTGACATTGATTCCAGCCTGTGAGGCCCAGACTTCTAACCTTGGATCTGTGAGGTAATATATTTATATTATTTTAAGCTTCTAAATTTGCAGCAGCAACAGAAAGAAACCTAATACAGTGCCATTCATCTATGTGAGATAATTATATTCAAAATTTAAAATGATCATTGTAAAGATCTTGTAGTAACACAGAGAGCGCTTTGTGAGATGATGGTAAATGATAAAACAAAGATTGTTCCATGAATTCTTCATAACCTCTCACAGTAAAAACATATGCACATGAAGTCCAGAACAAAAACACAATATGCAAAGATAGAAGTTGGAGAGGGGTACTTCCTTCTTCAAGGGTCTAAGCATCACTTCTCAGAAGAACTTGCACGGGTCTCCTTGATAAGAAGGTACTTACTTTTTCCAGCGAACTGGCATTCCTCAAGGCACCAAGGTACTTGGGAGCTGCAGCTGAATCTCTGACCCCTTTTCTCCAACTACACCGACAATGAAGCCAATGACAGAGTCTTCTCAATGCTACATTTTTCTGTGATCTTTCCTTTCTTAAACCCCTGGCACATGCTACCACCTGGCAAACACTCACAGGTGCTAGAAAAGTGTATAAGCACACATGAATATGAAAGGAGAGCTTGGAAAAGGATAATTGTGTTACCTTTGGCAGTTATTTTTTTCATTTGTGGTTGTGATTTGTCTATTGTCTACTGATCATATTTTCAAGTCTGGAATTTGTCCTCTGTTTGAGTTAATAGAATTAAGCACCCTTCGCCTTCCCAGGAAAAGAGCATGAACCAGCAGCTTGTCTGCAATCCTTGTTGCCATACAAACACTGGTGATCTCCCCGCCCCACCCGAGCTGCTTCAAGAAGGAAGAAGGGAATGGTGGGTGCAAACTGTGTTGGAATATTATGTTCTGAGGTGAACAGAACTGTAACCGAAAGAGAAATTTCAATTTACACAAAATGATTCAAAGATCGCGTATACTCCCCACCCAGCTGGGGGCTGGGAGAGGGTGTCCTATGTTGCCGCAAACCAGTGCTGCCTCGAGTGCTTGTTATTGGAGTAATATCTCCAAAATGACAGAGGCAAGTGGTGTCCACTACTGGATCTAACGCAGGCTCCCTGGAAGCGGCCGCTTTCACTTCCAAGTCACGCTTTGATAGTGATGTGGGCAAATCATCCGTGTCTGAAGAGAATGATCAGGAAAGCAATGATTACTAATGTCTTGTGGGTCCAGCGCTGTGCTGAGCCCTTGGCTTATCTCACTGATATGCCCATTGGACAGATGAAAAATCTGAGACACAGAGGCAGACTCTGGCAGACTTAGCCAGAGTCATACACACAGCTCTGTCTATGCCTGATACTTCCTTTGCATCACGTTACCTTTCAGACCCTAAGAAAGTGAGGGGTCAGGAAATTGAGTCATTTAAGGTGTGACTCAGCACACTGGGTATGTCTCCTCTGGAGAAGGGACAACAAAAGTCACATAAAGTGGCCTCGAATTTCAGAAGGGCTGCCACAAGGACAAACAAACAGAATTCTTCCATGTGGGTCTAGAAAACTAAAGAGGTTTGGTGGTGGGGCTGGGGGAGAAGTGATGAGACAGAAAAATACCTTCTAGCAATGACAGCTGATTAGTGCAATGGGAGTGAGGGCCTGAGTCCCCGTCAGGGGAGGGTCAAGCAATGTCTGCTCCTGTAGCTCTCGGGGTCCCACTGGACGTGGGTTTCTGCCTTAGCTGGGCAGTCCCCCCACCTCAAAGATGCCGTGAGATTGAGGGTTGCGATTCCTCATTATGTCTACAAGTTAAGGGAAAGGAAACTAGCATTTCTGAGGCTCTCCGCTATGCCAGGTAATACGCCTGGCCTTCCTCATATGTCATCACATTTAATCCTCAAGCACCTGACTTCACCTGCTAGACAGGCAGCAAGGCAGACCTCACTAGCTCTATATCTACACTTACAGATTCAAGTGCATTGCCAGCAAAATTGGCGATGCCAGTTTCTATGGCAGGTGCCAGGCAAAGAGGACTGGGGACTGAAGTAATCACCCTGGCCACCAGCTCTCCTGAATAACCTGCCTCCTGACTGATGCTCAGCAAAGGGCCATTCTCACTTCCAAGAGAACATCAACTGAACCCAGTGGGCAGAAAAAGAGAAGGAGGGAGAGAAGTCCAAATGTGAGGGTAGTTTTTCCTAGCCAGGGGACGGGGATGTTGAATCTCTGCTTTGGTTTTGGTTTTTAGGATTAGTATTTGTGTGTGTGTGTGTGTGTGTGTAACTGATTTACTGTCTGTGTCCAAGATAAAAGTTATCTTCTCTAATAGGCAGGTTCTGCTCTGGTTAAAATGACACAGAGGGATACAGACAACTGTCAAGACAATTTCTGTCTCTCTCCAGTGGGCTGGCAGACATGTCTCTCCTTCTTGTCTTCATTCCTGCCTCTCCCACTGGCAGCTAGCCTGGCGGCACCCTGGAGATGCAGCCAAATGGCCAAGGAGAGTGGAGGGAAAGTGTCAGTGCAGAAAGCACCTCTGTATGAATGTGCAGTCACATGAAAGCAGAGATGGGGAGAGACAGGGGAGGACCTGGGTAGAAAGAGAGGGAGAGAAAGCAGCAGGGAGAGGGATGGATAAGACGGCAATGGAGAGGGAGGAGGGAGAAGCAGGAGAGGAAAAACAGGGAGACCTGCTCCCAGAGTGGACACCTATGGCGGCAGAGGGGCACAGTCGGCTTCTCATGCTGTTCTGAGCAAGGGGGTCTCAGTCATAGCATTTCTACACCAGTGGAAATCAAGTACCAGCCTCACATTCTAGCGGACACACATTGAGCCCTCCGTTCCCTTGAGCCCTTGTAGGATGGCACCTGGATTTAAGATCTGGAGGTACTTGGTGCTCACCCAAAAAGCCAACACAGAGACTAAAATATCCTGCTTTCACCAGGCATTGGCAGTGTTCATTTTAGCACTTTCCAGAGATAAGGGCATTCTAACCAGTGGATCTCGAGGGTTATGGTCCCACTCTCAGGGTTAGCCACATCTGGGGTGGGGGTCTGGGGGATGCATCAAGCCGTCTTAGCTGAAGGAACCCTCTTCAAATCACCCATCCAACCACCCTTGCTCAGATGTCCTGCTCAACAAGTAGATTTCTGATTATTCACTCCTGCATCACCTCATTCCAACACAGCAGTCACCAATGTGGCTGACAGAGAAGTCTTACAAGGGCACAGTGGTGTGCTTCGCTCTGCTGTGCTAACTCAGGTCAGCTGGAACTAGGTTTCCCAGAATCTCCTTCACTGTTCGGTTCCAGGAGAAAGGGCCGAAAGAACTTGCATGGGATGGGGCAGACCAAGGTGAAGCAGCAGCTGTCACTTTCAGAAATCAGTCGTGATCAGACAGGCACAGAGGTGCCCTGTGGGTCCCCACCCCTCCTCAGCTCTCCCTGGCTTCACATCCACCTGTTCCTCTGCAGGCTCACCACAGGTACTGGGCTGCAGACCCACAGACGCTGTGGCTGCACAGAGGTAACTGTGACATCATTCACACCACACCCACAGCACGTGCGAGACAGACGTGGAGTGTGGTGACTGGAGAAAAACATAAACCGACAAGGTTATGAAAACACAGAGGAAAGTATTTATTAGCATGTAGTAGATTTTTTGCATATTGCTTTTTTTTTAATGGAAGTATAGCCGATTTACAACATAATATTATTTCAGGTACACAGCATAGTGATTCAGTATTTTTACAGAAGACATACAGATGGCTAACAGGCACATGAAAAGACGCTCAGCATCGCTAAGTATTAGAGAAGTGCAAATCAAGGCAACAAAG
This sequence comes from Neophocaena asiaeorientalis asiaeorientalis, assembly GCF_003031525.2. Lineage (NCBI taxonomy): Eukaryota > Metazoa > Chordata > Mammalia > Artiodactyla > Phocoenidae > Neophocaena > Neophocaena asiaeorientalis. The sequence goes on along the minus strand of NW_020174037.1, from coordinate 3,526,139 downwards.
AGGTATCACCTCACACCTGTCTGAATGGCTGTCATCAAAAAACCTACATGTAGCAAATGTTGGTGAGGGTGTAGAGAAAAGGGAAGCCTTTTACACAATTGGTAGGCATGTAAATTGGTGCAGCCATTATGGAAAACAGTATGCAGGTTCCTTAAAAAACTAAAAATAGAACTACCATATGATCCAGCAGTCCCACTCCTGGGTATACATCTGGATAAAAACAAAAACGCTAATTCAAAAAGATTCATGTACCCCAGTGTTCATAGCAGCCCTATTTACAATAGCCAAGATATGGAAGCAACCTAAGTATCCATCAACAGATGAATGGATAAAAAAATGTGGTGTATATATATATATATATACACACACACACACATACAACAGAATATTACTCAGCCATAAAAAAGGATGAAATTCTGCCTTTTGCAGCAATGTGGATGGACCTAGAGGATATTATGCTCAGTGAAACAAGTCAGACAGAGAAAGGCAAATACTACATGATATCACTTATTTGTAGTAGGTATTTTTCAGAGTAATTGGAGAAAACAAATCTCAGGTATACTATTGATAGCTGATCTAGTAATCAGAGTGATCTGTGAGCGGATCCACAGACTGCCGTGTTTCAAAGCTAATAATAACTATCCCAACACCAGAGGACTGTGGACTCCAGGTGTCATGGTGAGGTCCACAGAGAAAGGTCAACCAGCTTTGTACAATGAAGAAGGAAAACTCGCACACAACCTGTGTAAACGCTAAACACCTGGGCTGACCTGGCTGAGACTTTTTAGCAATCCCTAACTGAGGAGGGATTTGGAAGAAGATATTTAAACCCCGTTTTTGAAATGTATTGAATACTACGCACGCATGTACGTTGTGGAAATGAGGAAGCGTGCTGCAGAGCCTAAGTGCGTGGAGGCTGGTGCCGACTTCCTGGGCCCAAATCCTGCCTCTGCCACTTACAAGCTGGCTGACCTCAAACTCTCTGTTCCTCAGTTTCCTCATCTTGTAAGATGAGGGCGCTGATAGTATATATCTCACAGAAATGTTTTGAATATTAAATGCGTCAAGATTCATAAAACGCTAAGAGGAGGTCTTGGCACATAGCAAATGCGATATAGTTGTTTGTCATAAAGGAACAGATATCATTTTCATTCCATAATGTGAATTCAATCTTCCTAGTAAAACCCTTTCCGCCCTCTCCCTAATTCTAGTTAGAGACTCTCGCTCCATACCTGCACCTAAGCATTGTCACAAATAGGTGGTGCTCCCCTGGTAATGGTGCCCAGGGACATGGCGCTGAGGGTGAGCAAACGCAGGAGAGCCACTTCCCTACAGAGTTCTGCTTTGCAAAGACTGACTCCTGGCCTCCTTGGTTGGGTTAAGTTCTCAAGTGGAACCACTGAGTCTCTCCAAATAATTTCTCTGGGTATTCTGCTAAGGCCTGGTTTGAAAGACCTCTTCTCTCCCCACTACCCAGTGGGTTCCGATTCTGAGTCCAGCATAACCGGCAGGAATTGCAGGCTCATCGCTCTCACTTACTGTCAAATTCCAACCAGTTCTCTTGGGAATCTAAGTAAGTCAATCAACACTCCCTTTTCTGCCATTGGGGCAAGGGCAGGCCTTTCCTCTTGGCTCAAAGCTCTATGTTTTCACCTTACGATCCCCCTCCTTGTTGTTTTAATATCCTTTCTCAGTCACCTGTCAAGGCGGGGAGATGGTCTTCCCAAACAGCACCGATGCCCGCTGACCCCCTTCGTCTACTTGTTCTGTATTAGGTCCTGAGCCAAGTGCAGAGGTAGTTAAGCAGTAATAACCGTGAAATCAGAGAGGCCCTGTCCTGCCCTGGGCCCTCTGCCTCCTGGGCAAGCCATCTCCTGTGGGCCTGTGTGCCCCAGAGGCATTTGGAAAGAAGCAGGATGGAGGGAGACGATGCAGTGCATGCTTTGTGAGCTTCCTTGTCACAGACAGGCAGCGGGAGGTTGTCAGTGTTCACGTGTGACCACTTCAACTTCACAAATTTCCTTCAGTTCATACACGGGCATGTACTCGCTTGCAGACATGAGACCCCTCCCCATGGCACTGTCTTCTTTTCGGAGTCCTAAATCAGTGAAGATGCTTTGCCTCGGAAGAGTTCAGTCAGCGCCTTCGTGGTCAAGCCTTAAGAAGGCAGAAATAGATCCGACGTGGCACCTTCCCCCAGGTGCTCGCAGTCACGTGGAGACATGCACAAGCAGATAAACCACAGGACAAGCTGGCGGATGCAGGAGGGGGGAGACCCAGTATGATGGGAAGCGGAGGAGCCTCCATCGCTCTCCTGGGGGTCAGAGGGGGCTTCCTGATGGAGGTAAACTGCCTGACGGGCTTCCAAGCAGAGATTTCCAGGAGGCTGGTGGATGCATCAGCCTGCTGTCCCATCAGGAGATCTCGGCTGCAGAGAAAGATGAAGGAGACCACTGCATGATAGTGGTCACTGGCATTAGGGGATTGAAGGCCTGACCCGGGGCCAGTTGGAATAAGAAGAGAAGGCAGCCCGTGTGAGGCCTTTAGTCCAAACACGGAATAGTGCTCAAGAGATATCTGTGGACTGATTACGGGTGTACTTGCGAATGGATGGGAGGTGAGGTCACAGAGGAGCCCTGCTGGGCCTTTCATTGCTTTCCAAGAGACCAGCCCTAGGGCAGGAAGAGGCCTGATCCCCCAGGGCTGCTCCTTCCCTGGGCCGGGACAATGGCTCTGGGCCGGCCAGCCCCTCAGGTCAGCTCAGCAGCCTTGCAGATTTGCCAGCATTTACAAATGCACTATCAAGTACATGGGGAGTTTGGTCTCAGGTTCCCCTGTGGCGGGAACCTCTGTGCCTTGGTCCCTGGGCCTCAGTGGAGCTCAGAGCTCAGCTGTCTCCAGAGTTTCAGGAATGAGAACTGTTTCTCCATTCCAAGCAGCCCCCTGAGACCTAATACCTTGTCATAGGAAAGAGGAAGAGCAGGGTCTGTCCTCCCACTGGGTCTGTCCTCTCTCTGTCCCTGCCAGGCTATGTGTCCCTCGGGGTGGGAAATGTTCCCGTTCATCCTTGGATGCCCAGAGTCCACCAGGAGATGCTCAAAGGAGGTAGGGGTCTTTGCTAGTGACGCCAAGAGTTAACAGTAATTGAAAAAAAAAAAAAAAAAAAAAGTAACAGTAATGGTATGGATTCTGTACTGCACGGACACGAGGACGTGGAGAGTTGAGAATTACACTCCCCTCCCTAACAGGAAGGTTTTTTTCCTGGGGTGACTTTGGAGATACAACATTTGCAAGTGTTTGATACTTAAAACAGAACACTCAAAAGAGTACGAATATAAGCACCCACCTGCTTTTCCAAGGACATAAAATAGCTTTTAGAATGACACAAAGCCTTCTTTCCAAGCATATTTTGTTCCACAGGGCACTTCCTAAATGAGTTGATGAATCTGGGTCCAGAAATTCTATCATGTGACTTAACCTGCTTTTTTTTTCCATCCACCCTGATTGAAGCTAAAACATTCCAGGGAAACTCACTTTCCAAAACTTACACTTCTCCAGAGAGGTAGAAAATAGCTTTCTTTCAAATCCACTGTAAAGGTTTCATTTAAAAAATAAAATAAAATATAATGGAACCCAACACTCCTGGCATCTAATCTAACTACAAATTGAAAACTATACTGGTGTTTACATGGTTTGGGGTTTTTCTAGGAAAGAGTTGCCCAGAATTAATAATATGATGTTTAGCTGAATGGAATTCCAGCTCTCCATCTCTCCAGACTCTGGGGGAGTGAGAACACCCTGTTCGTGCTCTGGGCCTCCATGGACTCATTTAAGGAGGAGATGCTTGGTTTAGGATGCAAACGAGAATCCGCCATGGATTCGACATCATGGATTTACATAGATAAGACATTTCCCACACCCCTGGTACATGGATATCATTGATCCCACTGTACAAATGGGAAAACTGAGGCTCAGATGAGTAAGTTCCTTGCCTAGGAGGACCACACAGGCAGTAAGTCAGGAAACAAGAATTTGCATCTGAGTTTGCCTTCATTCATTTGTCAGATGCTTGGGGGGGTGCGGTTGTGTGTGTTGCTGGCATCTAATAGGTAGAGGCTGAGGAGACAGCTACAAAGCACAGAACAGCCCCACACACACACAGCAAAATAATTATCTGACCTCAATGTCAATAATCCTGAGATTAGAAATCCTGAGCTGCCTCGAAGTGCTAGGTGAATACTCAGCGTGTGATGTTTTTGAAGGACACATACAGATGTCCCCATGGTCACACCAGGAGGATGAGAGTTCCCTGATAATGGATAAGTGCTGTCATCAGTAGAAAAGAATATCTACATTTTTCATGAAAATTATTTAAGGGAGAGGTGGCTAATTTCAACTGAAATATTTGGGGAAGAAATAATTGGGCAATTTCCTTTTCCTTTCTTTGAATCACAATGGATCCTTACAATTCTGGGGACACTTGAAACTTTCCTAGGGAGACCCCTGAGAGGAGTGGGAGGTCAAGAGCACCAGCCCACTGTGCAGCATGGAGGCCTCTGCATTTGGGGGAAAGTTGGCATTTTGAGCTGCTTCTTTTTGGAATCATCCTTTGGAAGACCCAGTAAAACAGAGCTTGGAGAGTTGGGGTATTTATCAGGAGTGGGCTTGACGGATTAAAAAAAGATAGAGAGAGAGCACAACTCTGGAATCATTGGAACCACACCCAAGAAGTTTCCAGAAATAGGAGATGCAAAGATGTCAGGAGCCAATAAATCATGGAACTGGATAGAAAGGGGGGAACAGGCAAGAATGAACAAGAGCTTGTTGTGAACATAGCCAGGGCTTGTCATCTGGGGGTCCATCTGTTTATTTTAGAGGCTCCAGGTGAGATAAGGATCAGCTGAATGCATTTAGACTCCCTCTTTGACTCTGCAGAAGTCTCTAGGTCTCCTCCCTAAAGCCCTGGCCTTCTCCATAATCTGAAAGAAAACCACAGCTTGAGGTAGAAACCAGAGCACTGTCTGTCCTACACCACGCTGGCCAGGCGAGAGCAGCATGGGTGGGGAGAAAGGCACCCATGTGCTCACGCTCAGCCAACCCCAGCCCTTGGGAGCACTTGAGCTCGGCAAAGGCCAGTCCTTAGCTTCATGCCTTCATGTGTGGAGACCTCGGACTGGAAGCAAGACCTAACGGACACGATGTACCTGAGGCCACATCGGCACAAAGACTCAAGGAGGCTGCATTCCAAGCCACACCGGGCCTGCAGACACTGGGCAGAAGCCTGTCAGTGCCATACTGTACTTAGCCTGGGCTCTCCAATTTCATCATTTCTGGCTCGGAATGGGCCTGCAATTTTCATTTCTTTATGGGCTTAAGTAATCTATTGCAAATGTCACCGGCAGGCTGTAATGCATTCTTGCCGAGGAAACTGTTCTTTTTCTTCAGTAACTTTCTGGTTAAAGATTTGCCTGGTTGGGTAACTGTTTTACATTAGCTATAATGGTGTTTACGTTGGATGCACCGATGTTTAAATCACTGGACATATTTGTTATTAGTAGGGAGGCAGTGGCATTGTTTTGTCCGAGTATCGGGGTGGTGGGAGGTGCTTCTATTAGTATTGATAATATTTTACAAGAGACCTTGCAGGGATGTTTATAATAATAGCAATGCTGTTTATCTTACCAGGATTATGTTGAAGCAACTTTAATTGTATTCATATTAAACATATCAATGTTAGAACTGATGTAATATGTTTAGCATTAATATGAAGGTCGCTAAGTTGGGGGCTTTTGAGATAGAATTAAAGAGCCTGGAAGACAATGGGACATATGGAAAGCATTTGGGGGGTTTCTGTTCTTGTCTAACAAGAAGGATTAGTGCGTTTGCTGAAATACAGTATAAGATGTACAGTGGGTTGTAATGCTAGCATCTGTTTCCCTTACGATCGAGTTCTCTTGGCTTGTGTGTAAGCGCGCGATTGCTCTGGAGTCCTCGCTTTTCACAAGCTCCACCAAAGCCCAAATGTCAGGGATACTTCAGATGCTTTGCAGCTGGCTGTCGCACCCAGAGATGTTTCAAAATGGATTTTGTAATGGCTTATAAAAGTCCCCGATTGTGCACGGGCGGTTATTGAGTGTGATACAGTGTGCATGGGAATGTTCCAAATTCCCTCCGCGCTGTATCCATCAATCTGGCTCTATTAGGGTTGGCAGGATAATGGCTGGAGAGAGGCTCTGGACTTTATCTTCAGCTGAAAGAAGCATCCTAATTATCTACTCATCAGAGCTACCCCACTCCTGGCTCGGGGAGACCACTGCCAGCTCAGGCCCAGAAATTCCAAACCCTCACAGTCACCAAGCCAGGCCCACGAAGGCCAACATGCAAGACTGTGTCCAGGCAAAGCTGGGGAATCGTGGTCCCAATAAATCCTGGAAACCCATCCCACTCCCCAGCTGGAGGCACTGTCCGGTTAACCCATCACTACTCAGTTTCCCACTCCTCTCCTTCCAATCCAGTTCAGTCCAAGGCTCGGACCCAGCCCAGGCAAGTCAGGAGCCCTGGTTTTCTGTAACAAGGGGACAATATCTGCACCTCCCTCCAAAGGCTGTGGGGAAGATTAAATGGGGGAACATGTGAGAGCACTTAGCAGAGCAACTGAGCACATCATGCACTTATTATGGGTCAAAATAGAAAACCTAGTGGAGCTAGTGGAGCATTAGGACTTTACAGGAAATGAATGGTTTTCTTGATAGAGACGTCCATTTTCTAGTAGAATACTCAAATAATATTTATAAAGAAATTTCTTCTTTACCCATTACTCCTCACAAATATTATCCTTTAAGCTTATGTTATTATCATTATTTTTATGTGCTTTTTTGTGTCTTTTTTTTTAATTGGGGTATAGTTGTTTTAGAATGTTGTGTTAGTTTCTACTGTATGGCGAAGTGAAGTAGATTTCATTCCTATTTAATTGATGAGAAAACTAAGACTCAGAGAGATGAGATGATTTGCCTGTTTGCTCCCTGATTATTTCCTGAGCTCCTACGTGCTGGCCACTCAGGCTACAGAGATGAGGGTCCCTACCCCACTGTGGATACCAAGTGGCTTAGAGAGGGGTAAATACACAGGTTCACCAGCTCCACACGCTTTTCCCTTCCTAAACCACCATGCTGCCTCCCTTCCAGAAAGCTCCAAGGAAGTCTGCTGTGGGAAGGGGTTGGGTGGAGCACATGCATAAATAACTACAATGTAAGGTGCAAAGGACTTAGGAGCCATGAGAGTGAGGTGGGATTTAAGAAAGAGAGACACCGATTGGTAGGATGCAAAGGCTCTGTGGAAGAGGTGGAATTTGAGCTGTGCTTGGGAAATCAATAGGACTTAAACATGCAAAAGCAGAGAAGGGCATTCTAGGCAGAGGGGACAGGGTGAGTAAAGATATAGGGTCAGGAAAGCAGGAGGAACAAGCAGGGAATAGCCAGTAGTTTCCCTTGGATTCCAGTGATGGGTATGGAAAGGGGATACAGCGGCAGATCGCACTAAGTGCTGATGTGTAGTAAATCAGGGCAAGTTCAGGAGCTAGGCTTTTCCCTTCAAGAAATGGGGAGCCACGGAAGGTTTTAGAGCAGGAACATGACCTACGTGGTCAGATACGTGTTTTCAGGGATTTAACTGAAAGCTTTGGATGAAGTAGATGGGAGGAAGAGGGGCAGGCTGACCAATGGTACAGCAATCCAAGCTAAGGGAAGGGAAGCCTTTGATGGTAGAGGTGGAAGGGGCAGAGAATATGCATTACAGAGAGCCCAGAAGGTAAAAATATGACCGCATGTGACTATTTCCTCCTCCAAGCAGAAGCAGCAGCAGCTCAAATGAGAGAGGCTGCGGGGCAAGCCACGTGTCAGCAAGGTGCGGCCCAGATTGTGTTTCCCAAGCACTGGTGGGTGACGTCCCTGTGTCTCACCTAGATACCTACTTTGGAGGATGTAGTAGTTTGCTTGAGCTGCCACAGACTGGGTGGCTTAAACAATAGAAATGTATTTTCCTACAATTCTGGAGGCTAGAATATCAAGATCAAGGTGTCAGCAGAATTGGTTTCTTCTGAGGCCTCTCTCCTAGGCTTGTGGATATCCATCTTCTCTTGTCTTCACATGGTCTTCCCTCTGTACCTATCTGTATCCAAAATTCCTCCTTTATAAGGACACCAGTCATACTGGATTAGGAGCCACCTGAATGGCCTCATTTTAACTTAATCACCTCCTTAAAGACCATATCTCCAAATACAGTCAGATTCTGAGATACTGCGGTTAAGACCTCAACAAATAAATTTTGGGGGCACACAAGTCAGCCCATAACAGTGGAACTTATAGATCTCCCCCCCCACACACATGCTTAGTGTCACGCGAACCCACCCCAAGCCCGAGTAAAATCAGGCAGTTTTCCGGGCCTCCTCAATGGTCCAAGAAGAATTCATCTCCCACCAGCGACAGGCAAAGCCAGGAACGGGGAGTGGGCGAGCTCTGCAGTCAGGCTGCCGGTGTTCAAATCACAGCTCTGCCACTTACTAGCTGCATGACCTTGCAATGATTACTTATTCTCTCTGTAGCTGACTTTTCTCGTTTATGAAGTGGCATCGATAGTAATCTCCACCGGGTAGGCTTGTTATGAGGGTTTACTGAGTGGACGTATGTAAAGATCTTCAATGGTGCCTGGTACATAATAAATGCTCAACACGTGTTAATTGTGACACCCAGTAACACACTGGGTCCCGGCTGGGATGAGGTGGTAGACAATAGAAAGGAATAGGTCAAGATGGGTTTTACCAAGGAGAAATAAGGGCTAGAAGCTTTTATCAGCATTTTACAAAGTCCTCAGGCATGTGTGCATTTTTTCTCCAAAAGGCTGTACAGACTAAAAAGTTCAAGCCCTCGCCTTGAGTTCATTATTCAACATACCTTGAGTGTCTGATAGCACAGACCAGGTGCTGGGCAAGAGGAGAGAGCTTGGTCCTGATCAGGGTTAGCAGAGGAGGTGGAGCCTGTGCAAATTACTGGAGCACAGAAAGCCTGAGACCTGACCACGTGGTTTATTAATACAAACCCACACTGGCCTGGGTGGAGGGAGTGGGGAGGGGGCCGGGGGTCCACAGGTGGTAAGTGACTGTGTAACATAGCAAGTCCAATCCTGCCTTGTAGGGGCACCTCCACAGGTCTGGGACTAGGGTAAGGGGAGTGAGGCACTGACCTCAGGCACAAAATTTAAGGGAGTGCCAAAAGTCAGTAATAAACATAAAACTAACATTTTAATAGAGTCCCTTTAAAAATCAAAGTTAATGCAAAAAACATAAATCCATGATGAACAAAATATCAAAATTTTCAATAAAGACAAGATCTGACCCTGCACTTGCAGGATGACCTTACTCACCTAACCCTGATCCTGGACCCAGATCCCCAAGTTTCTTCCTGAATCCAGCCTTACTCTCTGGGACCCTGGTCTAAGTCCTTGCCTTAAGCTGCTCGTCATCTAGGGATAGAGAGAGTCTTGCTATTTTTGAAATAGGAAACTTGGGAAATTTGTTTCATCTCATCTGTAAAATGGGTGTGAGGCTTAATATGAAAGAGCCTGAGTGTGTTATGGCCCCTAGTTCAGTGCATAGTGAGCACTCAAGACGTGTTTATGGGAGCTAGAGAGATCATTTTACGTCAGTTTTAATCACTGTGTGCGGACATTGAATGGGGAAATTGATGTCCACATTCAGCAGAACATCTTCACAAACGGTACAGTGTGATGGAAACGCAGGCATTACACTTGGACCTTAAGAGGAGAAAATATATGCATCTGAAACAGGTCTAAATGGCCCCTTCAGACCCACCAAACCTCTGTAAGATCTGTACCATTTTATGGAGGAGACAGATGAGGATCTGAGAAGCTTTGTGCCCTGCACCACATTGCACACAGTATCGGGCAGAGCCAGGGATAGTGGCCAAGGCAGAAGACTGGCCGTTACATCTGAGCATCAGAGCCATGCCTGGGTCCTCGCTGGAGTGACGTGGTGCTCTGTGCGGGGCTGGTGCTGACTCTAGGAGCTGCTATGGGGGGGAGCATGGTACACACAGGGGAGCTGCAGAAGCACAGCATGCCAAGTGGGGTCTAGCCCCAGGTTGTTGAGAGCGACTGCTGCCAGCCCACACTGCCGCCCCCGGCATGGTGTGGCCAGCACAACCATGCCTCCTGGATGCCCAGGAGAGTCCCAGTTCACACCTGGTTGTCCTGGCGCGACTGTTAGTAACTCACGATTTTACTATCAAATGGGTCCTGGTCTGGACGTAAACCTAAACAATCGCCCTAATTACAGCAGCTCTCAGGCGGAAGACACTGATCTCTGGATTTTCCTTCTCCACCAGAAAATCCTTTCCACCTGTAGGAAAGCTTCCCAAGTACCAGCTCCGTGTCCCCTCTCTGCTTCCCCAGCGGCTGGCCCAGGGCCCACCTCGGAGGAGACATGCTGAAAATATTTGCTAACTGGAACTAGACTGAGTAAGCCAGGCAACTCATCTCCTCTGCTGCAGTCTGCCTTCCCCGAACTCCCCGTAAAGGCAGCCATTCCCCAGCTCTGACTTTTCCAGGGAAAGGGACAACAGTCTCCAGAGCCCCTGTGCTGGGCGTGAGAGAGGAAAGCAGAAGTGAAGCCGGCCAGAAGCAGAGGCCCTCCCTAGCCCGCACTTGACGGCGGAACGGTGCAAAAGGCACACCCTGCCGACTAGGAACGGGGTCCGGCTCGCTCCACTCCGAGGGGAAACCCCAGCCCTGCTCCTCGGGCCACTGCAGCAGCCCCAAGCCCCTGCACAAAAGGGAGAGGCGCCCCCGTGTCGCATCCCCCAGCAGCCGCTCAGCTGAGAAAACTGCGCCGCGTGAAGAACGTGGGACCGAGAGGCAATGGCGGGTCCCTCGGCCGGGAAGAGGACCTGTTGAGAGCCACTCTGTGCCAAAGTCTGGACTTTCCGGGTCTTTCCTTCATTTCCCCCAGATGCTCCCCTGGTACGTGAAGTCCCTCCTTAGAGAACGTGCTCCCAGGTTGCTGTCTTTGGCCCTCCCTTTGGCTCTGAAGGGAACCCGCCTTTACTCTCTTGGTTCACCATTACACGCTTTCCTCCCCAGCCCCTCTTCAAGGCCACCTTTCCTTCCATCGGTGGTTCTCGGACTTAGTGCATCAGAATCACCTGGAGGGCCCGACCAGTACAGATCACTGGGTCTCTCCACCCGCAGGGATTGTGATCCAGTAGGTCTGGGGTGGAGCCCAAGGATTTGCATTTCTACCAAGTTCTCACGCGATGCTGCCGCTGCTTGCCTAGGGAACACCTTTGAGAACCACCGCTCTTGACCTCTGGGAAAAGGCCTGCTCCCAGCGAATGGACAGTTCTCTAAAGCAGCAAGCCTCCATCTGGCCGCACGTTATCATCACCTGAAGAGCTTATAAAAGGTCCCACACTTCAGTCCACACCCTGTGGACCAATTACACTTGGATCTGGCCATGGGACCCAGGCCATGAACATTTTCAAGTCTGCTCAGGGGATTCCAAGGTTAAGAACAGTACTCTCAAACCCATTTTCCACAGATCTGAGTTTGCTCGGCCCTTCTGCCAATCGCAGCTGTCCTTCTAACCTGAATCAAGCGAGTCCCCTTCCTCCTCCCATGTTCTCAGCACGATTTTTTTCCTCACTGCAAAGTTTGCTCACATTCGATCCATCTTCACGGGATGGTGGGTGGGGACTGGCAGGATATTAATTTGTGACACCTTCAAACAGTATTCTTTAGATACTTAACACTTATTTAAAGGGAATGAGAAGAAATTTATTTTCTCTTCATACAAGTTATATTCAGAAACAGCTTCTTCTGATCATTCTCTCCCATGGGCAAAGGATAGTGAAGGTTCTTAAAAAATTTTTTTTAGGGTTTCCCTGGTGGCACAGTGGTTGACAGTCTGCCTGCCGATGCAGGGGACACGGGTTCGTGCCCCGGTCCGGGAGGATCCCACATGCCGCGGAGCGGCTGGGCCCGTGAGCCATGGCCGCTGAGCCTGCGCGTCCGGAGCCTGTGCTCCGCAATGGGAGAGGCCACAGCGGTGAGAGGGCCGCGTACCGCAAAAAACAAAAAACAAAACAAAACATTTTTTTTTAAAAAAATCTCATTTTTCTGTGGTTCTGGCCCTCCCTTTCGTTGTCTTTTGTGATTTTCTGAATCAAACTAACTTCTTGGGAGGACTGATAAAGGGTTTAAATTTAGATAGTAAAATAAATCATTAACATAAAGAACGCCACATTAACATACTCTTCATTTTCAGAGTCTCAGCTGACAGCTCTTGCCGGAGCATGTCACAGAAATATGCAGCTGAGCGAGGCAATTGCTGGCGAGGCCTTTTTTTTTTTAACTCCCACTCAGACATTTTGTACTTGGGTGTGAGAGGGCCCAATTTACATTTTGCCAATTACGTAAAGTGTTACACAGAATTTCTAAATAAACTGAGTCCATGTTTCCAATTCATTCCTGGGCAATTTGGCCTGCAAAGGAGTGGTGCCCTGGGAGGTGGTCCAGCCGGCCTATCCTTCAATCGCTTTGGTTTCCAAACTATTCCTTCCATCACAAGCATTCACAGAGGTGGATACAGTAACCATGTCTGCTCACCAGAAGAGACGGCTCTTACGAAACTCAAGGAAGAGAAAGTCTCAGCTCAAGGAAGTTCTTACAAAACTCAAGGAAGAGAAAGTCTCAGCTCAAGGAAGTTATCACCAACGTCCAATGCAACTGAGAGGCCAAATAAGATGAGACTTCAAAGACAAGGAGGGAAAAGGATCCACTGATCTGAAGAATGAATGTCGATGGGGGCAGGAGTGGGTGGGATGAACTGGGAGATTGAGATTGACATATATACACTAATATGTATAAAATAGATAATAAGAACCTTCTGTATAAAAATAAAATAAAACTCAAAAAAAATAATAAAGCCTAATGCAAACGTTCAAAAAAAATAAAATAAAAAAAGAATGAATGTCATGTGAGACAGTTAGTTTGGAAAAAGCTGTTTTGAATGTTTGGTTTAGGAGAGGAAGAGGGAGATGAGACAGAAAGCTGGAAAAAAAAACAGAGCCCAAGGGAGATTTTCTTTGTTTTTTGTTTTTTTAAGCTGAAAAGAGACTTGAATTCATCCTTACTGGTGCAGGAAAACTGCTACAGACTAAGTGATGAACATATAGTAAAGAGGATGCCAGTAACCCATGGGGTTTTTTCACTCAAGAGGTGACGAGAGTGAGGTTCTGAATGGAATTTACCAAGTTTGCTTCACTTTGCTGCTTTTGCGTTAAGTAGCTGCCTTTTTTGTTCTCACCTGCTAAGGAGTACTATGTCTCTAACAAACTCCCATAGAAGGTACACATTACCTGGTAACAGGAGAGGGCTGGTCACAGGGAAAGGGACTTGTTGGTAGAGGATTGGGTCATAATGGAAAATACCGGGTGGGCTAGAAAGTTCGTTCGGGTTCGGAAAAACCGAACCCGATATACATATACATTACATATATATTACATATCTATACATATACAATATATATGTTGTATATGTACAATATACAACATATATATTACATGTATATACATATACAATATATATATTACAACCAGATTTTGAAAATTCTATTTAGAGTAGCTTTTACATTTTTTGTTAGCTTTGTTTTGTTTTACTTTTTTATTGAATTAAAACACTCAGTAAAGTATACTAATCTCACAGTAGAGCCCGTTGAATTTTTACATACATATACACCCACAATTAACTGTCAGCAGTACAAAATACAGGACACTCCCAAGCTCCCCAAAAGGCTCTCTTACGCCCTCTCCCGTCAATACCCACCCCCATAACTGCTGTTTGGACTTCAGGCACTACAGATTAAGGCTTCTGTTCTTGGGCTTCATATAAGTGAAATTACACATAAATGGCTTCTTTTGTTCCCCGTCATGTCTGTGAGATTCATCCATGTCTGGTGAGTATCGTTATTTTGTTCACTTTTTATTGTTCACTCCTATTTATTGCTGTCATGTATTCTATTATATGAAAATATGACAATCTATGTAGCCATTATCCTACTGGTAGACGTTTGATTGCTTCTGGTTTGGGGCTCTTACGAATGACGGTGCTGTTGAACATTCTAGAATGTCTTTGGTGGTCATATGCACTTTCTTCTCTTGGTGGTAATTCTGGGAGTGAGGTGGACAGGTTGGTGTATGTTTAGCTGTAGGAAGGAAGGGCAGGGTGCTTTGGGGTTGTGGGGCTTCCCATGACCCACAGGAGGAGGCCAGGGCTTTATAAGCCATGGTACCTTCCATTCTATTGCCCTTGTCTTCTTCTCGGAACTTATCTCTCACCACAGCCTTCCTTCACTCTGCCCAGAAGCCATCTGAACATCGTACATTTCCCCCAACATTCTTAGTCATCTGGTGTCTCCACGCCTGTGCTCTGGCCGTCTCCTCAGCCTGTGATGCCTCTTCCCCTTTTCTATCAGACAACTCCAATTTACCCCTGAAGACTCTAGGCAAAAATTACTCCATCACCGGACCTTTCCCCCACATTTTTCCTTCTCCCCTGTCAATAACATTTTCATCTGCACCCGCAAGTTTTCTGCGTTCATGTTTATTAGCCCCAATCACTCTGTGTTGAGATTACTTGGTTGTGAGATAGCGACCTCCTGCAGGGCAAGGCCTGCATCCTGGTCATCGCTCTGTCCTCAACTCCCGCACAAGACCTCAAACTAAGAAGGGTCTTAATAAATATTTTTCAGGTTTAATAAATGAACTGGATTTCTTTTTAAGGAGCTGGCCTACTTTTTCCTCCCCCAAGATATAACAGTAAGAGATGAACCAACCGGTTCTATAACGTTTCAAGTGGGATTGCTTGCAACATACCTGCAACAAACAGGGAAGATGAAAGTGGACAAGAGACAAGCTCTAAAAGACATGCTCTGGTGATTCAGACTTTGTTTATGTCCCATAATACCAAACACTCTCAGATACAAAGTATTATTTATTTATTTATTTATTTATTTATTTTGGCAAACTGTCCAGATGTTTCCAGATATCCAGATGTTCTCCCTGATATAACCCAAACAACTCTGTGTCACATTTTATTAAGCTCTTTAGTACCACGGAGACAGAGCTTGAATTGAGTTGAAAATTCGGTAAAGATAGAGCCAAGGGCAGGAACTTTGACCTACTCACTGTCCTCTAGAAAAGACCTGCGAGATGTGGCCCAGAGATGAATCCAGAAGATATACCTGAGATAGGCAAAGCCGTCAAAATCCAACTATTCCAGAGGGTTCCCTGGGTCAGTGTGCTTCCACTGATCCATACAGTCACTCGAAGGGGCATCCCGCCTCACCGTTCCAATCCTTCTTGGCTGTGCTGGATAGCAATAGCCTTCTCCAAACATGCCGAGTACTTTAGACCTCTAAGCCTGAGCTTATGCTCGCTCCTTTCTCTATGACACCTTTTCCCAGTTCCTACCCAGCCCAGCCTTTCCCTCCCGGTGCCCCACCTGCCCCCCAGATAAGCGTGATCTTACGCTGTCTTCTCTCAATCTCATCTCCCTCCAGATTCTTCCAAGAGTCAGCTCAGATGCCTGTGCCCTACAGAAAGTGATCTCACGCTACCCAGATACCAAGTTCTCCCAATACTCTCTGCTCCCTTTTTTGGGGTCACTTGGCATTTTCTGCATTTTAACAAAACTTTCTATGCATAGATTAACACCTCCCACAAATACTAAGTGCTTTAAGGGCGTGATCTATATCTGCTATATATTTGAGCCCCCAAAATCAATTAAAATATTGATTGAATGGGACAATTTCCATTTACGACTTACAGGCATAATCTGGATGTCATAAATCAAGGGAATGGAGGAAAGGGCTCAGGATTAGGCGTGGGGCTGACCTGAGTTCCACACTGGATCTGCCACCACCTAGCTCCACGTCTTTAGACAAGTCCCCTCAGCCCTCTGGGCCTCGGTTTTCCCATCTGAAAAGCAGCAATGTCTTTAAACCTGTTGTAAGAGGATAGCTGTTAAGGCAGAGTTAAATGTGGTCACGGTGCCCAATGATGTTAACATTCCTCTTTCTTATTCAGGGTTAGGGATGAGTGAGTTTGGGAGATGCACTTTCTCTGTTCAGGGAAAGACACCTTCATTGTACAAATTTGACAGAGAAGAAGGGCACAGCAGAACTGATTGTGCCTTTGTGTGGAGGCCTGGGATTCAGGCTGACTTATTTCTGTATCCACAATGCCCTTCCTGGCCTGGCATGTGAAGGCCTTAGGCCAATGTTTAGTGAATGAATGAAGGTCTTTATCCAGCTGAGACTCAGAGGAAAGCCGAGGATATTGTTCCCAGAATTGCGGACGGGGAAGGAGGCTGACCTTTTAGAACTGAAGCATTGGATCGGGGAATATCTATCAGCTGGACTGAAAAGCTGAGTCCCCGGAGAATTAGACTTGGGCTTCGTAAATCATGCTCTGGCTCCGGTTAGGATCCCTCCTTGAGCCCGGGGTATGGCTGAGCCTCTCACTGGGAGTCATGTGTCTCCAGCTGTTAGGAAAGGAGGATTGGGCCATTCAAGAGCCTGACAACATCTGTCTGAATCTCTCTTGAGGACAAGTCAGCTACATGTTTCACGCGGGCCCTTTGAGCTCTCCGGCTTCCCTGGCCCTCCGCCTGTCTGCTGAGCGGAGCTTCCTGCCCTCTCTCCCTTCATCCATCCTCTCTCTCTCTTTCTCCTTTACCTCCTTGATCATGCAATGGCAGGTTACACAAAAGCCGCAAATTCCAAGCTATATGTAGCATAGAGCGGCTGTTTGTCCCGAAATACCACGTCGCTGACTACAGCAAACACAAATTACAAGCTTTATCTAATCACAGTTATGGGACCGGTCATTTTTGGTTTCCAAAAATGCCTGTGAGTGGCATGCTTCTGCAGCTGGTGGTGGCACCGGCTTGGGTTTCAGATCTCAAGTGCACACAGATGCATAGGGAGATGAGCATCCCAAGTGACCGATTCAGAAAGGGAAATAGGAGAGGGCAGAGAGGAAGTACAACTCACCAGATAAACAAACTCCGCTGGTTGCGACCTCAAAAGTAAATTATTTAAAATCATCAAGTTGCATCACCACTGCACTGAAGGTTATCAGCACTGATCTCCCTGGCACACAGTTTCCTAACGTAAAAAGTGACACCAAAGTCATTCTCGAGTGGCTGCACTGGGAACTGGAGAAAATGAAGCTTGCTTGGAAATCACTGATGTAGTTTTGGGGTAGAGTTTTCTTCACTTATCTTTTCACCAGGAGTAGATGGAGGTGGCATCGAGGAAAGAATGAGGGGCTTGGAGTCTGGACCCTGGGTTGGCTCGTGACCATGACCTAGGTCACTTCTCTGAGTGACCTTCTGAGTCAAGTGAGGCTGATAACACCACCCAGCTCGCTGGGCTGACGGGAGGGTAAGATGAGGGTACCTGTGGAAGTGCCAACCACATATTCGGCACATATCAGCCTGGATGAAAGCGATTTGGCTGCTGGCTGGGAGCTGGATTCTCTTTCTGCGTCAGTTCGTCATAACCATTATGACTACCTCTTACTCCCATGCGTGTGGGCTTCACTTGTGAGCCACAGGCGGGGCAGGGGTGGGGGCCCAGCTCCTCTCGTCTCGCGCGTAATGAACTCAGTCTGTGATTCAGTGTCAAACACGGCCACTCAAATTCAACCAGTGTTCCACTGAGATTCCGGGGCACATGTGTGCGCACTGGGAAGGAGAGCGCTCTCTGTGAGCTTTAAATAGCCCAAAGACGTGCTTGAGCGATCCTCTGTGTTGAAGCATAAAAGCGCTGAGGAAAGCACAGCCCTATAAATACCTACATTCCTCCACACCAGATAGAAATTGCACAAGGCCACCGTTTCCAGAAGACGTGAGCTCTCACAGCGAGCCTCTTCAGCCACAGCTGAAGCCTGACTTTCCAGGGCCGGCAGAGGGAAGAAGAAGGATGGGCAATTCCACCCGTGGCTGAAAGTAGTAACAGTGAAACAATGAACGGTCGGAACTCAAACTGACTCTCACTTCCCTAAACTATACATAAATCACCATTTTCTTTCTCCTTGACTTCAATTCCACATTAGTCCTTCTCATGAAAGGGTCCTTCAAGAGAAAGAACTGGAATTTGAGCATCGAATTCTAGCTGGGTAATGCTGGAAAATTCAGCGGTCCCCCTCACTCTGAAAAGAGAGGGTGTTGGATAAGCCTTCAAGGCCCCTCTAAGCTCTAGCATTCTATTCTACGGAGGCCAATTCGTCTTGGGAAATGGGTTGGAATAAGGCTCTTACACAAAGGAACATGGTTATTTTTACCTGCCATCGTGCCTGTTGCAAGCAGATTAATTTCCCCACGTCCCCCAATAGATGAGTAATGTAGTTTACTAGAGATCATCGTTTCTCAGCCTCTACCACGTTGGAAAAGGGACAAAACTCTGTAGCTGAGTCAATTGAAGCACCAGCCACAGTGCTGAAGGTAGGTGGTTTCTGACTTCAAAGCAGAAACCCTAGAAGAAATCAGAGTAACAGTAAAAGCTATAGCGTTTGCAGAGTCTCTCCTATGTGTTGCACAATATACCTGAGGGTTTCATACCTCTTATTTCATTTCACCCTCAGAACAACCCTATGATGTAGGTGTTTTTATTACCATTTTATCAACGATGAAACTGAGATTTAGAGATAAAATAACGTGCTCAGAGTATTTCTCTCTGTCTTCTGACTACTAGGAACTTCAAGGTTAACTTTGGTCAAATACATGTGCACAGGGGTTTGTACTTGTGGTTTTGTCATTCCCAACTCCATTTTTTTCTCCAGCCCCTATTTTCCTGTCTTCTTTCTCCCTCCTCCCGCTTGTAACTTATTTTTGCATTTTTCCTATAGTATAAAGCAAACTTACATCCTTTTTGGAAAAGAGAGAGATGTAAACAAATGGAAGAGCAACAGCCAGGCATCGGCACAGCCAAGACGAGAACTCAGGTCCCAGGCGCCTGAGCGGCTGCCATCTCACATGTTCTCTGCTCCTGAAGGGGCCGTTTGCCTATAAACCTGCATATGTGAAGGTGAAAAGTCCACAGGAGGGCAAAAAAAGACTCCCAACCTGAAACTGCCACCACAGGCTGCTTAGGTTCTAGCTGAGGATGGGGTGGGAAGTACCAAGGTGGAACTCCAATCTTCCTGTGGAAGATCTTCACCTCTTTTGGTGAGAGGTTCAGAGCGTGGAGACCCAAGAATAAGGTCCTTGAAGGAGGAAACCAAGAGTAACTCCTGACTTTTGGTAAAAGGCAACCCCCCACATGGCTCAGGAAACTGAAATGCTCTAGTATCTCTTTAAGGAACATAACTATGGCTTTCAGAAACCGCAAGCCTGTGTCTACCCGAAAAATCTGTAAGAACCTGCAAAGGACCATCCACAGTGACACGAGAGGGCTTCACAAAAGGGTGGAGTGCAAGATAAAAGGGCAATGATCTGTAACATCGTTGTGTGTCTGCAAGACACAGTTGTGGGAGTGTAAAGGGGCTAAGGAATCCATTTATAGTACATAAAAATTGGGGGCAAGCTTAAGAAGGTCAAATGAAGCTACAAATTGTGGCTGGGAGAAAATAAAAAGGAAATGAAAATTAAGTACCCAAACTATGATAGACATTGTGCTGTTTCATATCCCTTCCCTCGCTAGTAATAATAATGACATGCCTCTAAGTTAGGTCTTATCGTCTCCGTGTGGGTAAGGGGGAGTAAGGTTCAGCATGGTTAAATAACCTGGACAAGCTAGCAGGTGGCAGGACCACGTTCATACCCAGGCATGGTCTCATTGTAAAGCCCGGTACTTTATGCCCAACTACACCACTTAGAAGGGATGACTCAAGTTCAAGTTCAGTGATCACCCAATAATGGTAGTATATCTTAAAGGGACACTAACCCAAATATCAAACAGCCTCCTTTTAGAACTTGCCAAATTGATGTAAAGCTCATAGGAAATATAAATACATGAGAACCCATACACAAAAGAAAATACTGTAAAAATAATCAATAATAGAAGAAGGAGACATACTAGGAGTTAAATCAAATCACAAAGCAGAAATAATAAAAATTTACAATACTCAAAGAGTAAAGAACGTGAATTTTTATAACAGAGAAAAGTACATAGGATTATTTAGTATATAATCAAGTAAGCATCAGTGGCGATAATTAACTCTTATTTAATCAGTTATTTTATGTAACTGGATCGTAATTTGGAGATAAATTAATTTAGATTACACCTTGTATGATATGAAAAAACAAACTCCAAATGGATTAAAAAGTGAACTATTGAAATGAGCCATAGAAATAACTGAAGTAAAATGGAATATTTAATCACAAGTTTGGAGGAATGTTTATTTGGTAAATAGCAAATAAAAGAACAACTTCCATGGGCTTCCCTGGTGGCGCAGTGGTTGAGAGTCCACCTGCTGATGCAGGGGACACGGGTTCATGCCCCGGTCCAGGAGGATCCCACATGCCGCGGAGCGGCTAGGCCCGTGAGCCATGGCCGCTGAGCCTGCGCGTCCCAAGCCTGTGCTCCACAATGGGAGAGGCCACAGCAGTGAGAGGCCTGCGGACTGCAAAAAAAAAAAAAAAAAAAAAAAAAGTACAACTTCCAAAGGAATAAAAAATTCAACTGTATAACCACAACTTCTCCTCAAAAAAATGTAACTCTCTTCAATAAAAACAAATGCCATTAAAGTGAAAGGAAAGCTATTTATTTCTAAAAATATGGCACAGATGGTTTAATTTAATACCTCTGATGTATATAGATAGCCAATACAATCAGGACCCAATAGAGTAATGGGTAAATATCAATTAACACAAGGACAATTATACAGAGAAAAGAAGTATATTTTCAACCTCAGAAAATAAAAGTGTAGTAAAGCACTATTTGATACATAAGCACTATTTGATACATATTTTCTGATGGCACTATATCTTGGTTTTCTTTTAGAAAACAATACAATAATATATAACAAAATCTCTAACACTATTTGTACTCTTTGAGCCAGTAAATCTATCACAGAAACTTATCCAAAGGAAATAATCCAAAAGAATCAAAATTTGTTAACACATTTCTTTTCATTGTATCTAGATGAGAAGACGAATGCTAGCTGAACCTATTGTGATCACCATTTCACAATATATGCAAATCAAGCCATCATGCTATACACCTTAAACTTATACCGTGATATATGTCAATGATTCTCAATAAAACTGGAAAATGAATTGTAAACATAAAGGTGTTCTTTGTAACAATATCTGAGTAAAATAGAAAAAAAAATTAATGACCAAAAAGAGTGAAGTGGTGAAATGCTTGTGGTATAACGACCAGATGGAATATTAGGCCGACAATATAAGATGACATAACAACAATATTGGTGGGGGAAGGGCAGTTCCCAAGCACAAGTGTGGACTGAGCGTGCAAACACATACAAGTGTATGCAAATGCAAGACTGCTGGCAGGGGCCATGGGAAAAGGGAAGGGATGTGATGACTATTTTCCATATTTTGAATTCCCCTCAATGTTGTTCTATGAGGCTTTAACCATTATTTAAAATCTGGTTTAAACAAGGCATTACTGAGGACCCATGGGACACCTAGCAATGTGCCGCAGATACTCCAGAAGAACGTCCCTGGACCTTGCTGCCAGAAGACACAGTCCACCTCTACCTACTACTGCCAGAGCATTGCTCCTGGCACAGGAAGATAGGATGGAAAGAATCCCAGTCCCTTTCAGCAGTTTGTGTCTGTGTTAGTTACCTGGGGCTGCTATAACAGAGAGCCACAAACTGGGTGGCTTTAACAGTGGACATTTGTTCTCTGGCAGTTCTGGAGGCTAGAAGGCTAACATCAAGGTGTCAGCAGGGCCAGGACCGTCTGGACTCTGGGTGGAATCCTTCCTGGCCTTTTCCTGGCACCTGGTGGGGACCCACAATCCTTGGTGATTCTTGGCTTGCAGCTCCAGCACTCTAGTCTCCACCTCTGTCACCACGTGGCATAGTTTCTGTGTCTTCATATTATCTTATAAGGACACCCATCATATTGGGTTAAGGGCCCACCCTAATGCAGTATGACTTTGTCTAAACTTGACTAATTGCACCTACAATGTCTATTCCTAAATAAAGTCACATTTCATAAGGTACTGGGAGTAAGAACTTTCAACACATCTTTTTGGGGAACATAATTCAACAGTGTCTAAGCCCATAAGCTTTCAAATCTGACCCGCCTCATCTCCAAAAACCCCAGATGCCTATGCATCTTCTTCCTGCAATTCTCTCAATTTTCCCATTGATATGATATAGGCAGGAAGTAGGGCATAAAAAGTAAATTTCATGGTAGCCGTTTGGGGGGCCATCATTTTGCACACAGCCACAGACACTTCTTGCTGGAATTGCCTTGGATGGGCGATCTGAGGATAGACAAGTAACAACCTTAAGGAGGGTTTTCAGAGGAGCCCTCTGACGTGGGGGTGGAGGACTACTGAGTTCCATGGTGCTCTGTTAGTGTCTTGTTGCTCTGGCTCAGCAAGAGTTAAATAAAGTGAAAAATAAAATGATGATCGCTAATCATTAGAGAAACGCAAATCAAAACTACAATGAGGTATCACCTCACACCAGTCAGAATGGCCATCACCAAAAAAATCTACAAACAATAAATGCTGGAGAGGGCGTAGAGAAAAGGGAACACTCCTGCACTGTTGGTGGGAATGTAAATTGATACAGCCGCTATGGAGAACAGTATGGAGGTTCCTTAAAAAAACAGAAGTAAAACTACCATACGACCCAGCAATCCCACTCCTGGGCATATACCCTGAGAAAACCATAACTCAAAAAGAGTCAGGTACCACAATGTTCACTGCAGCTTTATTTACAATAACCAGGACATGGAAGCAACCTAAGTGTTCATCAACAGATGAATGGATAAAGAAGATGTGGCACATATATACAATGGAATATTACTCAGCCATAAAAAGAAATGAAATTGAATTATTTGTAGTGAGGTGGATAGACCTAGAGTCTGTCATACAGAGTGAAGTAAGTCAGAAAGAGAAAAACAAATACCATATGCTAACACATATATATGGAATCTAAAAAAAAAAAAAAATGGTTCTGAAGAACCTAGGGGCAGGACAGGAATAAAGACGTAGACGTAGAGAATGGGCTTAAGGACATGGGGAGGGGGAAGGGTAAGCTGGGACGAAGTGAGAGAGTGGCATGGACATACATACACTACCAAGTGTAAAATAGATAGCTAGTGGGAAGCAGCCGCATAGCACAGGGAGATCAGCTCGGTCTTTGTGACCACCTAGAGGGGTGGGACAGGGAGGGTGGGAGGGAGACGCAAGAGGGAGGGGATATGGGGATATATGTATATGTATAGCTGATTCACTTTGTTAAAAAGCAGAAACTAACACACATTGTAAAGCAATTATACTCCAATAAAGATGTTAAAAAAAAAAATTGGGCGTGGAATTCACCCAAGATTTATGGCAACCATGACTGGTTTCTGTCACCCTTGGCTTTGGGGACTTTGGAGGCCACCGTGTGGAACAAAAGGCAGCCAAGTGCCGTCACAATGAGGCCTGGCATCAGCAGAGACAGAAGCAGAGGTGGGGCGGGGGGGGGGCACAGCCAGATTGAGAAAGCCTAGAAGTGCTCAGCAGAAATTCAGAAAAGTTTAGGGACGACTTAACTAACTATTGGAGGCAATTCAAAATGTTCTAGACAAACTTTAAACGGCTTCTAGAAGGAGATTCTTGAGCTCTGATGGAAATTAAGTTCTTGCCCTGTAATCTGCGTAGTCTCCCTTTACTGGTAAGGTCAAGTCCTCGCCCTCGTGATCTGTCCTCAACCAGCCTCGTACTTCACTTAAACCTAAGTGCTAGCCTGACGTTTCCTAAACTGACCTTCTGGACTTCAGCGTACTTGGCACAAGTGCTCCTTCCTCCCAGGATGCCTCTCTGGCTTCTATGCCTGGAGAAGGGAGCAGCTGATGCTGAGATTCTAAGGTTCCAGCTCAAAGAGCCCTCCGCTACACTTGCCTGCGATCGTTTTCTACATTTTCTCCACTCAGTCATTAAGTCCGTTCAATATTTAGTCAGCCATTGAATAAGTATTTATTTATTTATTCATTCATGCGTTTGTTTTTGCCAGGCTGCCTCTGAGGACTTCTTCCTGCCTCTTCCCAGATCCTGGTGGCTACAGGCAATCCTTGGCGTTCTTTGGCCTACAGCTGTGTCACCCCAGTCTCACCTCTGATGTTGAATGTCATTCTCTTCTTCCCCTTCTGTGTGTCTCCGTTTCTCTGTGTCTCAGCTTTCAATCTCCCTCTCCTTTCTCTTATAAAGATACCAGTCCCTGGGCTGGGGGCCACCCTAATTAGTGCTACTTCATCTTCACTTTTTTTTTCAGTTGACATGTAATTGTCATTCTCTTGAATATTTATTGACAGCTGACAATGTGCTGGGAACTGTGAGTCACAGGTGAGAGACAGGTGGACGGGTGGATGGATTATGGAGTTTGGGCTTGTGGATAGAGTTGGAGGCTCGACTGGAGAGCTCTGTGGGGTTGAAACAAGGGACAATTACAGATCCCATGCATGTTCCGCAACAGCGGGCATTTGGAAGCCCTATGTCAGGACAGCAGTATGGCCCTTTATTCCCAGGGCAGCTTGTCCTCTCATCAAGGACTGCTGCGGCCTACATAGGAGAGGTACCCTTTGGGATGGGAGTTCTCACACCTCAGTGAGAAGTCCGGGAACACAAGGCCTTCATGGGCCCAGCCTGTCCCCATCTGCGGCAGTGGCCAGACCAGGTGGCCTGAAGAGGAACACAAAACCTCTGAGAGCGGCCTCCCCATCC
Organism: Neophocaena asiaeorientalis asiaeorientalis; assembly: GCF_003031525.2. Lineage (NCBI taxonomy): Eukaryota > Metazoa > Chordata > Mammalia > Artiodactyla > Phocoenidae > Neophocaena > Neophocaena asiaeorientalis. The sequence continues at coordinate 3,501,154 of NW_020174037.1, read as the reverse complement.
TCCCATGGGAAGCCCTGAGTCCCTTCCCCAGGGATACAGGAGCGCCCAGTGCTTTGCCTTTGGTATCCAGCAAGCGTCACTTCTTGACCCAGGAGCCGCATTCCTTTCCCTGAGCCCAGTTCTAATTGCAGAAATATTCCAACTTCGAAAGCACCAGGGAAAGTTACTAACGCATCCCCGGTCCTTGTCAGGCCACTCTGTGCTTCTGTTAGATTAGAACTTTTATTTCCTCCTCACTCCTCTATTTTTGATTTCATATACTTCCTCTATTTGCTGCCCCAATGGTCCAAGCCACCCCCAACATATCACTTCCACAAGAGAAATAAGCAGAGATAAATGAACCACTTCTTCCTCGGTTCTCCCGCAGGGCTCTGCCCTTCCCTTCACCACTGCAAAAGCCACAGCTCGGGGGAACTGCCGGTGTCCCTGTCTCTCTGCCCCCTTGGACTGTGAGCTTCCCAGGACAGGGATCCTGCCTGCTTCTTCTCTGTCCCCCAAGCAGAGCCTGGTGCATAAGGCACATATAAGTACTGACTGCATGGAGAGAATAAAATGAAAGTTGGTTATGCCTGTGTGTTCTGATGCTTATCTTGATTTCTCAGAGTCCCACTGGGTGAATCCAAATGGGAAACAATTATGTTCTTTTCAGGGTCTTGCTGTCCTCCCCAGGTTGCACAATTTTCTATTTCCGGACCTGTGTTCAGAGGAACAAGCGTTGTACAATGAATGAATGAATGAATGAGAAAGGCAGGACTGGAACATCTCTTAGAGATCAGCTCAACCAACCCCCAGTGACTGGACGGACCCTGAGACTCAAGGTCTGGCCATGAGTCCCTGGCAGGCGCAGGAGGAAAATGCAAGTCTCTGGATTCGCAGGCACAGTGCCTCCTTCCGCACATCACCTCCTCATTCAAATCCGTGTAAAGATGTCCAGAACATCGAGGGTCAGGGCAGAGGGTCATCCTCCAGCTGGATGCTCAGCTAGTCCTCCCTCCCTCCCCACCTATGAGCTTGGCAGTGCCCAGGTGTACCATCGATTCTATCCAGGATGCAAGTGATTTCCCAACAGAACCAAACAGTGTTTGCAAAGGACATCTGAAAACACAGTAAGAATGAACGCAGGGAGCTCGGTCTTGCCAGTCTCTTTGCTTCCCTGGCCCAGGGCCACCCCATGTTGGTGCTTTCTGCTGCCCAAGGAGACAGAGGGAAACCTGAAGCTCCTGCAGGGAGTTGGGCCACAAATGCAGGAGGAACACTTTCCTCACTGATATTTCAAGACTATTTCACAATCGCCAAACCACCAGCCACACGCAATCACTGGCTTAAAAGCAAAAAATGCAGGTTTGGATTGTGTGTGTGTATGTATTAAAACACAAATAATAAGGTCTGAAGGAAACTCAGACAGCCAACAGAATTCCTTGTAATGGCAGGGTGAGTTTTGGCCAAAGGCACGTGTTTAAGGCAGGAATAAGAGAGGCTCACACCAGTCAAGAGCCATTTGCTGGATCACCAGATACGGGGGAAAAAAAATCTCCCCAAGGCAAACACAGAATGTGATATACGAGCACGGATTTGTGTTTCTTAAACACAAATCAATAAATAAATGTTAAATTAAAGGAAAAACTGGAACTAGTATCGTTTTCACCTTTCACATTTAATATTTGGGGTGCTGTGATGTCACAAGTTGAAAGATCAAAAAGGAAGATTTCACCAAGATCACAAGAACAAAATGTAACAAGGTTTTTTTCGTTGTTGTTGTTCATTAGCTTGTTCATTTGTTTCAGTTTTTTGCTAAAGGAGCAGAGAGGACAATATGCCTCTGAGGTAGGGTTGCCAAATAAAATACCAGGCACTCAGATAAATTTGAATTTCAGATATACAACAAATACTTTTTTGAGTATAATTATATCCCAAATATTGCATGGAATATACTTGCACTAAAAAAAAAAAAATGTTATCTATGCGAAATTCAAATTGAATTGAGTGGCCTGTATTTTTACTTGCTAAATCTGGCAACCCTACTGTCAGACTGCCAGCCAGTAAGCATGGGTACTTTATTTTTGAAGACTACAACATTCTCCATGCCTCCCACAAGCTTTCTTGCAATGTCAGGCCTGGAAGCTGATCTAGGTCAACGTCCTCATTTTACAGATAAGGAAACTGAGGTCAGAGAGAGGAAGTGACTTGCTCAAGGTCACACAAAGATTCAATGTTACAACCAGGGCACAAATCCAGTCTTACCGCCCCAGGTTGGTTTGCCACAAATAAAAGAGGCTCGGATTACTAAAGGGACATCTACAAAGATCCATCCAAGGTTCCAACCACTCCAGGATCAAGTGGATATAAAAATAATTTATCTAAGGTCCTCAGGCTTATTCACTTGGAAGTGGTAGATTAAAAGCTGGAGAATCATGAACTTCAGTACCTTCATATGCCCAGAACCTTTGACTCAAATGAAATTGTACACGAAATCCAGTGTATAAAATAAAGTGAAAACTAAAACCACTATGCTTGAAACCGCTGTGCTTGAAGCGTCCCAAAATGACACCTGTGGATTCTCTCAAGTCCCATCGAGCGCCATGGAATGACCACTGGTGTGATGGAAAAAGCATAGGTTTTGGACTCAAAGTCTTCACCACCACCGTGCTTGGGTCAAACACTAACTTCACTGAGTCTCGTCACTCAAATAGAGAAAATAACAGTTACTAATACCAAGACGGCATAGCATGCCCTAACATCTATGTAAGTGCATCGGATGCTGGAGGGTAGTGTACCAGGAAGAGTTCATCCGGGTGTTTGCTTTTATGTAAATGAAAGAAGAATTAGTAGAAAACTGGGTGGACTGTTCATTAGCTCTATTTTTGCTCTACTTGCCAATCCATTCTTTTGCAATTTTTTATTATTACGCCTCTTGAGATCTTAGGGAAGGATTCTGACTGGTCTACCGTGGCTCTTGATAATAGATTCTAAAGGGCCGAGCAGATTATGACCACAGTGTCTGTGAAGGCTGGCCAGGGAAACAAAAGCTATGGCAAATCATTGGCCTTTCCAGGCAGCCAGGACCACGCTCCCTGACCAGAAACCTCAGCTGCTACAACCCCTTGACCCTCCAGCATCTCAGGTGAGTTTGTCCAAAGTTCTTGGTTTCTGGGAAGACATTTGGATGTCCTAAGAACATCTGGTACATACATAACACAGGCTGGGTCCACATAGAAGGCTACCCTCTGACTGGTCTGCAAAGGGGGGACTTGCCCAGAGCCGCGTCCGGTGGTGCTGCACTTGCTGCCATACTCTCCCTCCTCAGGCCACTGTCTGGCCGTGTGCTTTTCACACCATCCCGGGTTGAGATCTCTTGGACTTTATCCTTCTTCATTTCCATTCACCATTTGTCATCCCCAGGCATTCTAAATTCTAGGCCCTTTTTGCCTAGGAATACAACCCAGGACCTTAGGGAAATTCTGAGAAGCAGGAACCCAGGGTCGTTGCCTTGGACTAGGGTGGTAAACAACCTGTATATTCTCAGGCAAGTGGAGTCTTCTCTTTGTGCTTTGATTTCTACCAAAGAGCACAGACTTGCCTGCCTCACTAGGAGGCTGGGAGAACATGAAAATCCTGGCATATGCAGAATGGTCTTTAAAACACTATTCAGATATCAGGTTTTATATTTCTACTGGGGCTTTGGGTCTTTAATCAACTCTATATTCTCCCATCCTAATGCCTAATAGAAAGTAATTGATCTGTAAATACTTGGTCTCATTAAAGTGAATTCTTGATACTGGCCAGATTAAAATATTTGTTGAAATACACAAAAAGATTGCTATTTTAAATCATCTGCCTCTTCTATGTTCTGAGTAATGAGATTTGCCATTTCTGCAGTACCCTAGTGGGCATGTTCTTCTACATGGAAGGTTTATGTGGCCAGAGTTCCTTCTCTGGTGATGGATTTCTAAGACAAATGAGAAAAACATGAAGGACTATATTTCATTTGGTGGCAGAAGTGGTGGGGCTGGGTTAGCCCGGGCGCCAGTGGGAGTGGAAGGAGGTATCAGTGTGTGTGGATTGATTTCTCCTCAATAGATCAATTAACCAGGACTTGGTCAGACTGAGAATGAAAAGAGATGCATCTAGAAGCCTCTACTGAAAGTCCTCTGCCCTGATTTCTGCATGTTAAATCTCTTACAAAGCCATCCCATACATATGAGGAGTCCCTGAGTGATTCTCAGGGCACATTTACGTTTGAGGGTAAGAACGAATACGACTCCAATGGCATCAGAATTTTCCAGTGCACCAAACAGATTTGCTCTTCTAGAAATACTTGTAGCCATGGGATGGGAGAGTTCACAAGGAGACTTGCAGACAGGGCCACGTGAGACTGTTTGCAAATTCCTCGAATTTTGAGGTTGAGGAACTGGGCTTACCGAAATCTCACTCCTTTAGCAGAGGGTAAAGGGGCATTCATGAGAAAACACTGTCAGAGGAAAGAAGAAATAGAGAACATGGAGAAACCTTGTTCTTGTGAAATCATTTCCATTTCAGATTCTTCACTGTACTAATAGGGGTCTGTATCCCAGGACCTCGCTCCATCCCACAGTCCTGTCTGGGTGTCACCCCATCCTCCCATCAAGTGTCAGAGGGCACTTGACCTCCCAGAGCTGCAAGCCTGTCCAGGACTGCCATGGCCATGGTGCCTCCCCGCATTCACGTTTTGGAGCTTAGAAAGGGTTCTCCCATCCATGAACTCATTTGCACCTCTCTGTCACCCTGGAAATAAACATATTGTCACACCCACACTCCAGATAAGACCAGCCATAGCCTGCCTGCACAAGAAGGAAAAAGCCCATTTGCAATTATGAAATAATATTTAAGCTACGTAGGGATAAACGGAGTGAAGAAATTTCCTGTCACATTTATGCTTTTGGAAAGCAGCATTTCCAGAGAGTAAGCAGAACCAAAACCAAAGTATTAATTGCTTAATAACCGTAGTTTTAACTGCATGGAATTTTATGAGATGGGCAAATTGGGGATGCCATGTTTCTAGGCGAAAGGACTGAAAATTGTCATTTTTGATTTGTTTTTCTCAATAGATTCTAGTCATTTCATTAATCTTTATTAATGGGATGGGTAGGAAATGTAAAGCAAGGCCAAAAGGATGCTTGAACTCCTCAGAATTAGAGAAATGTGACGTATAAATAGAAGTTCCCTCACCACCCACCCCAACTCCTACCAAAGTCTGTCTTGTTTAGGGAATAGGCATTTTTCTCCATTAAGCTGGCTTTATCAAAAATGTCAGGGCTTCCCTGGTGGCTCAGTGGTTGAGAGTCTGCCTGCCGATGCAGGGGACGCGGGTTCGTGCCCCGGTCCGGGAGGATCCCACATGCCGCGGAGCAGCTGGGCCCGTGAGCCATGGCCTCTGAGCCTGCACGTCCGGAGCCTGTGCTCCGCAACGGGAGAGGCCACAACAGTGAGAGGCCCGCATACCGCAAAAAAAAAAAAAGATGTCAGCATGGAATTGGAGGCTCTGTAGGCAAGCCTGCATTGTAAGTGCCTGCAAATAAATTGTTCTGACCTGAGGCACTTCTCCTTGGAACAGAATGGAGAGGCTGTGTGGTTGCTTGGCACCAATGTGGGTACAGGCTCGCGGCATGGACTTCCCCAGAACTCTAGAACAGCCCAAGTGCTTATCCACCCTCTCGTTTTACAGATGAGGAAATGGGGATTGATAGGATGAAAGGCCTTAACTGGCCATATCAGCTCCGACGGTGGTGTGGAGTGTGTGTGTGTGTGTGTGTGTGTCTGTGTGTGTGTTGAGGTGAGAGGCCGGGTCCAGAAAAGGATTCTTTGGGAGGTGAAACCTAGATGGGTCTCAAACGGCCAGCAGATGTTACACGGGTAGAATGGAGTGAGGGATAGTACATTTACTGAAAGAGAATAGTGACGAAGTGCAAGAAGTCTGGGTGTTGAAGGGATTGCAAGGGGTTCAGTTTGTCTGGGGAGGTGTGGAGATTGGGGCACAGAAGAGCGGGACCCGGATCAAGGACCCTCACGTTCATTCTGACTGCCTCTACCTGCTCCGGGCCAGCTGCTGAATCCTGGGGAATGTGGACAAATCCCACCAGCTGTCTGTCCTCACACGGGGATGCTCACCCGCTCTCTGGGTGTCAGCTGCCTCCTGTACATCAATACCCCTCAGGTGTCTATCTGTCTCCAGCTAGACCAGATCTCTCCCTTGAGGGCCTCACCCATCTTACTCCATCTGATTTCCCATAGGAATAGAAGGCCATGCTACCAGACATCTAGGGCAAAGGGAAGGGAGGCACTGGGGAGACAGGTGGTGAGAGACGGGGCATTCCCACCCCTTTGAAAGAGTCACGGCAGTCACTGGGCCCCCCTTCTTCCCTTCAACATTTCTTTCTATCCGTAGTCCCAGAAGAGTGGAAGCCAAGGGGACCCCATGAGCTCCAGGCCTGCATGGCAGACCTATGGAGCAAGGTTGAGGCTTCCTTTCCAGGGACTGTCTGTCTCCTACCCAGCCCTGCAGTATCGCCCTCCACCTCGACCCCTACGTGAGCAGGATGGTCATGCCACACTGAGGCATCAGCATTCAGTGCCTTTGTCACTGCGGTTGGGCTACCGGTGAAAGATACAAGGACCTCTCTGGAGCTGAGGGCTGCTCGCCACTCCAGAATGGTCCCCCTTCACAGAAGAGGTCTTCAGAAATAGGCCCGCCCTCCTGGCTTCAGGGACAGTAGCATTGTTTTTCTCTCTGTCATTGATGACTTGAAATTTTTCAGTGGAAGCTGTTCTGATTGCTCTGGACAAAACTAAGAGGTACAAGAAGCCTGTAACTGCACTGGTTCCACCCATGGCTGGAGTTAGCTAGTCCTGGCTCCGGAGCATAGAAGGTGCATGTCACTTCTCAATGCCACGGTCAGTGACGTCAACTGGGTGGCTTAAAGTCAGTCCTGGGGGGACTACTTGCACATAGACAGCAGCAGATATTTCCAACTACCTCTGGTTTCGTCTCACGTCCACACAAAGCCAACCCTCAGACCAGAAAACTCACTTCTTTGTACAAAGGAAGTGCAGAAATCTCGTACTTAGGAATGGTCTGAAAAAGTGAGAAACGCCGCACCTGTAACAAGCACTCGCCTGACAACCTTCGAATGAAGAGACATCATGTAAAATTATTTTATTTTACTTTTTATTTATTTTATTTTTTGCTCCAGAACAGGGATTCTTTTCAGAGTACAATAACAGGAGACCTGAATTTGGAATCAGATGGTTTAAGTCAGAGCCTCACCATTAATTAGATACATGTGCTCTTGGGTTAGTCTTTGAGCCTTAGTTTCTACATCTCTAAAATGAGGCTGACAAACTACTTCTGATCCCTGATCATGAGGATTGAACAAAATAATAGACATTAAACATAGGATTCTGGGCAAGTAGCAGATAGTAAAGGAATAACAGGGGCTAAAAATTGTGGGGACCAATCTTGCCAACCGAATGAAGAGTTCCTCACTTCCTTTATGGGAAATTCTATCCCTCCAGGTGGACTTAACATTGCTCCAGTGTTCGGCATTTTCACCCGCACGAGCCACTGTGATCCGTGCTCGCTCAGCCGAAGGGCTGTGAGGGCAGGTGAGGGAGGCTTCACCACCTTCCTCTGCCCTCTCTGCCGGCATTGCTGGCGATGACTCCCTCGTGTTGGCAAGCATGTGATGGAGAGCAGAAAGTGTCACCCCAAAGTAGGCTGCTCTGGCATATAGATTATTTTGAATTAAATCTACTTAAGAAACAGCAAGGACACTCTGACCCTTCTTTGTCCCCCTGAAAGCAAGGAATAAATCTCCCATGTAAAATGTACCCTCCCTGTACAAGGAGGTAGAGAGACATCCTTATCACCAGAGGTAGGGAACTTAGGGTGGAGAAGGCTGTATAAACAAACCTTGTTACTTCTTCACTAATTTACTGTCCAAAGCCCAAACTCCTGTCTTGTCAATTCTTCACAGATGTTCCGTTTCTTTGTCTAAAAGCTGCCTGCTTTGGTCACTTCTTTGGGTCATATTTTTATGGACTCCCGTACATATGAAATTAAATTTTTCTCCTGTTACTCTGTTTTATGTCGGTTTAATTGTTAGACCAGCCAAAGAACCTAGAAGGGAAGAAGGGAACAGTTTTTCTTCCCTACACATGCCAGCTCTAGAAACCTTTCTAGCTGTAACATCTTTGATCCCTGGGAATCTAGACTCATGAAGAAAAAAATCTTATTAACTGTGCCATGCACATGCTTTCTTCCCCTAAGATCTCTGGAGAAAGAGTTGTCTGTGGCTGAGAATCTTAAAAGAATGAGTCCTAGCAGAAGGTCGGAGGGCAGTGTTCTTATTACTACTGCTGCATAACAAATCATTCCAACCCTTGGTGGCTTGAAATAGCCATTTTAGTTTAGGCACGGATTCTGTGGGTTGGGAATTTGGAAAGGGAACAGGCTTGACTCTGTTACCCACTCTCTAAAGACTCAGTTGGAAAAACTCAAAGGCTGGGGGTGACTTAGCAGCTAGGGACTAGAATCATCTGGAAGCATCTTCGCTCACATGTCTGGCTGTCGGCAAGGACCTCAGCTGGTGGTGTCAGCCAGAGAACCTGCACGTGTCCTCTCCTTGTGACCTGGGCTTCCCCACAGCATGGCAGCCTCAGGTTTCTTAAATGTCTGCTCAGGACTCCAAAGGCAAATTTCGCAGCTTCAAAGGTCAGAGCCTACCTCACTTCCCAGCCCCACCCTTCTTTGAGCTGGCCTCAGAAGTCACTCAGCATCATTTCTGCAGCATTCCATTCCTTCTGTGCAAGTTGGGAGCCCTGCCCAGATTTAAGAGGAGGGGAAATAGACTCTACCTCTTCGTGGGGAAGTGGCAAGGCTCTAGAAAAGCACATGGAATGGGAGGTATAGTTGCCACCACTGTTGGGAAACACAATTGGTCACAGATAGCAGTAGATTTCTCACGTGGGACCTTCACCTTCCCATCTGTATAATGTGGACAGCTACATCTTAGATTGTCTGCCCTTGGCCTTTATAGGGGTCTGCTGCTCTCCAAGCCCAAGGCTGGGTCAGGTCCATCATTTCTTCATGATGTTCCCATTAAAAGGATTTTGCAAGCCGCTTGGGGGCCAAATCCATGACTAGTTCATCTGGAATCCCATCCACATGCTGCTCCTGGCACAGAACAAAGCCTGAAAATGTTTATTGAATTGGGATTATTAGGTTATTCAGATCTTATAGAATACAATAATTTTAATAAATGTTTATGTAGTGCTTCTTATGTGCCAAGTATTGCTCTAAGTGTTTAGAGATATTATTTCATTTAACCCTCCAAGGAGCTAGGGAGGTAGCGACTAGTGTTATCCCCATTTTACAGAGAAGGAAGCTGAGGCACAGGCAGGTTTAATGACTTGCCCAAGATCACTCATCTAAGAAGTGGCGCAGCCAGGATTTGAGCCCAGCAGCCTGGTTCCTAGAGCCTGCATTCCTAACCACTATCCCACACTGCCTCCTGGGGTATGGAGAGCCCTGATCAAATAAACGGGCTGTTAAGGGTCCGATGGTGATTCTGCCACCTCCTTGAGCTTATGCAAGCTTTTGCCCCTTTCCTGTGTCCTTGCCTTCACCAGTAACCCAAAGGGGCTGGACTAGATTTCTCAGGGCCTCCCAGGCCTGCTGTGTAGGCTACGTCTTCAGAGGTCGACCAAGCCAAAAGCTGAACCTTTTATGATACAAGCTTTTATGATCCTCTAGAAAGAGCTTAATGAGGACTTTCAAAGGTGATTGAGGACCCAAAGTCCCGGGACTAAAAGCGTAAACCAGAATACAACATTCATTTCAAGTCATCTGTCCTAGGAACACACGCTGAGCACCTTCCAGTGCCAGATGCCGTGTCAGCGGAGGCTGTCAGAGTGAGCGGGAGATACTAGAGGGGAAGGTGAGCTGGAGCCCGCTGACCACAGCACAGAAACAGGAATTGCAAGGGAGGTGAGCCCGATGCTCTGGGTGCCATGGGTGGGCATAGACCTGGGATCTGGCTTTGAGAGGTAGATCCGAAAATGTACCATTCTCATTTTGCGATCCTGGCCAGCTCTGAGACTTTGTTTTCTGGGACTGCTCAGAGCTCTGCCAGGGAATCCCCTGGGACACAATGTTCCAGTCCACGCTGTCTCTTCTTGACACCAAATGCTCGCCCAGCCTACTCCTTGCTAGCAGAGAGCATGAGGGAAGATGACCCCAGAGTGATATTTTGAACCCCTTCTCATTTCAATAGTGCAAAACCAGTGTGGCAATGAGGAACCTGGAAGGATAGATGGTTGCGTTTCTCCCCTCCAAAGGACCATCGCCAGGTGTCTTCCATTTAAAAAGGGACCGAAGGGGAATTCCCTGGTGGTTCAGTGGTTAGGACTCCGTGCTTCCACTGCAGGGAGCCCAGATTCCATCCCTGGTCGGGGAACTAAGATCCTGCAAGTTGCATGGTGAGGCCAAAAAAATAAACAAACAAGAAATATATATTTTTTAAAAATTAAAAAACAAAAGGGACCAAAGGAGGGCTGCGAAGCCCTGGCGAGGTGGGCTTGCAGCAGAGAAGCAACCAGGAAGAGGCTACAAATTGCATCCTTCCAGCCTGAGTGCCTCCAGTTGGCTCTGGTGCCTGAACTGACTGCCCATCCAAAGCCAGCGCCGGGGAGAGCTGGTGAAAGGTAAATGCCTTCCATTTGTTCTGCTCCGTGGTGCTATTAGTAGCACACGGAAAGAATTTGGGTGTCAGATTTTTACCCCAAAATCCTCACTCAGATAACGGGGCATTTTGCTTACATAGCAATCTGCTTCTGATACGATTTCCCTCATGTTTTTAAAGCTCTCCTGCTTCAAGCCTCAGCTAAGCACAGCTTCTATTTCTTTTTCTTCCTCCCTTCTCTCTCCCACCTTGGCCACCATGACAGCAGCTGTTTTCTGAGCTCCTACTAGGCGGAGGCCCCTCCCCACACTCAGTACTTCTTAGCAACCCTTTTGAGACCAGGATCATTATCCACCCAGCTCCGCCACCAGTAGATGAGGCTCTGCAGGTTCAAGGAAGCAAAGACACTGACCCAAGTTCACACAGCTAATCAGGGGCAGACCAAGAGAGGGTCTTGCTTGAAGCCACCAGGCCACACCCACCATGCTGCCCACTAAGCGCTTCCGAAACCCTAAGTCACTAGCATCTTGGCATTTCATCTGAGCTGCTCCAGTGTATAATCTCTGTGCTTAATCACTCACTACAGATGTGTTAATATTGGCTTGGGGACATTTTCAAGTAGTCTTGGAAACTCCTCTAAAGCATGTTTAATTTTCCCTGAAAAGGGACTGTTTCGAACTCAAACGTGGAGTCAGAGATGTGTTGCCATTGCTATTATTTAATATATAGATGGTGGGTTATTTAATAGATGGCGGGTTATTTAATAGATGGTGGGTTATTTAGTAGATGGTGGGTTATTTAGTAGATGATGGGTTATTTAGTAGATGGTGGGTTATTTAATAGATGGGGGTTATTTAATATATGGTGGGTTATTTAATAGATGGTGGGTTATTTAGTAGATGGTGGGTTATTTAGTAGATGATGGGTTATTTAGTAGATGGTGGGTTATTTAATAGATGGGGGTTATTTAATATATGGTGGGTTATTTAATAGATGGTGGGTTATTTAGTAGATGGTGGGTTATTTAGTAGATGATGGGTTATTTAGTAGATGGTGGGTTATTTAATAGATGGGGGTTATTTAATATATGGTGGGTTATTTAATAGATGGTGGGTTATTTAGTAGATGGTGGGTTATTTAGTAGATGATGGGTTATTTAGTAGATGGTGGGTTATTTAATAGATGGGGGTTATTTAATATATGGTGGGTTATTTAATAGATGGTGGGTTATTTAGTAGATGGTGGGTTATTTAGTAGATGATGGGTTATTTAGTAGATGGTGGGTTATTTAATAGATGGGGGTTATTTAATATATGGTGGGTTATTTAATAGATGGTGGGTTATTTAGTAGATGGTGGGTTATTTAGTAGATGATGGGTTATTTAGTAGATGGTGGGTTATTTAATAGATGGGGGTTATTTAATATATGGTGGGTTATTTAATAGATGGTGGGTTATTTAGTAGATGGTGGGTTATTTAGTAGATGATGGGTTATTTAGTAGATGGTGGGTTATTTAATAGATGGGGGTTATTTAATATATGGTGGGTTATTTAATAGATGGTGGGTTATTTAGTAGATGGTGGGTTATTTAGTAGATGATGGGTTATTTAGTAGATGGTGGGTTATTTAATAGATGGGGGTTATTTAATAGATGGTGGGTTATTTAATAGATGGTGGGTTGTTTAATATATAGTGGGTTATTTAATATATGGTGAGTTATTTAATATATGGTGGGTTATATTATAGTAGGTTATTTACTATATGGTGGGTTATATATGGTGGGTTATTTAATATAAGGTGGTTTATTTAATATATGGTGGTTTATTTAATATATGTTGGGTTATTTAATATATGATGGTTTATTTAATATATGTTGGGTTATTTAATACATGGGGGTTATTTAATACATGGTGGGTTATTTAATATATGGCGGGTTATATAATATATAGTGGGTTATTTAATATATGGTGGGTTATTTAATATATGGGGGTTATATAATATATGGTGGGTTATTTAACATATGGTGGGTTATATAATATATGGTGGGTTATTTAATATATGTTGGGTTATTTAATATATGGGGGTTATTTAATATATGGTGGGTTATTTAATATATGGGAGTTATTTAATATACAGTGGGTTATTTAATATATGGTGAGTTATTTAATATATGGTGGGTTATATTATAGTGGGCTATTTAATATATGGTGGGTTATTTAATATATGGTGGCTTTTTAAAATTATCCTCTTATTCTTTTATTCAGTATCACCAAGAACTTGCTACATCTACTTCAAGGGAATGATACCAGAATAGATTAATGGAAAATGAAAACAGGAACTGGCCAAGTCAATGCTATTTCACAATTATTCGCTAAAGGAGTTTGCAATACTTGGACTTACTTGCTCTATTACTTTTTCTTGTTGTTGTTCTGTTTCAAATGAATGATTAGCCTGAATTTAAGACATTTTGCACTTGCTGGAATGCCACGTGCCCAGAGGAGGAGAAGGAGGGAGAGGAGAACTCTATGAAAAATCCAAGTATTAGAAACTTGCATGAGATCTGCTCTGCTCCAGTTTCCCCTAAATTGGGAAGCTGATTTCTCTGTAACCTCAAAGAGTTTGAGCTGCCTCTTTAGAGAACAGAAAGAACAATATCTCCTTTTAAAGAGAAGCCACTCCAGCCAAGGTGTAGGGGCTGCCCACCTGCTTCATAGTCAATGGACAAAGGCCGGTGAGCCTTTGAGAACCTCAGTGTCATTATCTCCGTGCCTACGCCATATTTACCAAAAAAGGTTGCTGAGAGACTGATCTATCCCACGTGAGACGAGTATGTGAAAGAGCTTTAAATTCTGCACAATTAAAGTCTGCCCAACCTAGCGAAGGGGAGTGCTCATTAGAGCCATCAACACCATCATGATCCAGAATATAACTTGATGTGCAGGCACAGCCCTGACAGCACCTCCCATGTCTAAACGATACAGTTTGAGCAGAACTAATTCTAATCTGGTCCTGGCAAATGTATCATCTGTGTTCATTTTTATGAGTGATTCCAGGAGTTTGTAATGACTCAGTCAAGGGCTTGGCTTAAACTGACCTTTGGCACTGAGGAGGAAAAAAGACTCATTTTGTCATTCATTCATTCATTCAAGAAACTTTGAGTGCTTTTACAAAGAAGCTCAAACACAAGCCTTTCCATAAGGAAGAACTTAAGCGTTTTAGAGGTACCATTTACACAGGCTCTACACATGTTAAATATTCATTTACCAAGACTGGGTGCGAAATTTCTCTGCAAACTGTTAAGGTCGTAGAAACGTGAGGCACTCACTTAATAAATCATTTTGACCTCTGCCTTAAAGCATGTCCTAGGGATGCTTCTCATTCACCTTCGATCACCTAATTTATGTGCACATAAAGAGTTTTAAATTGTCAAGCATATTTTAAAGCTATGTAACATATTCATCTGCAACGTATCTATTTCAGTGTAGACGTTCTCCAATTCTTTGGAAGCAGTAAAGCTTTTACAATGAATGGAGATGGATTGGAGGGCAGCACCTCAAAGACGCACAAAGACCTTTTCCAGTGAGGGTACCTGGAGGCAAATGATTCACCACTTTTGCAATGGCCTGAGGTTACTGGAGGGAACTTTCTGGGGGTTGGTCCTTCTGGGGCTTGAATCTTCTTAGAAGATTTGGTTCTACCAGCCTCCCACCCTGACTTGCTCTACCACAGCCTGCACAGACCATGCCTTTTTAGGGGATGTTTGCTAGGTCTCTGGAGACCCAGGAGGCTTCGTCTAGTCTTCTGGGCTTCTCCCCATCCTATCTGCTTCCTGAGTGGGGCAGAGATGCACTGAGAGGAACTTTCGAGCCAGTGAAACCTCACACCTCAGATGGGATTCACACCCAGTCAAAACTCAAATTGGGACTTGAACCCACAGGCCGGGACTCGAACCCACTGTCTTTGAATTGAAATCACATACCTGGTCTAAGGACTTAATCAAGCTCAGGTTCTTTATGTCTCATCACAGAAGGAATTCAGCAAGAAGCAAAGTGATAGGTAAGAAGTGGATTTATTTAGAGAGATACACATTCCATAGACAAAATGCGGTCCATCTCAAAAGGTGAGAGCGGCCCCAGAATATGGGATGGTTAGTTTGCAGGGCTGGGTAATTTCATAGGCTAATGAGTGGGAGGAGTATTCTATTTTGGGGAAGGGGTGGAGATTTCCAGGAATCAGGCCACTGCCCACTTTTTGGCCTTTTATGGTCGGCCTGGGAACTGCCCTGGCACCTGTGGGTGTGTCATTTAGCTGGTGTGTTACGATGAGCAGATGCTGAGGCTCAAGGTCCACTAGAAGCCAAATCTTCTGCCATCTTGGGCCTTATTGATTCTGACCAGTCTTTGCCGTATCCTCAACGGCTATGTCATTCTTTTAAAGGCTGTGCCCTGCCCCCTTCCCTCCTGTTTCACAAGCAGATGCTGGGATGTCCTGCTCTTCAGACAGTACCCCAGGGTTTGGGGAAAAGCTCTTCCCTGAAAGGACACTGAGAACTGGAGTAACCAGGACATAAAGAGGGTGCGCAACTTTCTAATCTTTAGCAGGAGACAATGGACGCAGAAGAAAAAGAGCACGTGGTCTTTGGGATTATATAGCGGGGTGCTTACACTGAGTTTGTCCTTTCATGGTTCCAGCCACTTAACCCCTGTAAGCCTCGGTTTCTTCATCTGTAAAATGGGGAGGATAATAACTCTTACAGGTTTACTGGGAAGACTAAATGAAGTAACTACTCTCTGTAAAGTAACAAATGCAGAAGAGTGGGTTTAAAAATAATGGTCAACACCGTGGCCCATCATAGGCGCTGTCATAAATGCTCACGCAAGCACACGACACCATGAGCTGCTACTCTCTTCCAAATCTGGGGACAATGGGACGTGAATGCACTGCCCAGGAAGCATGCTGCTCTGGCCTTTTCCTCCACTTCTATGCCTGTCTTCTCAACTTCAAAGCTTGTTCAAGGCCTCCCATCTGCCTTATACACCAAAAATTGTCTCCCTGTCTTCTTTCTGCCCTCCCTGCCAAGTTCTTGTCCAAAGGTTATCAGACAAGGGACCCCACCGTTGTTCTCAGTGAGCCCGCCTCACGCCTCCCTTGGGTGCTCCAGCTTGAGCCTGCCTATCTCTCTCCTCAGCTGCAATACCACCTCTTTGCTGGTCTCCCTGCCCCCGACCCTCCTCCCACCCCACACCCTCGATCTCTACAACCCACAGATCTTATCAAGCCTCCTATTTATAATCTGTGCATTGAGGTGCACATACCCTATGGTCAGGCTGATCCACTGAGTACAGAAAGACAAACGTTAGAACTTTATTTACATATATTTTATATCTCATTCATTTTCATTTCTATTCATGAGTATGTTTTACATTTAGAGCTAACATTTCTTGAGCACTTGCTGTGTGCTGAGTCCCCTTGCGTTTGTCCTATCAACTCAGACAGTCATCCGAACAACCCTGGGATATCACCTCCATTTTAAAGATGGGGAAACTGAGGCACGGTTATGTTAAGTAACTTACCTGAGGTCACACAACCAATAAGGGGCTGAACCTGTGCTTTTTTTTTTTTTTTTTTTTGCGGTATGCAGGCCTCACTGCTGTGGCCTCTCCCGTTGCGGAGCACAGGCTCTAGACGTGCAGGCTCTGGGGCCATGGCTCACTGGCCTAGCCACTCCGCAGCATGTGGGATCCTCCTGGACCGGGGCACAAACCAGTGTCCCCTGCATCGGCAGGCAGACTCTCAACCACTGCACCACCAGGGAAGCCCTGAACCTGTGCTCTTAAAATTATTCCAATAAATATGTACACATTGGGATTGAATACTCAAAATATGGTTGTATAATTTTTTTAATTAAATTTAATTTTTTAAATTGAAGTATAGTTGATTTACAATGATGTGTTAGTTTCAGGTATACAGCAAAGTGATTCCATTTTATATATATTCTTTTTCAGATTCTTTTCCCTTATAGGTTATTACAAGGTATTGAATAGACTTCCCTGTGCTGTAAAGTAGGTCCTTGTTGGTTATCTATTTTATATATAGTAATGTGTATATGTTAATGCCAAACTCCTAGTTTATCCCTCCCCTCCCTTTCCCCTTTAGTAAGCATTAGTTTGTTTTCTATGTCTCTGGTTGTACAATTTTTAAAGTGTGGACTAACTCCATGCTCTTTATCTTGGCCTTGCAGAGCTGTTAGGATCTGCCTGCTGCCTACCTCTGTACGCTTCTTTCTGAGCACCTCCCTCCCATTATAGAAACACCAGGCTTCAGGCCTCCAAGCCTTTACTGGAGCTGTTATCTCTGCCCGGACTGCCCTGCCCTCAGGACCTGTCAGCACAGGTGAGATTCGAACTGTAGGGGAAATGTGTGCTTTAATGGGAAACTCTGTATTGTTTAAAGGACAGCTTCCAGTTTATCTGATGGATTCCATGGGAGCTATTTTACAACTCTGGAAATTATAGATAACTGGTAGCAATGCCAACTAATTCTTGTTTCTAGACATGTAAATTCTGTTCTGTCCACAGGGGTGCAATTGACTTCTCTCTGTACTGTGAAAGAAGCGGGTTTTGCCTCTATTTGCACGTTCATTTCAATATTCCTCATCTCCACATATGCCAGTTCTTTGGATTCTCCTTTGAACTGGTTATAACATCTGCCTGGTTCCCTCACTGATGAATGAAATAAATGAAATCTTTGGCACATACTTACTTTCTACCTGTATGAGGGTCACGATGCTGTCCTTGTTTGAAAATTATCATTTAGTAACAATGAGCTCTGACCCCGAACCCATGCTCCTTACCCTCATCTCATTCATTTGCTGAAAACCTACTAGTGCCTGGCCCCATGTTGGGTGCTTGAGATCAGGGATGGGTCAAACATGGTCCCTGCCTCCTAGTGACTCCAAGTCAGGCTAGTGGCAGAGGCATAAAGACACAGACAGAAACTGTGAGATCAAAGTGAGGCGTCCTGAGCTCTAATTGGGAACACAGAGAAAGTTTGCTGAGAATCAAGGTAAAACCTAATATAATGAGTTAATACCACTACAACAAATACTAAAATTCTATCACCCCCAGTTTGGACAAAATATAATTTTATGTTGAATATTACTTGAATTAAGTGAAGGAAACCTTGGCAACATCTGGATTCTCATGAGGTAGGTTAGTAATGATATTTGGCCTGCCCTGTACTTGAAATAATACTATACTTGAAATAATACTATATGCTTTTCCAAAGAACATAGTTTAATATTTCCAAATTCCAGGACAAAACTGCTTAGTTAGATTTATTCAAACAATAGTCAGTCATCAAACAGCCATCCCCGTGGAAAGAAAAATATAGACCTAGGCAACAATGGGACCATAAAGCTTTCCTGACACAGGACGAATGGAATGGGAACATGTGTGAATTTGAAATTAAAACTAAGACGTGCATAGATTTAACTGAACTTTGGATTGGTTATCCATATGTAACGTTGTCTCTTCCAAGTCAACTGATTTTATTTGTCTTTGTATTCCAAATGCCTTACCCAAATAATTTATCCATCCATTCATCCATCATTTATTCATTCTAAAATCTTCACTGAATGCCTGCTTGGATCTATAGGTACTTGAGGGGGTATATGATGAAAAAAAGACTCAGCTCCTTTCCTCGAAAAAGGCGTACAGTCTTGTGGCTAGAGATGGGGGCAGGGCCCACACGTAAATACCCATAGTGCAATTAAATTCATGTTACAATATAGGTTATATTCAAAGTGCTATGAGAACGGACGAGAGAGTGAGAATGAAGGAGATAGGGAGAACTTGTGAGAAAGGAGGTGCTGTGAGGAGGCAGACAAGTTGACACCAGAGGAGAGACACAAGACTAGGCTGGGCTACAAATACCCAAAATGGCAGCTCACTCCCACTTTCAGGAGGATGTGTGTCAAGAGTGTCATTAAAATATAATTTTCACAAAGCTAAAAACATGATTTTCCTACAAACGTAAAACAGTGTCCAAAATGTCTTTCAATTTTTTTCATTCATAAGATGTTAAAGGCAGTTCGAATGAGAATTTAAGGAACTAGGTATTTGTGGACAATTTAACTTAAAAAAAGTAAGATTCCAGATTGGATACAAAATTAGTTAATAAAGAATAACTTCTGGATTGTTGACGGAAGGGGTCCTGACCTTGCTGAGACTTATCCCCAGGTTCAGTGAACAGGGCTAAATGTCCTACTAAAGACCTACCAGCCTGGGGATTTGTGGGCCCCTCCAACCAAGCTTGAGATGATCCTGGCAAGGGTACTCTTTAGAAGACAAACGGTCTTACCCACAACTGTTTTCTGGATTCCTTCTTCCTATATTTTATGTGAAGGGTGTGGAAGTTTGTAAGAAAGAAGTATTTAGGCATTTGGAGGGGAGCATTCATATTTTAAGGTCCATGGTATCACAGTGTCATAAAAATTATCTGAAACTTGGAATTGCAAGAGAGCTTACTGGGTGTTTTTTCAGTGCAGTTCTGGGCTGTGACCTTTGATTGGCTTTCTACTGACAAGGCTATTTTAAATTCTGTAAGGGCTAAAGTTAGTGTGTAGATTTTTTCTTTTCGTTTTTTGGTTTGGGAGCTTGTTTTTTCGGGGGGGTTGCTTTTGTTTTGGTAGAGATGCAAAACTTCTGACTGTATTAAGCTCACGTAGTTCACGCTGCAATGACCTTTGTGGTATTTCAATGGCACTGGGTTTACCCAATTTGGGTTTTTTTTTTCTGGGTCAGTTGTAGCAGCAGTGGTGGGACCAGCAGAATGAGCTGATGTGCCAGATTCCCACTGAGGTCACTCCTCCCCAGGGCTTTGAGAAAATTCAACCAGCACAAAACAAGAAAGAGGCTGGTGGGTGTTTTTAGGAAACAAGAGTTTGTTACGACAGACAAAATAGTTTGGGGCCTGGGGAGGAGGGGGCAAAGTGGTCTGAAGAAGCTTGTGAGTTGTGTTAAGGAGGGCGCACGTTCTCCATTCCGGACTTGAATGAAAGGCAAGCATAACCCAGAGGAGTTTAAGCCACAGAGAGCCATGGGTCCAGCATGACTGGTCCGAAAGATTGGAGTCAAGAAACGCAGCAGGAGGTACAGGGGTTGTTCGGGGCTGGATGATGAGGGCTTGGATATTTTAGAGAAATACTGAGGTGGCAGAATTACAGAGTTGGTAACGAATCATGTGAGGAGTGAAAGGGAAGTCGAGAATCTCTGCGAGGTTTCAAATCTGAGTGTCTGAGGGGAAGGTGTACCATTCAAAATATTAACTAAAAGCAGGTTGAGGGAAAAGGGTGGAAGATGCTGAATTTAGTCCTGGATATAGGGAGCACCAGGTAGGAGCTGAGAATCTCAGCGAACCAGATAGAACGCAGGGAGCCCCTGGGGTCTTTGTTTTCCATGATGGGCCGGCCTCGAAGTAACCTGCACCCTTGAAAGTATTTATAGAAGCAACCCAGTCTAAGGCTCACATGACAATTCTGGCAGAGTGGGAAGCTTCCATCAACCTTGTAGTCAATTATTTGTGAGGATTTGAATACCTGCTGTGATAGGCAAGGGCTGGGCTGGAGTTACTCAGACGTGTTCCTCGTCCTCTGAAAGCGCGTTGTATCTGAGAAGTTAGCAACAGCAGATGAGATGAAGGGTGGGGAGGGGCCCTGAGAGTCACGGGGAGGAGAGCACCCGCCTCCTGGCTGCAGGCAGCTGCTCCTTCCAGGGGCACAAGGTCAGCTGGTCACAGGGCTTCTGTGCTGCCTTCGTCTGATAAGGAATCACTCACAGGAGGAAGGGGAGAAAGTAACAAAACATAAAGTGGTTTCTGATGTGAGTGTTTTGCAATCCTCTTTGGGTCATTTTAAGGAACAAGCCCCTGTGTTCTTACAGAACTTGGAAATCAACAGCCATAGATGACCTGAGTCATGAAATGTTTAAGGCCTGGACCAGGCTCCTAGAAATCCTTCGGACATTGCTTCTCCCTAAAAGGAAGACAGAACATAGCTTTCCTTTTGCCTTCCCTCTGTTCCTCTCCCCAGCCCTAATCTCCCTCTCGTATTCTCTCCCTCCCACCAGCTCCCACCCCTCTCTCGCGCTCAACTTTTTCTTTCTCTCTGGAATGCAGGCG
Source organism: Neophocaena asiaeorientalis asiaeorientalis (assembly GCF_003031525.2). Lineage (NCBI taxonomy): Eukaryota > Metazoa > Chordata > Mammalia > Artiodactyla > Phocoenidae > Neophocaena > Neophocaena asiaeorientalis. The sequence goes on along the minus strand of NW_020174037.1, from coordinate 3,480,259 downwards.
CTAAGAAATAAACTGACTTGATGCTTTTACTCCCTAGTCAGTAGCATAATATCACCAAGGGGTCAGGTTCAGGTACAAGGTCTCAAGCCTTTTAAAGGCTGCATATCTTTTCCAAAAGCCTTTATTGGAGGGAGGCGAGACTCCCCAGTTATCCATCTCTCAGTCTCTCAAAGGCTGCCCCATCCTTCTCCCAGGTGAACACGATTCTCCTTCCTTGAAGCTCACGTAGCCCTTGACCTGCGTCTCCCTTTCTTTTCTGCCTCTTATAGTAGCAGCCTGCACGGACAGTAAGTTTCACTGTTGGAGCCCTAGTGCCTGGCATAGGTCCAGGAACACAGCAGATGCTCAGTAGTCTTTGACGGAAGTAGGAATTTGTCACTGGGTCCCTCAGCACCTATCATGGTGCTGACCGCTTAGTAGGCTCTCAGTAGTCATCGGCTGGATGTATGGACATAAACGCATCTTTTCTCTCTGATTGACCAGTATTAGATGAGCTATTACTGTACAGTTCCTGTTCCTTCTCCACCTCACCCCCCGCCCCACCCCAAGCCTAATTTAGCACTTTGTACATGGTGAGCGCTGGGCACATATTTTTTTAAGTTATTTCTATGAGGAACTCTCTGTACTTTGCAACTTTCATGTAAGTCTAAAATTATTCCAAAATACAAACTGTTTTAAAAAATTAATTTGATCTTCCTTTGGAAATTTTCTTCTGCCAGTAAACCACCAAAACACTCAGGAAGTTTTTTTTACAGCTCTTTCCATTGAGAACCCTGCTTTTTATTTCACAATTTACATAGATTTATTTTATTTTATTTTATTTTTTTTGCGGTACGCGGGCCTCTCACTGTTGTGGCCTCTCCCGTTGCGGAGCACAGGCTCCGGACGCGCAGGCTCAGCGGCCATGGCTCACGGGCCCAGCCGCTCTGCGGCATGTGGGATCCTCCCGGACCGGGGCACGAACCCGTGTCCCCTGCATCGGCAGGCGGACTCTCAACCACTGCGCCACCAGGGAAGCCCACATAGACTTATTTGAAAAACATTTATATTATCATATGCCAAGAACCACTCTGGGTCCTCTGTAAATATAACTCATTGAATCCTCATAATAACCCTGTGGTATCCTTATAGGTAGTAGGATTCTCTGTCCACAAATAAACATTGAGGCATAGAGAAGTTAGGTGGCAGTCATTGGGAGGCACAAAGCTGCACGAAGTCTGGTCACGTTAGGATATTAATTCCTCTCCTGGGACTTCTTTATTCATGAGCTGAGAGATGGTCTTGTTCTACTCAGCGTGAACAATCCAGTGTATGAGGTTCTGTCACTGGAGGTGACGCTATCATGTAGCTCAGAGAGAAAGGCCACCATGTTTGCTTTCCCTGGACACTTCCTAGAAGAAAGAATGATCCCTCTTTCCATCAGTCAGCACGTGAAGCCGGCTTCATGTCTACCTCAGCTGCAGAGCCCAGGTCAAAGTCAGCCAAGCTGATGGTCAAGTTACCGCTTTATTCTTGTCGGTATGAGCAAACTCCCAGCTCATCTTCACACCTCATATGTTTTTCTAACTTTCTGAGTCAGCTCATCCATTCCTAAATGTTTTAACTACTCCTTTTATGCTGACCACTCTCCCCAGTTTCTGTCTCCAGACTTCTCTCCGGCGATCTGGCCCTGCATATCATTCTGCCTTGATGTACAGGTGCAACTGCCATCCCCTTGGTCACCCACGCCGTCTTGGTGGCCTTATCCCCACCTCCTGCCCATCCTCCCACCTGCAGGGTTCAGATACTTCTAACTCTTTCCAACTTGCAGGGCTTCCCTGGTGGCGCAGTGGTTGAGAGTCCGCCTGCCGATGCAGGGGACGTGGGTTCGTGCCCCGGTCCGGGAAGATCCCACATGCCGCGGAGCGGCTGGGCCCGTGAGCCATGGCCGCTGAGCCTGCGCGTCCGGAGCCTGTGCTCCGCAACGGGAGAGGCCACAACAGTGAGAGGCCTGCGTACTGAAAAAAAAAAAAAAAAAAAAAATTTAAATCAAATTAAACCAAGTTGCAGCCTTTGTTCTCCTTTCCCTCTTCCTGAAATAAGCTCTACCGCCTGGCCTATCTGGTGGATTCCTATCTGTTTTTTCATAATTCACCGCAAATATCTAGTCCTCTTGGTAACCTCCCTTGACATTACTAGAAGTCACTTCTGGGACCTCTGACTGTCAAAGTCATGGATTCTCCATGCCACAAGCTTATTGCCAACTCTGGTCTTAAATGATTTTCTGCACAACTTTTCTCAAGATATTTTTTTTAATTGACAAACATTTACATAAACTGAAACTGCACAGATCTTAAGTGTATAATTAGATGTGTTTTAACAAATGCAGACACATGAAATAAACACATTAATCAAGAATCAGAACGTTACCATCCACCTGGAACGTTCCCTCATGCCTGTTCCCCATTTCTACCCTCATAGGCAACCAGTGTCCCAATATCTCTCACCAAAGATTCAACATGTGATCTTCAATTTTATATGTGTCTGATCTTGCTGGGACCAACTTATCAAAATCATTTTCCATCTTACATATTTTCAGTGTCTCTCCATGGCTTAAAGGCCCAAAGTTGTTTTGTTTTCTTTTGTTTTTTGTTTTCTTTTGCAGTACGCGGGCCGCTCACTATTGTGGCCTCTCCCGTTGCGGACCACAGGCTCCGGACGCGCAGGCTCAGCGGCCATGGCTCACGGGCCCAGACGTGCCGTGGCATGTGGGATCTTCCTGGACCGGGGCACGAACCCGTGTCCCCTGCATCGGCAGGTGGACTCTCAACCACTGAGCCACCGGGGATGCCCCTAGGCCCAAAGTTTTTAAGGGCCACCTTCACAATAAATCTATGAAAGAGCCACAATTAACCCCAAAGTTCAGAGGAGCCATGGAACTTACCCAGGGTGTTGCCCACAGGACAAAGCAGGACAGGAAGATAGAGTTGCTAGTCTCAAAGCCCTACCTCTTTCCTTTCTGAGAAGAATAATATAATGTCATCAAAAGTATATGTATTTAGGAGAATCCTCACCCCAATCCCATTCTTAGAAGCTCCTTCCGGTTAGCCCATTTTTCCTCCCACCAGTGTTTTAGGGCCCTCAGGTGAACCCAGAATCTGAGGGTCCACAAAGCGCAGGAACCCCAAGCCCAGTACCCATTTTTTTTTGCTTTGTCCTCTTGCTACCCCTGGCAAATAAGTATCAACTGACCTGCTCTGGACATCCCAGTATTCTTTGATAACCATGCCTTGGAGGAGAGGGGAGAGGTATTTGAGGCATTTAAACATAATTCATATGGTGCTGGAGTCAATTCAATGAAAACTTTTGAGCACCGATTCTATACTAGATGCAGGGAACACGAGGCTGACCAAGGTTCAGTCTGAATTTCAGGGAACTCACAGCCTAGTGAGATAGAGAGATGAGCCAGTATGCAAACGAGAGAGGCCTCGGCATCAGCTGTCAATTGTGGGACCCCCTTTCTAGAGGAGTTGAGACTAGAAGTTTTCTTGGAGGTGTCAGCACTTGTGATACTCCTTGAAAGTTGACAAATTAGATTTCTATACCTGGAAACGTGTGAGCCAAGTCTTAGAGGTGGAAGAGTACAATTAAGATAACGAGGCAGGACTTCCCTGGTGGTGCAGTGGTTAAGAATCCACCTGCCAATGCAGGGGACACAGGTTCAGCACCTGGTCTGGGAAGATCCCACATGCCGTGGAGCAACTAAGCCCGTGCACCACAACTACTGAGCCCACATGCCACAACTACTGAGGCCCGTGCGCCTAGACCCATGCTCCGCAACGAAGAGTAGCCCCCGCTTGCCGCAACCAGAGAAAGCCTGCACGCAACAACGAAGACCCAATGCAGCCAAAAATAAATAAAATTTAAAAAGATAATGAGGCAATGCCCAGGAGAGCGTGGCTGGAGCCAGAGGCTCATTTGAGGCACTCGTGAAAGATTGGGGTGAGCTTGGTTGGTTGGGACCGTCTCACAGAGGGCCCTGACGCCAGACTGTGGCGAGTTTGACTTCTGATGGGGATCAGTATACAGATTCAGGTTTAAGAGGATGTTGGAGCACTGAGAAGATGGACTGTGGAGGAGGAGGACAGAAGAGGAGGTGTCCTCAGATGAAAGATGATGCAGGCCTACGTGTAGAGCAGGGACAGCGGGGCAAAAGGCACAAGAGTGAGAGACTGGCAGAGAAAAAGTGATGTCTTCGAGGACAACGTTAGCACAGCAGAAAAGAAAGGGGCTCCAGGGCCAGATCTGTAGCTGGCAGCCCGAGGGGCAGAAGAACTCACCGCGGAAGGTGGTGGCACACACCAAGCTCAGGACAAACTGGAGACAAGCGGTGCTTTGGGGGAATTGGCAAGAACAGGGGAGGCGAGTGTACTGTACCACTGACTCTTCAGCAAGCACACCCGACAAAGTCTGTCAGAATGTTGTTTGTTTTTGTATGTGTTTGCTTTTTGTGTTTTTGTTTTTGTTGTTTTGTTTGCGGTATGCAGGCCTCTTCACTGTTGTGGCCTCTCCCGTTGCGGAGCACAGGCTCCGGACGCGCAGGCTCAGCGGCCATGGCTCACAGGCCCAGCCGCTCCGCGGCATGTGGGATCTTCCCGGACCAGGGCACGAACCCGTGTCCCCTGCATCGGCAGGCGGACTCTCAACCACTGCGCCACCTGGGAAGCCCCTTTGTTTTTGTTTTTAAGTCTGTGTTGGGCAAACAGCACCGCAGACTCCTGGGAGCAGAAACAAAGGGAATCTCTCTTAAGGTTTAATCAACCACTGCAACAGAAGTTAAAATTGGGAGAACACACTCCTCCCCTCCTCACGGACCCTCTTCTAGTGGAAAGGGGGCTTCCCAGGGAATCAGAAGACCTGAGTTCCTGTGTTGCCACCTAACTGGGAGACCTGGAGTACGTTCTTGTCCACTTACTCCACTTTCATCATCACATTTCCTGCCTTACCATCCTCACAGGCTGGTTTTGAAGATCAAATGATACTCTAAATGAATGAAGTTTATGAAAATATAGAGTGCTATTCAAATATGAGACAGTCTTGGGCTTCCCTGGTGGCGCAGTGGTTGAGAGTCCGCCTGCCGATGCAGGGGACACGGGTTCGTGCCCCGGTCCGGAAAGATCCCACATGCCGTGGAGTGGCTTGGCCCGTGAGCCATGGCCGCTCAGCCTGCGCTTTCGGAGCCTGTGCTCCGCAATGGGAGAGGCCACAACAGTAAGAGGCCTGCGTACCGCAAAAAAAAAAAAAGTCAAATATGAGACAGTCTTGTTACTATTACTGTTACTGTTACTATTGTATGCCATCTGCCAGGAAGAAAGAAGCCCTGATGTCACCATTCCTTTATACCAGCACCTAGAAAAGGTAAAACTATCACTAGCAAGATCTTGTTTGGCCCCAAGAAACTGTAAATGCCATTGACCCAAAAACATGACGCATTTTATAGCATGTTTCTAAGTAACAGTTTTCCACAAAAAAGAACAATGTCCCTTGGCTTGAGGGTTTTTAGCAAGACTTACTTATTTTTCCATCTTAAAGAATGTCTAAGGATTTATGGGAACACCAAATCATCTGTAAATCCTTTCATTTCCTACTAATTATCCACAAAAGTACTTCTGACTGGGCTTCCCTGGTGGCATGGTGGTTGGGAGTCCGCCTGCCGATGCAGGGGACATGGGTTCGTGCCCCGGTCCGGGAAGATCCCACATGCCGCGGAGCGGCTGGGCCCGTGAGCCATGGCCGCTGAGCCTGCGTGTCCGGAGCCTGTGCTCTGTGGCGGGAGAGGCCACGGCGGGGGGAGGGCCGCATACCGCAAAAAAAAAAAAAAAAAAGTACTTCTGACTAATATATAATGGGCTATAACATCCTGAAGAGCATCAAGCTTTCACTCGGACAAATGCTTCTGGGCGATCTAGACGGAGCAGGGAGCCTGAAGCCAAAGGAACTTCAGGGGTGTCCCATCTCGTCCTCATGTAGGGTCCCCACCTAAATGGCATTCTGACAAAAGGGGCTTTTTTCAAAGGGGGAAAACTTCTCATGGAGAAAGAAAACCAGATCATGTGCTGGGGGTGGAAACTTCTTGGCTCTGTCTGTACCACGCACCTGTTGAGCACATACCCTACCTTCACCATCACCACCCCCAAAAAGAACCTCTGGCCCATGCACATGGGGACTAAACAAGGTGCCCACATTCTAGGAGTTTGCAGAGTTTCTCAGGGTTATTGCAGAGCAAGCTCTTGACTATTTATCTCTGCTCAAAAAAGCCTTCATTGTGGGGACTTCCTGCTCGATTTCATTTTCAGTCAACGAGAATGTGACGTCATGACTTCAACATCAGTTCAATAAGATTATTCTGCCACTTTGTGCCAGACACACTGCCCTAGGCCCTGGGGAAACGGGATATATACGGCCCCTGCCCCACGGTACTTACAGTCCAGTGTATGAAATTGACTGTGTTCAAGAGTAAGATGGGACCTGACAAATGAATGGATAAAGAAGATGTGATATATATACACAACAGAATATTACTCAGCCATTGAAAAAGAATGAAATAATGCCATTTGTGGAAACATGGATGGACCTAGAGATTATCATACCAAGTGAAGTAAGTCAGACAGAGAAAGACAAACATCATATGGTATCACTTACACGTGGAATCTAAAAAAATGATACGAATGAACTTATTTACAGAACAGAAATAGACTCACAGACATAGACAACAAACTTATGGTTACCAAAGGGGAAAGGGAGAGGGGAGGCATAAATTAGGAGTTTGGGATTAACGTATACACACTACTATATATAAAATAGACAAACAACAAGGACCTACTGTATGGCACAGGGAACTACATTCAATATCTTGTACTAAGTACACCTGAAACTAACACAACATTGTGAATTAACTATACTTCAATTTAAAAAATGGTGAAAGTTTTTAAAAAAGAGTAAGACAGGACCATTGAAAATCCTTTCTATTTTCAAATTCACACTTTTTTTTTTTTTTTTTTTTTTGACTGCATCAGATCTTAGTTCTTTGCAGCACACAGGCTTCTCTCTAATTGCGATGCCCAGGCTCCAGGGTGCGTGGGCTCTGTAGTTTGCAGTACGTGGGCTCTCTAGTTGTGGCTCAGGGGCTCAGTAGCTGTAGCACGCGGGCCCAGCTGCCCCACCGCATGTGGGGTCTTAGTTCCCCAACTAGGGATCAAACCCGCGTCCCCTGCACTGGAAGGTGGACTCCCAACCACTGGACCACCAGGGAAGTCCCCAAATTCACACTTTTTGAATGACACGCGTCTCACATGTTTTTTTCCATTTGTTTGTTTTTAAAAATCATGGTTACTCGGGCTTCCCTGGTGACGCAGTGGTTGAGAGTCCGCCTGCCGATGCAGGGGACACGGGTTCGTGCCCCGGTCCGGGAAGATCCCACATGCCGCGGAGCGGCTGGGCCCGTGAGCCATGGCCACTGAGCCTGCGCATCCGGAGCCTGTGCTCCACAACGGGAGAGGCCACAACAGTGAGAGGCCCGCGAACCGCAAAAAAAGAAAAAATCATGGTTACTCTTTTGCCCACCCCGAATGAAACAAGGAATTGAGAAAGAATCCGGTTAACCTGACCCATGTGTACAGAGATGCTGGACAATTACAACTCCTCACACCTGCATAGGAGACATGATGTTCTGTCCTGCTGCCTATAGTGGTCAGATTAACCTAAACCCATCAGAAAGCTAACTGTCCTCAGCCAACTCAGCAGAGGCTTCAAGTTACAGCATAGGGAAAGGCAAAGCACAGAATAATACTATGATAAAAAAAAAAAGTTTGGTAGGAGAAAAAAAGCATTTTAAGTGAGTGCTGGGCAAAGTCTTGCAAACTCATATGAAGGATACACAGGGGAATCCTTCTCAAGGTTGACCAGACCAATTTTACCCTCCCTTAAAAAAACTGGCATAGACTGAATGAGCTAGTTGGAACCTTAGGTTTCATTCCAAGAAACTGGCAGTGTCTCTCACCACTGATCTCCCTAAATTGATGGATGGTAGCAATTATATAGAGTTATTTATGTAATGTGTTGTAATAGCAGCACACGCTGGCTGTCACTTTGACCCAGACACCCCCTCTCCCAATTATAAAGAAACCCTATCACAGAACTGCCTTCAACAAGGGGCTAGGAAGAGGAAAAAAATCTCTTCAGTCTACCTCTCATGGAAATAGAAACTTTGAAGGCCTTAGAGGAAATAATGTCCCTTCTGTAGGAATACTTAACAAGTATTGTTCAATATTAATTTGTCTTTGTGGTTTATCAGTCCATCTGGGCATCTCTCCATGCTTGTCCTTGTAGCAAGCAAAGATGAATAATTTAAAGCCTGAATGCCATTCTTTCACTCAATGGGTATTTAATGACTGTGTATTAAGTACAGAGTGCTGGTCTATTCTCTAGGGGGATGCAAAGGTGAAACAGGGCTCCTGTGCTCGGAAGCAAGGTGCCTGATGTCTTCAAGATAAGAACAGCAATAACAAGCTCAATAATCACAGCTCTCATTTACTGAGTACCCACTGTGTACCAGGCGTTGCACTACGTGCTTTAACACACAATCCCTTATAACCCCCAGTGAGGCCGTCCTCCTCTCCTGTCCTCCCACCTTTAATCACTGATTTCTTTGCTCTTCCTTGAGCATGTAGGTGTGCTCCCACCTCAGGGTCTTGCACTGTTTCCTCTCTCTGAACAGCCCTCCACCCAGAAATCCATGGCTCACTCGCTCATTCATTCAGCTTTCGGCTCAAATATCCCTCTAACTGGCAGGCCTTTCCTGACCACCCGAGGTAGACGAGCAGCGTCTTCACCTTTCCCCACTCATTTGCCTCCAGAGTATTTGTCACTTCTGACAAAGTAGAGGTCGCTTTGAAATTGACTAGGAATCAGATAGTGGTATAGTCACACAACATGGCAATGTGATAAAAACCACTGAATTACACATTTTAAATAGGCGAATTTTATAGTATGTGGATTATATGGCAATACGGCTGTTTAATAAAGTAATAGACTGAAAAGAGTTTATTATCTCTTTCTCCCCCTCTTGGAGGCAAGCAGGACTCTGTTCTCTTCCCAGTTTTTTTTTTTTTTTTTTTGCGGTATGCGGGCCTCTCGCTGTTGTGGCCTCTCCCATTGCGGAGCACAGGCTCCGGACGCGCAGGCTCAGCGGCCATGGCTCACGGGCCCAGCCGCTCCGCGGCACATGGGATCCCCCCGGACCGGGGCACGAACCCGTGTCCCTTGCATCGGCAGGCGGACTCTCAACCACTGCGCCACCAGGGAAGCCCTCTTCCCAGTTTTATTCTTGGGGCCAAAAGAAGCAAGGAGCACAGAGTCATCATTCAATAAATATTTGCTGAATGAATGAACATGTGAGAAGGAACGTTGAAAACTGAAAAAAGCATTGATTTGCCCCAAGGATATTAGTATTTTTTTTCCCATCACTGAAGATTGGTTTCTTCTAGAAGTCAGATCAGAATAAGTCCTGGAACCTTTTGTCTGCTTCTCAAGGAATTAGTTGGGCTTCTAGATTTCTTTTTTACTTTTTTTTTTTCAGTCAATTGCCATGTCATCAAACTGAGAAGTGATAAAAACACTTAACTGATATACCTTTCTAGATTCACACACTAGCTCTGCCAATTGTAGTGTATGGCCTCAATGAAATCACTTATTTTTTTTAACCTCAGTTTCCACATCTGTAAAATGGGGATCATAATATCTTACTGAGTTCTTACGAGGATTGAATAACAGAATATACATGGACTATCCTAGCAGCTTCTAGATGTATAATAAACAGCCAAGAAGTGTTTTCATATCTGCCAAAGCATCTTGAGGATATTCAATTTTAAACCGAGGGTGCAAAAACTTCACACACACAGACACAAAAACCCACATCTCAAGACATGTGAACCTGGATTTTAAAGCAACAAGAAAATGCCATGACTGCCCTTCCATTGGGTGTCTAGTTACATCCCCACCTCACCTCCCATCGTCATGAATGTGGACCTCTTGACTTCCACACCATGGGCATTGTTCAGCACAGCAGAGTGGAAGAGGTGCTGGCTGACCTAGGTTTGAACCTGAGATCTGCCTCTTTGTAACACTGAGCAAGAAGCTTGATTGCTCTAATTCTCAGTTTCCTTGTCCATCTGATAGGAATCACTTTCAATTCTCCCCCCATCCCCTTTCTTGTTGAGTCAAGGTGGAATGAAGTAACAGACACGCAAACACAGCACACATTCCTAATAATCGAAGTGCCTTCTATTCCCCACCCCCGCTCACCGGATGTCAGAAAGGCTTTCTTTCATTCGTGCCTTCAGTCATTCAGTATTTAATGGGTACCTCCTCTACTGGGCTTTGAGGAAACAAGGATTAGTAAGACAGCTGTGATCGTGCAATACTCCCCTTGCAGAGCACAGAGTCTGCAAACCCCAGGTGAAAGAACCCTCTCTTCTGCCTTTGGGCCACCTTCCAAGTAGGAGCAGTAAACCTTGGGCTCCGGAGGAGGGAGCAGCCCTCTAATCCTTCCTCTCCTTCCCTCTCCAGGGTTCCGGAACTCTAGGAGTTGGAATTCCTGGAAGGAGGAACTTTTAGTCTCTCCCCATGATCACACAAATGAACCAAGGCAAACCATCCCTCCAGCTCCCAAGAGTCCTGGATTCCTTGAAAGGATAAAATCTGATTCCTGGCCCCAAAGTCCAGTGGTACAAGAAGTTGGACTTCTGTTAGCCCCAGTCTCAGGAGGCATCAAAGGAACATCAGATTAATTATCCACACTTGGAAATAGGATCCAGCTATTATTGGGATGATGAAGAACCACCATGGAAGTACCATTCCAGTGAACTTTTTCTGCAATACTGAGATTTTCATTCCAAGAAGGTAGTTATTCCATCTTCCACGGACCAATAGCCTCATTGGAAACAAAGGTATCAATCCTCATGGGTAATCAGTGATTTAAAGCTTGGAGTAGGGGAATCCCCTGGCAGTCCAGTGGTTAGGACTCTGCGATTTCACTGCTGAGGTCGCAGGCTCAATCCCTGGTCGGGGAACTAAAATCCCACAAGCCACGAGGCACGGCCAAAAAAAAAAAAAAAAGAGAGAGAGAGAGAGAGAGCATACAAGTAATACAAAATCGTTAAAAATGAATAAATAAATAAAGCTTGGAGTAGAATAGACAGAATTTGACTCCCTGACTCTCTTTGTAAAGTCCTGTGCGAGTATCAGGGCACTCTTATTGCTTGCCCTTAATCACAATTTGGTAGAAGAAACACATCCCTCCTTTCAGGAGATACCGCCTGTACTGTGCTTGGATAAAAG
>NW_020174037.1:3372819-3468845 GCF_003031525.2 Neophocaena asiaeorientalis asiaeorientalis | reverse complement strand
CCCCCCCCCCCCGGTCTTTGTCATCAGCTTTGACTTCTTGGCCTTGAAAGATGCCTTTGCAGGCGGTCACAAGGCTCCATTGCTGTGTAGCATTGTATGCCTATAAACATAGAGGCTTAGATCTGCTTTCATGGTGTGTGCTCATAGTCCGGAATATAATATTTGCCACATGGATCAATTTCTTTCCTGAAAACCTCAGATTCTTTCACATCTAATAACAAATTATTTTACAACAGATTACCGCATGCATTATCTTACTTAATTTTTATAACAATCCTGTGAGGTAGGTATAATCCTTTTTTACAAAGGAAGAAACCAAGACTTAGTAATTTTATGAGGAATAAAATCAAGACCCACATCCAGGTCCTCAGATTTCAGATCTCGTATTTTCCATCTAGTCCACACTGTCTTGCAACATTTTCCTGGAGTCTTCTTGGAAATTAAATATGTACATATAATATGTATATACAAATAAAGATATATATGTTTGTTCTTATTTTATGGGCAATCATGAGAAACCAAGGTACCAGTTAGCCATGATGCAACAGAGAAGAGTACTTACTCCTTTTCTCTGCCTAGCCCTTTTGTAGTAATCATGGAAATTTAAAGCAGTTTTAATGACTTGAACTTGCTTTAGAATACTCAGTCTCCATCGGAAAAATTGGTATGGATTCTGTTTTCTATATTTGTAGGTGAATCACTGGAAGACTGAGAGAGATCCCTAGGGAGGGAAAGGATCTGGGGCTTCCAATCACAGGCAGAACCACGCACGAAGAGCAAGCTTACTTAAGGAGTGCCCACAGAGCCAGCCAAGCTCCACTGGGGCATAAGAGTATATGCACACACATTTTCTCTTTCTTTATGGGTTTAGGCAATAGATGGGTTTCAAAGAGTTGCATGAAATCACATGTTCATCAGGTCACTCAGTACATAGTTGTAACAGGGATAGTCTTTTGGGGAAAAATACGTAATTGTCTTTTCTCCCCTCTGACTCCACGCTTCTTTGTTCATGATCTTCCCTCTATGCACGTCTGTTCCTCTTCTGAAATATCTTTCTTGAACTACTGGCTCCTAAATCTCCTAGAATACAGGGTTATAGAGGAATAAAACAGGATTTTTAAGTTACCACATTCCTGGTTTAGAAAGTTTAACCAAGTTTACATACTCAGGAAGTCAATCTTTATAACGCACTACTGAGATTCAGCCCAGAGAAAAGCATCACCCACAGAGCTCAAAGCTCATGGACAGCAGAGCTCAGGTGCCCCACATTCTGACCATCTAACAACCCAAACTGCAAAGTACGTGGAAGATTCTGGAGGAACCTGCTGGAGAATGGGCTTATCAACAGCCCCTATGAACATTCCCTGTCCTCTTACTTCCCATACACCCCTCAAGGCTCAAGGAGCAAGGATTAAGGAAAACAGTTTCAAAGCAGAAAAGGAAATGCCCACTCTTCCCCCAGGCTCATCTCATTGCTGAGAAGCATCACACACTGTAGGGTTGTGGATGGCCTGAGCCCCCAGCATTACCGAAACCTCCAGCTGATGCCTGGAAATTTCAGAGCGAGTGTGGCATGGGGTTGAGGACGTAGGCTCGAAGTTGAATCGCTTCAGTCTGAATTCTAGCTCCATCACTTATTAGCTGTTTGACCTTGAGAATAATAACAGTGTCAACCTCACCGTGAAGATTAAATGAATTAACCTGTGTAAAGTATTTGGAAGAGTCGTTTGACACTTCATAGTGAGTACTTCATAAATGTGAGCAGAGTATGGTGGAGTGGCCCCAAGGAAGTTGGGATGGAACCCAAAGCGTTGTCTACTGGGAGTTTCCTCCTTGTCCCTCCCTCGAAGGCCCAGCCCGCAAACTGACTCTTCTCTTAGAAGACCCCCCTCCCTTGGGTTAATCCGCCACTAGGAAGTCCTTTGTCGGGGGTTGGGGGGATGACTCCTTAAGTCCCTGTGGTGTTTTCACCCTCTTAAATTCCCTCACCCCATATTCGACAGTTGACTGTGGCCTCCTTTTCCACTCCAGTCCCCTGATCCTACTTGACTGAGAACTCAATGTAGCTTTCTCCACTTTCCAACCTGAAACTACTAGCATTTAATTTTCTTCAAATAGTCCAAGACTATGGTGATGAAAAAAAGAAGGCATTTCAATAATACTACACTCCTTTTTACTAAGAAAGACAACAAAATTCAACACGCACACACTTGTCTTTATTTAAAACCTCTTCCATAGTATATCTGACATCTGTGACAGCTTTTCCTGCTCAATATTTAAAAACAGCTTAATCCCTCTTTTCAAAGAAAAGCTTCCCTAAGGACCAGCAATTCACTGTAGTGTCAAAATGAGGTGAAGTATGAAAATAGCTCCAACTGGCAACACATCCTCTCAACATATGTTTGCTACCCAGCAAAGTGTAGCAAAAAGAACATGGATTGAAAATCAAAAGACCTAGATTTTCAGATCATTGTTTCCTCTCTTTATGGTTTGCTATGTGACATCGGATATGGAATTTTCTCTCCCTGGATTCAGCTTTTCAATTTCAAAACAAGGGGCTTAAAGTAAAGACAGTGGCCCGTCTTCCCTTCCCTTCCTTCCTTCCTTCTCTTCCTCTTTCCATCTTACTCTTCTCCCTTTCCTTCTCCTTTTTCTTCTTCTGTCTTTCTTCCTTTTTTTTTTTTCTTTCAAGCAGTAGAAATCCCCTCCCTCCCATTAAATGAAGTCTCATCCACTTGGTCAACATCTTAAACATGAAGATAGAGTTGCTCTTTGCGGTGTTTTCCTCGTTGGTTTCCCTCTTGACTTCAGGAGTGTATCTGGTAGCTAACTAGCAACATAGGTCTCCTTAGGACCTAGGTTTTTTGAGGAAAAAAAAAAAGAAAAAAAGGCACTGAATTTACAGGATGAGAAACCATACAGTACAGGGCAAAGCGCATGCGTTTCGGAATAAGACCTCAGTCCAAATCCCAACTCCTGCCTGCTCTTACCAGGGCGTGACTATAGAAGAGTCATTTTGCATGAGTTACTCCTTGAACGCTCATCATCTGTAAAATGGGACGGACACTATCTACTGAATAAGATTATCATGAGGATTCAAGGGAAGAATGTATTAAAGGATGAGTTAAATTCTTAGCATATTATAGGGGCTCAATAAATATTAACCTATTGTTATCACTGGGAAGCCCAATGTCCCACCCAACACCTATGGTCCTGGAATAATGATTAAGAGCACACGCTTTCGTTCTCAAAAGGTTCTGGTTTGGGTAATAGTCATATGATTATTTATTACCATCTCCTGTAGTCACCTCTCCGGTTTTGATTCTGGAGCTCTCAAAACATGCATGAGTCTATTGGTTGGGTCTTAGAATCCCACAAGGGACTGTAGACAAGTTTTTAATGTTAAGGCATAAGGATGTGGTTGGTGTCATGGCAGAGGTAGGTGAGCAGCTCACAGACATAGAAGAAACATTTATTTGATGCTTTGATACTTCACCAGGGGAGAGGTCCCCTCAACCCAGTAACTGGCAAGCTCCATGAGCATCCATATTTGGAGTCAGAGTGGACAAGAGTTCTGAAGGAAGCCAGTTTCCCAGGATGTGTTTGGAGTCAGCAATCCACCATTCATTTCATGTCTCCTGCAATCCTGGTGTTTCCTTTCCTAGTTGAACACAGACATGAACTCTTCACTCATACTGTTGGGATTCAAGCGAAATAAAACACTTGAATTGTAAATTCAGAGCTGGGACTAAGTGAACACTGACCTTAAGAGTGTATAAAGAAAATGTGTGTGGAGGTGTGTATTGTGTGTGATTGTGTGTGTTTTGCGGTTATAAGCAAATAAATCCGTTACAAGCCAACAAACACTTGTGGACTTTTTTTAGTGTTAGTGATTCTGTTCCCAAACCGTTGGCTTATTTGTACAATTGATTAGTCTGTTCATGGAAAGTGAACCACTTCAAAACCGTGTTCTAGGCTTCTACAGCAGCTTTGAGAACAAGAGATTAAACACAAGCATCACTTATCACTTGGGCAGGCTCAACAAACAGCATTTTGGAGTGTTAACAGCCCTTAATAAGGACTCTCACTGGTGTTAGTTAAACAAGCAGGCATTAAGGTGAAGAAGGCACTCTGTGGCCCATCTCCACATTGACTGATTGTTATTGGGTTGGCCTTGGCTGACACTCCTGCACATCCCCGCCCCAGCACCTTCTGATGAGAGCGGGTAGTATTTGCCACCCAGGAAATAGAGGTCTTATTGTTTAACCGCCCCCCCCCCGCCCCCAGTGACACAGGTGGCTGTCAACAGACATTGTGCCACTTTCAAATGTTAGAGGTAATCTTGGAGATGGAATTTGGATGTTTAAATATTGGCATTTCTAGAATATTTTCATGACTTATAACATCAGTGGGGCAGAAAGTTTAGAAAAATCAGTGACCCTTAGTGACTGTATCTGTGAACAGCTACTCACCTCCTTGGGAGGGAGGAGAAGGGCTTATGTTGGTGGAAGGGCTGGGCAATATAAAGGTTTTTGTACAAATGACTGTGCCATTTTAGAGTTGGATCTACACTCAAAGCTCGGCTGCCTTTAGTTCTGTTTTAAATAACCTGGAATTTAAGCAGGGGTGATGTAAACCGTCTGTACTCCATTTTTCCCACAATTGATAAAACCCCACCCATTCTCCCAGGTCCGTCTCAAATAACACTCACCTCCTCTGGGCAGTTTTTTTCTCACTCCTCTCTCCTCTGACCCCATCAGGGGAAATTATCTTTTCTTCTCTGAATTCCCACAATACAAACCTCAGCTGCACACAAGTCATTAGAATTGCTTGCAAACAATGCAGGTCCTCTACTCCAAAGACTGGAAATCCTGGCTACATATTTGAATCCCTTGGGGGCCTTTAAAAAATGCTCTCCAGGGGCTTCCCTGGTGTTGCAGTGGTTGAGAGTCCACCTGCCGATGCAGGAGATGCGGGCTCGTGCCCCGGTCCGGGAAGATCCCACATGCCGCGGAGCGGCTGGGCCCGTGAGCCATGGCCGCTGAGCCTGCACGTCCGGAGCCTGTGCTCCGCAACAGGAGAGGCCACAACAGTGAGAGGGCCGCGTACCACACACACACACACACACACACACACACACACGCAAAATGCTCTCCAGGGACTTCCCTGGTGGCGCAGTGGTTAAGAATCCGTCCGTCAATGCAGGGGACATGGTCCGGGAAGATCCCACATGCCGTGGAACAACTAAGCCCATGTGCCACAACTACTGAGCCTGTGCTCTAGAGCCCGCAAGCCACAACTACTGAAGCCTGTATGCCTAGAGCCCGTGCTCCGCAACAAGAGAAGCCACCACAGTGAGAAGTCCGCGCACCACAACGAAGAGTAGCCCCTGCTCGCTGCAACTGGAGAAAGCCAGCGCACAGCAACGAAGACCCAACATGGCCAAAAATAAATAACTAAACTAAAAAAAAAAAAAAAAGCTCTCCAAGTGATTCCTATATGCAGGCAGAGTTGAGAACCACTGCTTTTCTCCAAAGAGATTCTGATTCCATTTATTTGGAGTAGGGTCCAGGAATTTTAATTCTTAACCAGCATCTTGGGGCTGGCTCCCAGTTCACATTTGAGAAACACTGCCATGGCCCTTGGGCTCTAAATGGGGCCTGATAACTAACAGCTTAACACTTGCTTTATAAGGAGTGTACATCCTGGAAACTGGAGGATAGTTTAACCTTCTAAGCATCACAGTGCTGTTTACATATGCAAGAATGGAGGTAAACGCTGAGACAGAGGTGAATTGTTCTATTCCTGAAAAAGAGAAGGCTGAATATGTGGGGTTGGGGAGGGGAATTGTTACTGGGATGGAGGAAACTGGGGTCAATAAAGCTGGGGAAAGGGGAAAGCAGGAAACCCATGACTGGGGCCCATGACCATGTCCCAGAACCAACGCTGAGGAGTGGAAATATTTCAGGAGAATGTTGTAAATTGTTTGCTCCAAGATGTGCGAAGCAATCTCCCTCCTCCACCTCCCGTTAAAAATCTTGAGTAAAGAGGTGCTGGGAGCATTTTCCACATTGGCAAAAGTGGAAACAGCGAGACCCTGGAAGAAACAGAGTACAAGGATGAAGCACAGCTCACATCTGGCTGACGTGTGTGGGTCTCGTAGCCTAACTCAGCCTGTTACACAAAACAGGTGTTCAACAATGCGAAACAAATGAAATAACTACTGGGGAAAAGCTGAGAAGGAAGACCATGGTTCCTACCACCACAAAAGACTGACAAGGGTAGAAACAGAAATGAAGTGACCTTTGCCTTAGTGGTTTGCAAAGGCAAATCCTGACCTCCTTAACTTCAAGCTAACACAGTACATGCGTGTCTGCTGAGAAAGAGCAAAGCAAGTTTAAAGCTTCTAGAGCCAACGAACCATCCATGTGACATTCGTCTGGCTTTGGGTGTCTGGCTATTGTTAGTGGTTTGGAAAGTTTGGGAAAAAAAAAAAAATTAAAGGAGGCAACTGAAAATACACAGAGAAAACTTCCTCATGTACCACATATCCTGACATGCATGGCATTGACCTAAAATCAAGTAGAGCAGGGGACGTCCATACGACCCAGCTGATTGAGTGCAATTTTGCCCTGAGTCCCATCTGTTCTAAGCCAAAGTGACAGACATGGCCTGTGGCTTCTACTTACCGTTCAGATTCACACAGCTGAGCAGCAACTCTTCTTTCTTCTACAAGTTATTTCACTTTGCTTGGAAGCTGTGTTTATCTCTAAACCAACAGAGTTCACCTTGATGACTTTAGATACAACTGTCCTAAGACCAGCACTGACATAGAGGGAGACCTGAGCAAAAGCCAGGAGCAAGTATTTTCCTTCTCTAGGGCTATTGAGGTGGGGTAGACATCCTTTGTTTCTGTCTGTCCAGCACCCTTACTGCCTTTGGACAACTCTCTTCTTCATTCTGTGTCATCCCAGCAGAGCTGCCAATCTCCACATGTACCAGAATCCCCTTCCTGACCACAGGGTAGGTCCTGTGACTCCAGATTAGCCAATCTCAATGCTCTGGGCCTCCAGCCACAGCGATTGATTGGTCTTGCCTGGAACAGACAACTACACCTGGACCAAAGTCTTGCCTGGGTTGATAAATGGGCATTGGAAGTTAATAAGCTGGAAAACGTGAATCTGGAGCTGCGGGTGACCAGAGGCACTCCCATAGGCTAGAGCCAATACCTAGAAGGACCCTGAGCTAAGGGGTAAAGAGAGGCTGGGCCCTGGCATCACTGTTGGAACCCCTGAATCCAGCTGTACCTGAAAGTAGGTCATCTTTGGACTCGCCAGTCTCATGAAATTTCATTTGTTTATTTATTTATGCCTAGGCTAGTTTTAAGTTGGATTTCTGTAACTTGCAATGGAAAACGTTGTAACGAACATAAATGAATACGTTTATTCATATAAATTATTATTCATAATAAATGTTTACATTCAAGTAAACTTCATGAAGCAAAATGGAATCATCTCTTTAATTATTGGTTGAACACCTATTCAGAGCCAAGACCCGTACCAAGGCAGAAGGCGTATATCTCATTTGATGTCCTACTTAGCAAATGAAGACATCTGCGGCTTGGAGAGGTTGCTTGATGTTGACAAAAATCACTGAGCTCGGGTTTCCCTGGTGGCGCAGTGGTTGAGAGTCCGCCTGCCGATGCAGGGGACGTGGGTTCGTGCCCCGGTCCGGGAAGATCCCACATGCCGCGGAGCGGCTGGGCCCGTGAGCCATGGCCGCTGAGCCTGCGCGTCCGGAGCCTGTGCTCCGCAACGGGAGAGGCCACAACAGTGAGAGGCCCGCGTACCGCAAAAACAACAAAAA
Source organism: Neophocaena asiaeorientalis asiaeorientalis (assembly GCF_003031525.2). Classification (NCBI taxonomy): domain Eukaryota; kingdom Metazoa; phylum Chordata; class Mammalia; order Artiodactyla; family Phocoenidae; genus Neophocaena; species Neophocaena asiaeorientalis. The sequence goes on along the minus strand of NW_020174037.1, from coordinate 3,460,979 downwards.
TAATCACTGAACTCATCAGTGGAGAAGTGGGGATCCTAATCTACACTCGGTTTACCTTCACTTCCTTCTGTGCTCCCAAAGGGAGAACAGATAGGGCAGCCTAACTATTTGGGATTAGCGACTCTTCTATGCTTATTTAGTTAACAGAATGCCAACACTTCCCTGTGAAGCTAAGCCCTCAGTGCAGTTCCTTTTGTCCTGCACGAGACTCTGAGCTTCCCAAACAGGCTCTTGAGGGAGACAGCCCAACCTGGAAAGCCAGTGGCCACCCTACTGGTCAGGTGGGCTGCCCATGCCACACGCCAGGTCATCAGAAGAGGGTTTCTCTGCAGTTAGCTCTTGCTGGCTGAGAGCTGGAGCGGGAGACGGTGAGTTTCATCCAGTACCAGCCACTTTCTTGGTCCGTAGCTCGACCAGCCTTCACTGAAGTGGGGCACTGGAGGAGTGAGACGGCTCTGATACGTTAGAAACAGGAAGTGAGCATATCCAGGTTCATCCCCATATTTGGCTAACATTGCCCATCCTCCCTCTCCTACTTCCCCTTGGAAGCAGCAGGGGAATCGTAGCCAAAGGAATACATTCCAAAGGCCCATTAATGAGGTTTTCTTTTGTTTGAATGTCAAATCCCATTCCCAGTTTTGTTTTGTTTTGTTTAGTATTTTTGCAGTACGCGGGCCTCTCACTGCTGTGGCCTCTCCCGTTGTGGAGCACAGGCTCCGGACGCGCAGGCTCAGCGGCCATGACTCACGGGCCCAGCCGCTCAGCGGCATGCGGGATCCTCCGGGACCGGGGCACGAACCCGTGTCCCCTGCATCGGCAGGCGGACTCTCAACCACTGCACCACCAGGGAAGCCCCCATTCCCAGTTTTGAAAAATGCCTGGTTTCCCTTATTTAAATTCTCATCCAAGCTTTGAAAATGCATGAGCGTAGCCCTGCACCACCATTCATGGCCTCTGTGACTGAGCGAGTTGCATCATCTCTCCAAGCCTCAGTCTCCTCTTCTGAAAATGGGTACGGTGCTACCTACCCAAAGTTATCACAAGAATCTAACAAGGTGATGTGCCATCCCTCCTCCTGATGCCTGACACATGGCAGAGTCTCCATAGTGGTGAATATTGGCAGGGTTTCCCCAGAGCGTTCACAGGAACAAACTTACTGCGCACCAGGCGCTGGCTCCTCTGCCTTATTTTGAGTTGCTGCCTGTTAAATAGCCAATTTCTTCCAAATGAGGCAGGAAGTGAGTGACGGTTTTTCCCGTTTGCCATATTTCATGACCCTAGACTCCCCACAAATAATCACTGGCCAAATAGTTGTGGGATTAATTTATTAATTATTTATTAATTTATTAATTATTAATCCCACAATAGTGTGGGATTAATACTGTCTGTCTTACAGTTGCTGCAAGGACCAAATGGCTCATAAGAGGAGGTCAAGAAATGGTGGCTATTGACTATTATTTACATTTATTAACTTGAAGAGATAACAGAGTCTTCTCCTCCACGTAGAAGGAACGGGGGAGAAGGTACATCTATGTGCTAGATGCAGCAGAGCTATCCTAAAGCCGCAGGATCACTACCCCAGCTTAATAAACAATCATGCGAATTACTATGATGCTAATGTTTACTGTGAGTTAATTGTGGGTGCTGTGATGATACAAGAAATATCTTGGAAAGCATGTGTGGAGGTCTCAGGCTTCAGGAACTGCTGTTTCACCTCCAGCTGAAGCCCCAGGGCCCTGAGTCAGGTGCAACAAAGGAGAGGGAGATGAAAGTCCTGAAAAACGTTCTAAAGTTGCAGCCTTTGGGGAATGTAAATTGATAAAGCCACTGTGGAAAACAGTATGGAGGTTCCTTAAAAAACTACAAATAGAACTACCGTATGACCCAGCAATCCCACTACTGGGCATATACCCTGAGAAAACCATAATTCAAAAAGAGTCATGTACCACAATGTTCATTGCAGCTCTATTCACAATAGCCAGGACATGGAAGCAACCTAAGTGTCCATCGACAGATGGATGGATAAAGAAGATGTGGCACTTATATACAATGGAATATTACTCAGCCATAAAAAGAAATGAAATTGAGTTATTTGTAGTGAGGTGGATGGACCTAGAGACTGTCATGTCATACAGAGTGAAGTAAGTCAGAAAGAGAAAAACAAATACTGTATGCTATCACATATATATGGAATCTAAAAAAAAAAAAAAAAGGAATAAAGAGGCAGACTTGAGGACACGGGGAGGGGGAAGGGTAAGCTGGGATGAAGTGAGAGAGTGGCATGGACGTATATACACTACCAAATGTAAAATAGATAGCTAGTAGGAAGCAGCCTCATAGCACAAGGAGGTCAGCTCGGTGCTTTGTGTCCACCTAGAGGGGTGGGATAGGGAGGGTGAGAGGGAGGGAGATGCAAGAGGGAGGGGATATGGGGATATATGTATATGTATAGCTGATTCACTTTGTTATACAGCTGAAACTAACACACCATTGTAAAGCAATTATACTCCAATAAAGCTGTTAAAAAAAAAAAAAAAGTTGCAGCCTTTTTGGCTACATCTCACATTCTGTCAAGGCCCGGGGCATACCCTGCACATCCACTTCTGGAGTGGATGGGTCACCCGGGTTCTAGACAATCACAGGGGCACTCGAGCTCAGGGAACAGCCTCTCCAGGACTGCCCCACCCTTCCTTATGTGGACTAGGAAGGCAGGGGTCCTGGGAGGAGAGGTCCCCTCCGAAAGTGTTTCTGCCAAGGTGGAAGCATCAAGGACAGTGATTTGCAATCCCTAATGTGTGCTATGGTTAAAATGCAGATTCCCATTCGGTAGGTTGGGGGTGGGCCCTGAGGGTCTACATCTCTAACACACTCCCAGGTGATGCTGACGCTTCCAGCCCAGGAATCACATTTTGAATAGCAAAGCTCTAGGACATAGGAAGTTCCTAGTAAATGTTTGCTGATGAATTAGTTGTAGATACATTCCCAGTTTTGAATGAACATACAAATGAATAAAACGGGGGGACTATGCTTCTAGACTCTCATACTTGATATTCATCCCCCCGTGTGTTCCTTCGGATTCTTCCTTCTCTTTTATCTCTCTCCCCCTCTTCAACGACAGGGCAGTAGAAAGATCAAAGTCACTATCTCCGATGTACTCTCTGAGCCTCAATGTCCAAATCTATAAATGGGAATAATACTGTCTGTCTTACAGTTGCTGCAAGGACTAAATGGCTCGTAAGAGGAGATCAAGAAATGGTGGCTATTGACCATTACTCACATTAATTAACTTGAAGAGATAACAGATTCCTCTCCCCCGTGTAGAAGGAACAGGGGAGGAAATGTGACTTGTACATTTATGTGCTAGCATTGTCCTAGAGCGTTTGAGGCCCATAGTGTTATGCGAATTTCACAGATGGTGAAACTGAGCCCGAGGAAGAATAAGGAACTTTCACCCAAAGTCACAAGGCTGACTAAGTGACACGGACCAGTTGTATCTGATTCCAAAGCCACGTTCTTTCCCCACCATCCTGCCCCTCCCCTGGGCCCTGATTATGGGCAACACACCCCATCCAAACACAGTCCTCCATAGTCAAAGGCGCTGGATATTAGCTGTCAAGGCTCCAGTTCCAACCCATGTCCAGGCTCACTCCTTGGCCGTGAAGCAGACGGCCTGTTTCCAGGACACAGGTCTGGGGTCGCGAAGTCCTCAGTGCCTGTTTGTCTGCTTTTGCCTTCTCCTCTGATTCAGACCTTTCGTGAGTCAGTTATGGTCAAATCCACAGACAGGTTGTGCTGAGCTCACTCCCACTTATGGGGAAGGTGTCTGAAGCCCTGAAGGTCACTGGGTGAAAGTACCAAAGCAGACAGACGACCTCTTGCCTCCTTGTGGGAGGGAGCTGTTTGTTGAGTAGAGAGGTCAAGAGTATCCTCTCCAAGTCCCAAACAGTCCTGAATCACCACCCCCACTTTCCAACCACAGATTCCAAATGGGGCAGGCCCTACCGGATGGAGCCCTAGAAGAGACTGAGAGGGAAGAAATGTGAATCTGACACTGTTTTCACCACTCGAAACACGACTTCCCGGCCCCTAGCCTAATCATGCCTCAGTGTTCCCCCTCTTAAGGCAGAGACGGCTACCTGCTCCCCAGAGATTCCCGCCTCCGCTTCCATAGCGTGGAATTGCCACTGGGACATGGCTGCCCTGTCATTGATCCCATTTCCCAGCACTCCTTGCTCCTGGGGGGTTGGGGGAGTATCAGGTGACCACTTCTCACCAATGAGCAGGAGTGATGTGTCTCCCTCCTGGACCACTGCATGCCTTCTCCACCCTCTCTTATCTCATCCTAGACAGAAAGAAGCCACAGGAAGAAGGAGCTTGGGTCCCTGACTCACCATGTGGAAGATTTCCGAGACCAGGAGCACCCACGTAGATAGGATAGTGAGTGGGAAATAAAGCTTTATTATTTTGAAGCCACTGAAACTTTCAGATTTGCTTGTTACAGCAACTAACATTACTCTTTTTTTTTTAATAATTTTATTTTCTTACAGAATCTTTTTTTTTTTGTGGTACGCGGGCCTCTCACTGTTGCGGCCTCCAATGGAGGTGGGTCCATTCCCACCTCCAGGTCAATCAAGTCATATAGTAACTCTGTATCTCAGTCACCTGCTCTGCAATAGGCAGGGATGGATGGATGGAGCTTCTATGCCTGTCTGAATAAGGGACAGGATATTTCAAGATGGCGGAATCCAGCAGAAGGGCAGTTTCAACATGCTCTCAGAAAATGCCAGTGCCACTGGTTTCATAGACAACAGCTCAAGTATTGGGAAGGTACACCAATTCCAGCCTGGCCGTAAAATGTCCTATGCAGACATCCTTCTGCTGGATTCCACCAACATATCTGTAGAGAGATGGAAGCCACGTGAAAAGGCACATTAAAGAAAGCTCTCAGCTAATGATGTAGAAAGAACATTTAAACAGAAAAGAGCTCCCCAATGCTCCCACCAGCAGTCATTCAACCAGTACAAAGGCAGTAAGCAGCCACAGTAACAACCAGGAACGATCCAGTGTTCATTTTCTGTGAAGTTTTGACCTGTTAGATGCAACCGTTCTCACTGTTTCCACTGGTCATTTTTTCTCATTGGTTCTCATTGTTCTTATTAGTTGAAACTTATTTTAATTATTCTGTGACTCTATTTTTTCCAGAACACAAAGATTTGAGGTCCACATACTTTCATCTTTTCTTTATGATTGGTTAATTAACCAGCACTGAGTGGGGCATGAGGAGTGGAGGAAACGTTTAAAAATCCTTTTTCATGTAAATATTAACAAGAAAACTCAGAGGTCATTTGTAATATTTGTATTTGTTGGTGTTTTACTTGGGAAATACTGGTAAGCCAGCTCTGATCTTCAGTTTTAAAGCACCTCATTAAAATTTAATAAAGAAAACAAAATTATTTCATAATACAAATTAGCTTCCATGTGCCAGACATGGAAAAAAAATCAACCTTGAAACAAGCAAAATTTCTCCATCAACGCTGAGCATATAACTTTTATAACAGATCATCTCTTGTCCAAATATATTTTTAAAATTCTTTTTGTGGATTCTTTTTTTTTCCCCAGGGAAGGTGACTTTTTAAAAATTAATTAATTAATTAATTTGGTCGTTCTGGGTGTCAGTTGTGGCAGGTGGGCTCCTTAGTTGCGGCTCACCAGCTCCTTAGTCGCAGCACAGGCGCTCCTTAGTTGCGGCATGTAAACTTTTAGTTGCAGCATGCATGTGGTATCTAGTTCCCTGATCAGGGATCAAACCTGGGCCCCCTGCATTGGGGGCACAGAGTCTTATCGCTGCACCACCAGGGAAGTCCCTGTCCAAATATATTGGGGTTTTTTTTGTTTTGTTTTGCTTTTTTTCGGTACGTGGGCCTCTCACCGTTGTGGCCTCTCCCGTTGCAGAGCACAGGCTCTGGACGCGCAGGCCCAGCAGCCATGGCTCACGGGCCCAGCCGCTCCGCGGCATGTGGGATCCTCCCGGACCGGGGCACGAACCCGTGTCCCCTGCATCGGCAGGCGGACCCTCAACCACTGCGCCACCAGGGAAGCCCTGTATTTTTATTTTTAAGCCACAGAGAAATAAATGATTTAAGAACTCAATAGGAAAAGAAAATAAATCCTTAAAAAGTATGTATCATGGAAAGCATTTCTAGTGCTGAGTATAAATTAGCATTTCATGTTCACTCGTGATTTAACATTAGGAATCAATATGGTGTTACATAATTCACACGTGAGCTGCAAACGTGAATGGGTCATGTACATATGTATGCCATCAGTTATGGGAAAATGTCTGCATTGTTAAAGGGCCATATGTCTTTTCTTTTCCTTTTGCTTTCATTCGAGGCTAGACTGCCTCTTTTGACAAACCATCCCTCTCATGGCTTCAACAGTTGGGTTGATGACTTCCAAGTCTTCCTCTTGAATCCACCTTGCTCTTGAACTTCACGCTTATCTGACCAATTCAGTGTTGGGCACCTGTTTCCAGGTGACTTAGGCCAAATGAAACCTCCTTGGTTGCCTATCTTGTCAATTTAACAGTTAGGTAATTGACAGTGGACTTAGGTAAATACCTTAGTAAACACTTAAATTAACCCTTCCTTGATGAGTATCTGCAAAAGAGGAGGTGGGCAAAGAATTATCTTATCTCCACGGTCTTTTCTACTTCTCTGATTCTAGTGAGCATCCTAAAGTGAAATGTCAGTCCAGTGTAATAAAATGATAAAATAAAAGCCAAAGATAAGTAAAATTCCTAAGTCAGGTTAGGAGGGGAAAGGAAAATATGGGAAAAATACCTCAGTGAATCCCCACAATACCTCTTCAAGGGGGTGTTACTATCGCAGTTTACAGTTAAGGAAACTGAGACTCATTGAGATTAGAAAATTCTAGCACGGGGATTTGTAGTCATGTCTGTTTGGCTCCAAAGCCAACATTGTCCCCACTGTCCCCCAATAACACATACAAATGTTCTCTCTGCATCTAAGATCCTGAGGTTGCACTCAATTCCGAGAATACTTGAGGTTATGTTCATGCTGACCTCACAACGACCCTCAGCTTTCATCATCCCCCACTAAGAGTCTCTCCCAGTTACCTGGGGTCTCACCTGTGTTGAGCACATAATGTGCGCCAGGCCCTGGGCCTTAATATTAATTCACCTTCACGATACTATTAAGTAGGTATTATTACCCCCCTTTTCCAGAGGGGGAAATGGACCCAGATGAAGTCACTCCTCGAGTCAGAGAGTTGGATGAGATGGAGCTCAGCTGTGAATCTAGAGCTGTCGGACCACAAAGTGGTTGCTATTTCTGATTGTAGGACTGCCATTTTAGAATGGTGACCCTATTCACAGAAAAAAAAATCTCAACTAACAGTTCAGTGGCTTCTTGCTGATGACCAGTGCGCTCTGTCTCAGGCTGCTTTTCCTCTCCTGGCCATAATCTCACATCTGTAAAAGAGAAACCTGTCTCAATATCCCTCGATGTGGGGTGATCAAACCATCAAATCCATTAGCAAGTAATCAAATCAACAAAGTCACACACAGATTTAAAAAAAAGAAAAGAGGGCTTCCCTGGTGGCACAGTGGTTGGGAGTCCGCCTGCCGATGCAGGGGACACGGGTTCGTGCCCCGGTCCGGGAAGATCGCACATGCCGCGGAGCGGCTGGGCCCGTGAGCCATGGCCGCTGAGCCTGCGCGTCCGGAGCCTGTGCTCGGCAACGGGAGAGGCCACAACAGTGAGAGGCCCACGTACCGCAAAAAAAAAAAAAAAAAAAGAAAAGAAAAGAAAAAAAGAGTAAAGATGACTATCATTTCATGACAAACACACACCCATGTGCACAGACACAAGCACATGTAGGTGTGTGTGTGCATGTGTGTATGTGCACTAGGTCATGACATAAGGTCAATTTGCCTCTGGGCTGCCGTCAAGAGGTTGAAAGTTACTGCTTTAAGGCACCTTTCAGACTAGGGACTTCAGGCTGAGTTAGTTCTGACAGTTTTCTAATGCAGACCCACTAGGTTCCTGGATACTCTGTAAACCAATAGACAAAGGAGAACCTTAGAATCAGACGGACATAGATTTGAACCTGAATTCTTCTACTTTTCGCTTTGTGCCCTTGGACAAGTCATTTCACCTCTTTGGGCTGCAGTTTCATCATCCTTAGGTTTCAAGTAATAATGCCCATCTTCTAAGATAACAATGAGACTTAAATGAGAAAACGCAAATACTTAGCAGAGTTCATAGCACCTAGTAATGCTCAAAAAATGTTAATTAGAATCGTTGTTATTAATCTGAATGTTATTATGACCATTATTTTCAAATTGCCTTGAAATTATGGGTTTACGTGTCTCTCCCCAGATTAGATTTACACGGAAATCCAAGGTATTCTTTGTCATCGCATTTCCAAAACACATTGTATTCAATGCAAATTGATTATTTGGACAGCATCTCTCAAGTTAGAACTCGGACTGGAAGATATAAAGACTACTCCACACACACTCCCACAAATTTATGAAAGGACTTTAATTCAGTTAAGAGCTCTTTGAAAAGAGAACGCACTGTCTTGAAAAGTAAAAGATTAAGCATAAGACATTTTATCGCTATGGGGTGAGATCACGCACATCATTTGATTTCAGTCTCACAGCCTCACTCTTTGCAGGGCAAACGTTATTTTCCTGCCCCATTCCGCAGATACGGATCCTAAAGTTCAAAGAGGCAGAATGACTTGCCCACACCATAGAGAATTACTGACTTCGAGTTAAATGTTCTTTCTCTTGTATCAGTGATCTTTTCAGCTGAGTTATCATTGACATACAATATTTTATTAGTTTCAGGTGTACAACATAGTGACTTGATACTTTTGTACATCATGAAATGATCACAGCGATAAGACCAGTTACCATCCATCACCATACAAAGTTGTTACAATATTATCGACTATATTCCCTGTGTGTACATTATATGCCCATGACTTCTTTATCTTATAACTGGAAGTTTGTACCTCTTAATTCCCTTTACCTATTTTATTCATCTCCCCACCCGCTTCCCCTCTAGCAACCAGCAGTTTGTTCTCTGTATCTACGAGTCGGCTTCTCTTTTGTTTAGTTTGTTCGTTTGCTTTGTTCTTTAGATTTCACATGTAAGTGAAATCATATGGTATTTGTTTTTTTCTGTCTAACTTATTTCACTTAGCGTAACACCCTCCAGGTATATCCATGTTGCCGCAAATGGCAAGATTTCATTCTTTTTTGTGGTTGAGTAATATTCCATTGTATCTCTATACCGCATCTTCTTAAATATTAGGATGTGTGCAAGAATAACCAGGGACCCGGTCAAAAACGTATTACCAGCCCCACTCCCAGAGATTCTTAGTCCCTTCGTTGTGGACAAGAAGGGTTTGCTCTTTAACAAGCCCCTGAAGATGATCCTAATCCAGGGGTTCAGAAAGAGGCTACTCCTTGCACCCACTGGGTCTCTTAAAGATACCCACTCACAAGCAAGGGCCTTATTTCTGTAGCCTGGCGAACCCATTAGTACACTTGCCAAAGGCTGTTCTTAGTTGGATGGGCATGTAGGGAACTGGAATCAGGAAAACTCTGCTTGTATTTTGCTGATGGCATTCATTCTTGACCAAGCCTTAGGCCTTAGTGCTGACGGTGGTGAGAGGGGCATCTTTGGGTCGCCTCTCTTTTCTAATGCACTCTGCATGGCCCAGGAGCGGGACCAGCCTATATCTACACTACAGCATGACGGGGATGGTGTAAGTGCCAGAGTTCTGAAGGGCTTTGGGAGAGTGAAGGTCCATCCTCTGAGAAGCCATCCTCAACTCCTTTAGCCAGAGGTGGTACCTCCAACCATGGCTCCCATATCCTTGGTGTACAGAGTAATGTAATTGTCACTTTATAAGCCTGCCACCCAGAAAGAGAGGCGCAGGGGAGGGTGGGCAAGGAAATCACATTTTATTCATCTTTCTATCCCCAGTACCCAGTCCCAGGCTCTCAGCAGATACTCACGGAGTATGTGAACCAACGAACAGATGAGAAAATGCAGAACAGACAGAATCATGACTTATTATGATGTTTAATAAAAGTTTACTAGATGCTTTTGTCTTTTTCTAGTCATTAGGTTTGACCACCTCTAGAATTCAAAGGAGAAGATTTTTTTTTTTTTTTTTTTGACCATGATAAAAACTTCCTTTATTTTTCTTGGAATACTTTAAAAACATAAAAAAGAATACTTCTCATGAAGCTATAAAAGTCATGCACAATAAACTCTGTGGTTTGTGAGACCTGACATACCATAAACTGTTTTGTAAAGATAATTTTACTGGAAACAATATATTTGGAAACGAATTTGCCATCTCAATGGCCAAACGTTGGCCTGCTAATCCCCTAGAGAAATATGGGGTATGAGGTTTTTGTGGTGCAACCAACAAGCAACATCTCACAGAAGGATTTTCCCAGGACAGGGCTCGTGCACACAGCATCTTGTCCAGCGTTCTCTCAGTCACCCTCTGACACAGAGGGTACCATTCCCATTTCACAGCTGTAGTAACTGAGGTTCAGAAATCACATGGCTAGTAAGAAGTGGAGCTGCATTCAAACCCAGGTCCTTTTGAGTCTCAGTGTGTGGACTTCATGTAATATTCAGGCTAAAAGCACTTTCAGCTAACTCTAATACAAATCAATGAAAATCTAGGCAGAAAAAACATCTTCCCCTCTCAAAGAACCCCCCTTGATTCCTTCCTCCCCTGCCACATGCTATGAGCTGTATAAAACATGTGAAATTTCCTGATAGCTGTTGCACCATTACCGTGAAGCCCCCAAGTCATGTGGACCTTCGGAAAAATCAGGTTGCAACAAATAGACAAAATATAATTTGAAAATAAATGTTCATCAGATAAAGTTGGGAATGAATGGAAAATAAAATACAGTGCCCATAATATACCATCCAGACACCGTAAAGTATTTGATTAACATTTACTTGGAGAAATATACTACATCTTTTTGTTTTTCCATTTAACATTTTTTGAGGTATAACTGATGTATGATATTAAATGAGCTTCAGGTGTACAACATAGTGATTCACAACTTTTAAAGGTTATATTCCTTTTATCATTATTATAAAATATTGGCTCTATTCCCTGTGCTGTACAATATATCCTTGTAACTTATTTATTTTGTACATAGTAGTTTGTACCTCTTAATCCCCTACCTGTCTTGCCCCTCCCCCTTTTCCCTTCAACATTTATGCAGACACATTCTCCCATGCATTGAAGTAGTCTTCATGGGTTTTACTGGATGCATAATACTCCATTAAGGAAATGCCTATTAGTTAACCATTCTTTTTTTATTACATGTTTAGGTCATACCTAGTTATTCATTACTCTGTGCAACTCTGTAATGAACAGCTTTGTAATCAAAGCTTTTTAGAAAACCTTATGATTATGACATTAGGTACATCCTCAGAAATGGAATTATAAGCCTATTAGATATGAACATCCCACCAGTTGCCCAGCGTTTTCTGAAATCTTGTGCCGTTCTGTACCTTATCACTAGTGCAGTTCCTTTCGCTGGACCAGGGCAGCCTTCCTTGGAGCCCCGCACTCAGAAGTTCTCGCCGTTGGGTTTAATGCTCAGTTAGCACCATCTTGAAATCAGTAATAATTTTATCTTTGAACATATGTGTGTGAGTAAAGCCTGACGGACCACGGGAAGAGTCAGGTGAGCAGAAGAGATACGGGTAACAGGTGTGTCCACCATTCACGTGTAGTGTCAGCCATGCCTCGTGAGTAGAAAATTCCGGTGAATCCACAGTGTGTGGGAGTTCAGTGAGGCTCAGAGCAAGCGCCAGGTAAGTGTGTGCTTCTATGACTGAATAAGCTGGGGTGGGGGTGGGGGGGTGCGGACCGGGGCTCTGACCGTGCTAAGAGGCCAAGCTTTTTATTAGAACCAGAACTTGCTTCCCACAAGCACCCAGCCCTGTCAGGTTCTAGCCAGCAACTTAGTTCAGTTTCTTTTTAGTCCGTCCTTACTGCCAAAGGTAGAGAATGTTGATAGAATGTGCACATACCAAGAGGTGGATTAGAAACAGCTGAGCTCGTTTTGTGCCGCGTTTTCACTGTTCTGGTAAGAATGGAAGGTATCTTCATGAACAAAGGACAGAAGATGAATTTCAAATGTAACACAAATACAGAATGCATAGTTTTGGTGATTCCACATACGCGGCTCCTCCTCTTTCTAATGAACCCAGTCACTTCGAGGGAGTCGGAGCAGGATTGTACGAAGAGCCACCTTCCTTCTTCTCCTCCCCGCCCCGACCCTCTTATAACTACAGGCCATTGATGGCTTTTCCCACAACCTAACCCGTGACCGAGTGACCAGCCGCCCAGGCCAGCTTCTCCAGATAGTGATGGGTTAATAGCAATGTTGGTTTGGGGACTAGTGTTTGGTAAAAGGCAACCGGGCTACTGTTTCTTTATTATCATGTTCCTCTAACGCTTAGGTTCTTTATTTACTTGCTTGCCGGTAAATTTTTATAGCCTCGTTCTGCCGAATATTACTCTCCTTTAGGTTAAGGCCTCATTTCTGAAATACAACTCTTGAACTTTGAACAGCTGTAAATTCACTCTTGCTCTTATGAGTTGACTCTTCTTTGCAAAAGTACCAAGTTTTCCTTCTAAGGATGTTATCATAGCAAAGTCATGTTATATGTTTTACAGCCAGTGTGCAAAATCCCCTCAGCTGATAACCCATAGCCCAGAGAAGAATACACCTACCTCTAGGGCCTTGGTTCTCAAATGAGGCCCGTTAAGAGGAGCTGAGTAACCTCACAAAGTAGGGATGCCTGGGTCTCACCCGCCACGATTCTGATTCAGTCGGTCTGGGGCACATCCTGGGCTCTGAGAGTTTTAAAGACTTTCCAGATGATTCTCTATGCAGCCCCAGTTTGGGAACTGCTTAGGGCCACTGCTCTAAGATCTCATTTGTTTAAATTCCGAGGAGGAAATCCATCCAGCTGGCTTAGTCAGACCATCAGCCTCCATACCAGTAGGATTCAGCAAATCATTATGCAGACCCTGCTGTCTGGCAGTCCTGATCCTAGGCCCTTTAGCAACGATGAATAAAATAAGCTCCCAGCCCGGAGTAGCTTCCCAGATGGTGGGCAGGTGAGAAGGTCAGCAACTAGGATGAGAGAAACAGTGTCAGGAGAGCACCTAGAACAGAGATACAGCCAGAAGCCCATAGGACATGGTACACATATGCAGCCTCTGGCAGGGGGACTTACAGGGCACTATGCCAATGGTATATCAGGAGGAAAAGCAAAAAAGCCTGCACAGCAGTGAGCTCCATGGCAGGAACAATGCCTTGTTTGACTCTGTGTCCCAAAGGACCAACACAGCGCTGCCTCATAGTAGGTGGTCATCAACAAACGTTTGAAGACTAAACGAATGGCCCGATTTGTAGCATCAGATGCTTAGAGGGTCAAAATCAAAAAGGTTGGAAAGCTATGTCTGAGCCAGATCATGCAATCCTGGAAAGTTCTTGAGCTGGGTAGCTCCATCATCTGAGCTGTTCAATGGAAAAGAAATCTGACAATAGATAAGGTGATGCTTTGTTTGGAGACTAAACCTAGAGATGGTTTAGGAAGCAAGAGCCCAGGACAGGGGCTAATGGGGACCTGAACTAGGCCAGGAAAAGTGGAGATAAAGTGGAAAGTTGTGCTAAGAGATTGTCCACAGACACGTTTAGGAAAGAAGCCTTATTTTGCGATATCTCACCCATATCCTCTCCTACCCGGACAGCCCAGAGAACTTCAAACGCTACCACTGTCACCTAATCTGACTCTTCAGGCAGAATGGACACAGACGCGAGCATCTGTGCTCAGTCAGCCCCCTCTGCATTCCCAGAGCCCACCTGTAGTAGTCATAGTACATGCCATTTGTTGACTACCTGCCATGTGCCAGGCTGTAGAAGTAGACACATTTGGGATGTCTGCTCAACTCTGATGATGCATCCACAGCCCCAGCTGAAAGGGTGAGTGATAAAAGAGAGGCCCTGAATTTGAATCCTACCCCTTATTAGTTACTTACACAGTTACTTAGCCTTGCAAGGCCTTTACCGTCTATAAGAAGAAATAATAATAGTTTCTGCCCCCTAGGGCTGTTGGCAGAGCTAACTGAAGGGACACTTGGGAAGCCTGTAACAACACCTTGCCCGAAGAAAGTGCTGTATTCCATGTCAGCACTTTCCCCTCATTTCACTCCTCGCAGAGAGCCGAGGGGCACACCTACTCCCCCAGCGGAAAGAGTGCTGAACACAGCCTCCTCCAGGCCTCAGCTCAAAGAGTCAGAGCTGGAAGAGGGCTGAAGAGGTTCTGCTATCCCAGACTTTCCAGGCTGGAAGAGCCCTTCAAGGTCACGGAATCAAACCTCCCCTTTTATGGACTGGGGCACCAGGCCCAGAGAAGAGCAGCCATTAAGAACAGATCCGAGTGCCAACCTGGAGGCTGTTTTGTTTCCCTCCTGCTTGAGGGGCAGAGGTGCCATAAACCTCCCTAGAAAACTCTCCTCCCAGGAAATTTTTTGCTACAACTAGGTCTGACCACCTCCTGTGGGTAGCCAAACCCACATCAAACCTTCTTCCCCATACAAATTAATCACCTCCACAAGACAGGAAATGTTCGATTCATTTTTTACTAGAAATGAACCACTTTAACAGCTACTCAGTCATTGAATGTCACCACATACTAAATAGAGAGAGAAGGAGGAGGGGATCAGGATTAGCAATGACTCTTTCCCAAGCAGATTAGGTTAACCAAAAAGTCCCTATCTTTATCCAAATTGTCAACGATGGTTCGTTTTGTGTGTTAACTTGCCTGGGCCATGGGGTGTCCAGACATTTGGTTAAACATTATTCTGGGTGTGTCTGCAAGGGTGTTTCTGGATGAAAGTAACATTTGAATTGGTGGACTGAGTAAAGCAGATTGCCCTCCCTGATGTGGATGGGCCTCATCTAATCTTTGAAGGCCTGAAAAGAACAGAAGGCTGAGTACGGGAGAATTCATGCTCTCTGTCTGTCTTCAGGCTGGAATATCAGTCTCCTCCTACCTTTGGAATCAGAGCCAAGCTAGAATTTGCACCATGGGCTCTTCTGGTTCCCAGACCTTTGGATTCAGACTGAAACTTATGCCAACAGCTCTGGGTCTCCAGCTTATCCCCTACAGCTCTTGGGACTTCTTAGCTTCCATAACTGCATCAGACAGTTCTTAGAGATATATATATATATATATATATATATATATATATATATATATATATATATATATATATATATATATATATATATATATATATATATATATATATATATATATATATATATATATATATATATATATATTCTATTGGTTCTGCTTCCCTGGGGAACCCAGACCACTACATTATCATGAAGGGCTTTGCATGCACATTCACATTTAATTCTCATGACAGTCCTCAGCAGAGGGAAAGGTAGTGACAGTAGAGGTCTTAGTCTGCTTAGGCTGCCATAACAAGATGCTACAGACAAGGTGATTTAAACAACAGAAAGTTATTCTTCACAATTCTGGACAATGGGAAATTCAAGATCAACCTGCAGGCTGATAGTTCATTTCTCGAGCTCTCTTCCTGGCTTCCTGGCTTCTTGCTGTGTCCCCACACAGCAGAGAAAGAGCGAGTGGGCCAGCTCTCAGGTGTCTTTTCTTATAAGGGCACTAATCCCATCACGAGGGTCCCATCCTCATTACCTTGTCTAACCCTAACACCTCCCAAAAGCCCCATCTCCAAATACCATCACATTGAGGGTCAGGGCTTCAATATATGAATTTTGGAGGAGACGAACATTCAGTTGAGAACAATATGTCTCCCATTTCACAAATGAGAACACAGAGGTCTTCGAAAAGTGAGGTAACTTGCCAAAAGTCACCAAGCTTATAAAAGTACAAGAGTCAGAACTTAACATTTTTATGGACTTTTATGGAGGCAAGTGAAGCAACTAAGCCCGTGAGCCACAACTACTGAGCCTGCGTGCTGCAACTACTGAAGCCCATGCGCCTAGATCCCGTGCTTCACAAGAGAAGCCACCACAATGAGAAGCCCATGCACCGCAACAAAGAGTAGCCCCTGCTCGCTGCAACTAGAGGAAGCCCGCACACAGCAGTGAAGACCCAACGCAGCCAGAAATAAACAAAATTAAATCTTTAAAACAAAGGACTTGGGACAACATTTCTCCCACAAATGCCATTCTTTCTACTACCACCATTGCTTTTATGTCAGCTATTCTAACACACAGCAAGGACCTCACCTTTAGAAATAGCCAGTAAAGATAGGGAAAGTAAGTTGCTCTATCTCGTTGGTTATCTGGGACTACTAATTAAAATGACAGCAAGACTTCATCTTTCACTCATCAGATGAAAATTGACAAAAGTTTAAAAATTAATAATACCTAGTGTCAGCGAGGGAGGGGGAAAGGCATGCTCTTAAATACTGCTTACAGGAACGCACATCGGTGGACTGTTCTGAGGGCAGTTTAGCAGTATCCATAAAAATTTTAAACATGCATTCTCTTTGATCAAGCAGTTTGAGTTCTTGATACCTACCCCAGCGAAGTACTTTTACATGGGTACAAAGAGGTATACACTGCATTTGCTGGGAACAATGAAACATTGGTAGCACCATGTTACCCATTGGAAGGGAATGGTTAAAAGACCTGGGGTGCCTCCAAACTCTGGCATCTGTGAAACCAGCCAAAAGAATGTGGTTGATTTGTATACACTGACATAGATTGTTTTATTCAGTTAAAAAAAAAAAAGTAAACTGTGGGTTATATATAGCATAATTCTATTTATGAGACAAAAAAAACCACATCATAATGTCCACATTAAATGTCTACAAGTAGGTAATTCATTTAAAAATTCAAGGACACATATACATGAGGGAAAAGGGGAGCAAAAACTGTCTTTTGTTCTGAAAAATGTATTGACTGAGATTGCACAGACTACATTCACGTTATTGTTTGTATAACTGTAATAAAGAAATACATAAATAAAAGCATGGAAAAGAAGGTGCTTTCCTTCACAGTGTTCCCGTTTTCCTTCTTCTAAGAATGATCTCGTGAGGCCAACAGGATAGGATGATTGCCTCAACATTCTTTTTTAAAAAAAAAATTTATTTATTTGGCTGCTCGGGTCTTAGTTGCAGGATGCGGGATCTTTAGTTGCAGCATGTGGGATATTTTAGTTGCAGCATGTGGGATCTAGTTCCCCGACCAGGGATCGAACCCATGTCCCCTGCGTTGGGAGCATGGAGTCTTAACCACTGGACCACCAGGGAAGTCCCGA
The DNA here is from genome assembly GCF_003031525.2 of Neophocaena asiaeorientalis asiaeorientalis. Taxonomy (NCBI): domain Eukaryota; kingdom Metazoa; phylum Chordata; class Mammalia; order Artiodactyla; family Phocoenidae; genus Neophocaena; species Neophocaena asiaeorientalis. The sequence continues at coordinate 3,443,559 of NW_020174037.1, read as the reverse complement.
TTGCCTCAACATTCTAAGTAAGAGATCGGACAGACTGAGGGAAGAGGAACTTGTCTGAGTAACAAGATGTGTTAGTGACAAAGCCGAGACCAGGATCTGGGTCTCTGGACTCCAGTTCCAGTGTTCCAGGGATTACACCCTCTGCTTCATTCACCTTCCAAAGTCTTCACTCCCCCTTGCCCACGATCAAAGGAAGCCATCTACCCATTCTTTCAAGAGAAACTCCAACTCTTAAAGAGTTAAAAGGCTTCAATACTCTTCTTCTCTCTCTCCTGTTTTTAAAGCACCACTGGGATTGGAGGCAGCATCCTCCAAATCTCTACTTGACATCGGCAGGTTCAGTGTTGTGAAGGACTCGTCTGATGTTCTGTCCGATTTCCATCCAAGTAAATCTCGTTTTGCTGATGTCTGTAAAGTCTGACTTTATAGCAGAGAGCTCTCCCAGAACTCTGTCTTTAATAAAAGGGGAAAGAAGTGGAACTACTAATTTCGTTTCTTTAAAAGGCATGTATTTTCATGCACATTAAGTCCATCTGTTGGTGAAATGTATGCCTTTGCACAGTGTATAATTTGATAAAACCCAAAAGAACTCAGAGCTCCCAGCTTGAAGCAGAAATAGAGAAAGTGGCTGGGAACCTGACTAAAGTGGAGAAATCCACCAAACACTATTTTTAGAACTAAAAACTGATTAAAAAAATACCCATCATGGAGACAGATTAGTGTTCTCCGTGTGTCTCTCAGCACATTTGAACTGCTTTAGGCACCGAGATCAAAGGGCCCGCTGTCTCTGCAGCTCATTTACTGGGGATATCTTGTTCACGGCACCGAGCAATGTCTGAGCACCTCACTTCCTGCCTTCACACCGTCCAGTGGCTCCCCACTGGCTACACAGAGCTTACAAACTAGCAGCCACACGTTATTTTGCTAGTGCACAGTGTTCTAAAATTTGAAATGTTGACAACATTTAAACCTTGGCATTTCACATTAATAATCAGAAATTTCACAGAAAAAAAATCAGAAGACCTGGCCGTGTTGGGTCCAAATTCCTGCCAAGCGTTAATGGGCTGAGGCTGAGTAGCAGAGGCATAATCTTAGACAGAATTCACTTCTTGCCACAATCCCTACCTGTACCTGCCTGGCCCCTATGGACACTTGAAGTTGCAACACCTGGTCTTGAGGATTATTGTCTAAATTTCTCAGAAGGACATTCAAGTTCCTTCACTATTGGCTTCTGACCACCTCCTTCATCCTCTCCCAGTTCTCTACCCATTTATTTAGTCAATAAACCTGCTTTGAGAGCTGCCATGCACCAGGCTGTGTGCTAAGTGGGTACAGAGATGAATGAAAAGCACGCATCAGTCAGGGTCCCAGCACATGGCACACGCAAACTAGAAGAGTTCAAGCAGGACTGGTTGAATAGTAGGGGAACCACAAGGAGCGTGTAGTACCCTGAGTTCAGAAACTCTGGGACTGGTGGTACCTCTAGGCCTGAAGTGGGGACTTGCTTACTGGGAGAGAAGCTATGACCTATTGCTAGGAACACAGCCAGCCCAAGATAACCCTGCAGAGCAAGGGCTCAGGGGAAGATCATCTTCTCTCACTCTCCTTTCTACCCCCAGTCTTCTGTGGGGACTCCTCCCTTGGCCAGAGCAAGAAGCAAAGGGCAAGGAGGCCTGTTGATGCAGGTCAGCTTCCCTGGACAGAGAACAGGGCAGAGAATGGGCAGAGTGGATCCAAGGTGCAAACAGAAGACACTGAGACAGCCCCGTTCTGTCCTTCAAGGAACTCAGTCTAGTGAAAAGAAAGACAAGACCAACAAACAATGCCAGTGACATGGGGGCAGAACTGTGTTAATGAGAATCATGGCAGGCTATAAGAGCTCAGAGGGGATAACTACCCAGGCAGAGGCAGTCAGGAAGCCTCCCCAAAACAGAGATAGAAATCACTGAAGAACAATGATGCATCAATAGCCAGATAGAGGTGAGGAGGGAGAGGTGGGCTGTCACAGCAGAGGGACATCCGATTGCTTAGGCTTTGTAGCCATTGCATGCTCCGTCCCTGAGTCACCCAATGTTCCCCAAACATCTCTGGCTCTTTTGCACCTACGTGGCTGTGCATAGGCCCTTCCTCGGCTGGGAGAGCTTCCTGTCATCCTTTTTGGAAGCTGTCTCATCCTCATCCTCTCTAAGCAATTCCACTTCTGTGTGTACCCAATAGAAATGTGAACATACAAGCACCAAAAGACACACGTTAAAATGCTCACAACAGCACTATGCATAGTAGCCAAAGGTCCGTCAACAGAGAATGGATCATTGAATTATAATAGATCCATGGAATAGAATACTATACAGCAATGAGAATGTATGACCTATAATTATGTGCAAAAATATGAAACAATACACAAATATAATATTCAGTAAAAGAAATCAGACATGAAAAGAGTACATCTCATAAGATTCCAGTGATAAAAAGTTCAAAAACAGGCAAAATCAATCTGTGGTGTTAGAATTCAGGATAGTAGTTACCCCTTAGGGGACGGAAGTTACTGCAAGGTAGCACAAGATGGAGTGTCCTGTGTTGCTAGCGATGTTTCATGAGGTGGGTGCCGGTCACATGGATTCACAAAAATTTGTTGAGCTGTATACACTTATGATACGTATACATTTTTCATGTTATACTTTGTCACCTTTGCTGGGAAGTCTTCCCAAGTTATTGAATAACAAAGCCTTCATGTCCCAAGAGCTCAGAAAACCCTTCTGTGAAACTCACCCAAGATTTCTGAAAACCGTCGAGGAAAGAGAAATGACTCAGGAGCCCTGGACCTGCCTTGGGCAGGTTCTGGATGAATCCTGTCCACTCTCTCGGCTCCATCTACTGCTTTAAAATGATGCAATGGAGCAGATGTTCTTCCAGTCCTTTCCAGTGATCGGGAGTTTTACAGGCATCAGAGATCAATGGGTCATCCAGCGTTTGCTGAACTCCCTTGCCAAGCCCAGACAGCCTCTGCTTGTAAAACAACTCGGAAATGGCTGCAACTCTCAGCCGAGTGGTTCCCAACTTTCTCATCAAGGAGGAAGCCTGTCACTAATTTTCTCCCATGAGCCCCACATAATGAAAGAGGATGCAATTTTTAAAAGATGTTTATTGTAATGTTTACGTAACGAGCCATTTGTTTTAATCAAGACATTTGTATATAGCTGCCAACCTGACCTTGTGAGCAGCGTCAGATAACCAGTATACCTCCAATGGGCTGTGTAATTTCTGCTCAAAGCAGAATAATATGGTAGTTTAGTTCACCCGGGAATACCCATAGCAGGGGCTCAAGGTAGGATTTCCATGATTAAGTTTGTGTGACAGACATTCACTCAGAATCCTTATTTCTTTTTCTCAAACCTCTCAAGATGGCACCCCGGAGTCAGCACCACCATATTCATTCCCCATCCCACAGACGGAAGAGACTTTGGGTTTTGTCTATAGATATTTCTTGGTACTATTTCCTAACTCCTTTTCAATGATGATCTTAGAATGATACGGCCTTTGTGATGCTACATAAGCCAAGTGAAATGGAGGATGATTATTTTAATAATACCAATACTGGCTGCCATTTATGCTTCTTCTCTTATGCGCTGTTACTGTCCTAGGCACCTTATATGGGTTCATGTGGGCTGTGAAGTCAGAGAGCGTGAGTTCAAATCCCACCTCTGATCCTTACCGGCCCAACGACCTTAAGTGAGCAGGTACTTAACCTCTCTGAGTCCCCATTTCCTTATCTATAAGATGGGACTCCGAACATAGGCCACTGAATTATTAGGAAGATCGAATGCATCTCATCCATGAGGACACGTGGCCTAGTGCTTGGCAAATAAGGATGGCTCAAAGAAGTTAGTTATTGATAGAAATTCTACTTTCTTCACAACAGCCCTTTCAAAAGGACATCATTATTCCCATTTTATAAAGGAAAAACTGAGGCTCAGAGACTTGCCCAAGATCACACAGCAACTGAATGGCAGATCCGGGATTTTTAACCCTCATTGTGCTCGACACCAAGGCCTGATCTCTTTCCGCTAGTCAACCTCAGCAGATGTGGCTGAATGCCTCAGTACTTGCTTCTAGTCCCTTTTAAACACAGAGTATTTTTGAGAGAAAGGATATATTATTTTACTTGATCATTTAAAAGAAAAATAATAAAATTAGGTAAGACCTTTGCCCTTGTCGTAAAAATTTTTTCCAAGTTCATTGTTTATGGACCCATTCAGGATTGTCAGCCCTAATTTTGGGACTGTTGCCAATCTTGTTTCAGGCTTTAGCAAAAGTCTCAGAGAGCCCTGGCCAAGCCATGTGACCTTGGACACCTCCCTTCCCTCTCAGCTGGGCCTCGGTTTCCCCTTATGTAGAACAAGAGAGGGGACGGAGGCTCCCCCAGTCCCTGCAGCCTTGACAATGGAAACCTCTCTCCTGATACCATCCCAGGGCCTTTTAAGCAGCTGGGCTTCAAACTGCCCTATCTGTTTGATTTGTGCCCTGTCTTCCTGAACTATGTCAGAGGGGAAAGAAAAAAAAAAAAAAAAAGAACCCAACATCTGTTTTCATACCATGGCTGGGAACTCATTCCTCAAACATTTTTCATACTTGACCAGAAGGGCATTTCGTCACGAGTAATAGGATCCGTCCCTTGCTTCCTGGCTTCCTCTGCACTTTGCTGATAAGACAGTAACGAATGTGCTGATGCGCATTTCCAGGAATCCACGCTTCTCCCTGGCCCAGGCCAGCACTGCTGCCTTCTCAGAGGCAGGTACCAGACCCCAGTGCCCGCAAGGCCTTCCCGGGCAAGCCGGCCAAGCCAATGTCCTTGGGCTCCCTTCCCTCCCCACCAGCACCTCCTCAGGCCCCTGCAGGCAGGGATTGGCCACTGGTGCGGCCATCAATCAAACACCCTTCTCTCTGGCTTCCTTGGTCCCCGGTCCAGTTGGGGGAGAATCGACCCTCCCTGCTAATTTCTGCATTTCCCGGCATGGAAAGAGCTAAGTACACCCTCAGTCCCACCAAGGGCCCAGGGGAAGCTCTGCCACTCACTCCCGGGGTGACCTGGGACAGGTCTCTTAACCCCTCTGGACCTCCATAATAGCTAATTTTTATAGAACACTCACCATACTTGGCAGTGTTCTAGTGACTTTTTATAGGAATCAACTCATATTTAAACTGCTCAACAACCTCACGTCATGTGTTATTGATTTTATTGTTACCTGACTTCACAGATGAGGAAACTAAGCCACCAAGAAGTCTTCACCTAAGACCAGACACAGTCGGGATTTGAACTCAGGCCCCCAGTCTCCTGGGGACTCACTCTTACCAGTAAACAAGGACCTGCTTCCCTCCAACACTGTGGTCTCAGGCAGGACACCTTTACAGCCTCCAAAATCATTGAGGATCCCGAAGAGCTTTTGTTTCTGTGGGTTACATGAATTACCATATTAGAAATTAAAACTGGAAAAAATTTAAAGCCCGAGAATAAACTGCGCACGTTCATCAGAGCCGAGTGGTCTCCAAAATACTCTACTGTACGCCCATGACAGAGTGGAGGTGAGAAAAGCAAATGACGTCTTAGTATTATTACAAAACACTTTTGACCTGGCACACAGGCTGCCGGGGACTCCCAAGCATCTCCAGACCACACCTGAGAACTGACACACTACACTACACTGCCTCCCTTACCTTGTAGAACATGTGCCCAAGAACGTCTCCCCTCCCCCTCACCGGGTATTGATTCAGTCAATAAATATCAATGGAGCACCAACTGTGTGTGAAGCACGGTGCTAGACACCGGGATGCAGGGATTAACAAGCACATCCCTGCTCTGTAAAGCTTTCAGTTCACTGGAGGAGACAGACATTAAGCAAAAAGTCCTTCCAATAAGTCATTTTAAACGATCAAAATTATTAGGAAAAACTGGGACACAATGGGACCATAAATCAGAGTCACGACGTAATTTGAGGCATCAGGGAAGAGTTTCCTGAGGAAGCAGCAGATCTTGCTGAGGACTTGGAAACTGGAACTCTGCTTTGCAGGAAGACCCCGCGGGCAGTCTCCCCGGCTGCATCGTAGCCTCCCTCTTCCCGTTCCTTCTGTTAGAGCTTTTCAGTCCAAAGACGCTCACCCTTGGGCTCCTGTCTATTTCAGCCCAGAAACCCCTCCCTCCCAGCATTGGGGACCAGCACAACTGCTCCCAAGGCTCCCGTCTAGTGGCAGAAAGTGGCGGCCAGGGAGAGAGGTGGTAACTCAGGGAGGGAAAAGATCTCTGGCTTTGGGCTCGTCTCCTGTCTCAGGCTCACCCCTTCCTATTCACGTGACCCCAGTCAAGCCCTGGGTCTCGATTCTCAGCTTCCCCAGCTGTACCCACAAAGAATAATAACACCTCCATCACGTGGTTAGGGTGATAACTTGGTGAGTCAGTGTACGCAAAAACACCTTGTGAGTGCACAACATATTCAGAAATTCGCAAACATAAAGTGCCGTGTGAGCACAGCAATAATGATATTTCATTAGCATCTGACTGTCAGACACAGTGGACGAAGCAGCTTTATCTCTGTTGCATGTTGACGGCATGCTTAAATATAGAGCATTTCAAAGAAAGTCTATAATTCAAAATACATATTCTTTGAAGGATGCATAGTGGTTTTTGTTCTTTTTCTAAATGTGGAGCCACAAATGCAAAAGAGTAGCTGTAATTTCTTCAAGACAAAAAAAAAGTCTTGGTGATTCAGAGCTAGTCTTTGCTCATCTTATCTTTTAAAACCAAACTTTCTTACAAGATCCACTGGGGCTTTCGGTAGAAGGCACATCGAGTGGGGAGTCAGGCACTGAGTCTCACCCCAGCTCAACCACGGATCCATCACTGGCCTTTTTTTTTTTTTTTTTGGCCATGCCTTGCAGCATGCCGGATTTTAGTTCCCTGACCAGGGATGGAACCCATGCCCCCTGCAGTGGAAGCGTGGAATCTTAACCGCTGGACCGCCAGGAAAGTCCCCACCGTAGGCTTTTGAACAAGTTTCTTCTCTTGTTTGAGCCACAGTTTTCACATCCATGAAATAGGTGGGGAGGCAGTGGGAGACTTTGTATCAATATTTCTCAAATATTTCTTTGACTATATCAGTACTTCTTCCCTACAGGGGTTGATTTTAGGAAATGTAGGCTTAAGAGAAAGTAACTCAGTGAAAAGAAGAATCACTTTTCAATTCTCGTTTTATCCTTCAGATTACAAGGCAAAGAGAAATTCTCACCTCGTTGCTTGTGCGTCCTCAAGAGCTCTCTATACTTGCCACTTTCCTCTTTAACTGACAACATGCCTCAGGACCAGGCTTCAGCAGGCGAGAATGTTTAGCTAGAATTTAATTTCATTATTTGTCATCATCCTGCCTGTGCCTTGGTTAACGTCTACTTTAGCGAGTAACTCTGTCGGTTTTCATTTATCATCATGATATAAAATTTCCTTTGTAAATAAATTCATTTTAGTTTTAAAAGTGAGTTATTAAAAAAGTGTGGCAGAAAAAAAATAAAATAAAAAAATGTGGCAGATGTTACAGGAAGCACATGGCTACAGCAGCGATCACGGCCATGGTACCCAAGTTAGGGAACTCTGTGTGCTGGTGTCTGAGGTTAGTTCCCTCACTAAGCTAATCACAGCTCCCACCTGGTGACTGTGAGTGGCTTGGTCATGGGATGTCCCCCCTGTCTCCTCCATTCCTCTATTATCCAGGCTCCCTGGGCGCTGATCTCATCCTAAACAGACTCTGGGTGAAGGGTAGAGAGATCCAGGTGGCTCAGAAATTTTGTTCTGTCACAAGTTGAAGAGCAGCAGGTAGATTCTCCAAGAATAATCCTACTTACAGCAAGGGAGGGCTATAGCTGTGGTTTTAGCTGTATTCAGAAGAAATCACCATAATCTTGAGTTCTGCATGGTGTAAGAGCTTACAAGGTGCTTCCTTGCATCTCAGCTCAGGAATTTTCACCGCAGTTTAGGTATTATTTCTGACTTCATTTTACAGGATAAGGAAACAGAGGCTCAGAAGCTGAAATGACTTAAGAAGTCACACACCTAGAAAGAAGTGGAGTGAGGACTTTACATCTGCCTCTTTCGTCACCAAAGTTCATGCTCTTTTAACTACAAATGATGCTAAAGAAGCTTTGGAAATAAGTCAGGGAGATGAACCCAGATATTTTTATGGGTATAAATATCCAATTCTATGAATGTGCTATGTAAATAGTCCCCTACTTTGGAACACATATTTTGAATCCAATGAAGAAAAAACCTTGTGGCCAAACCCTGTGTACATCTATAATACGTTTATAAGGTAAATTTCTGAAATTCTAACTGCTATGTCAGAAACTGTATGTACGTCTTTAAGGCTCCTGACACGTATTGTCAAAATGCCCCTTGGAAGGGTTGCACCCATCAATTCACGGGGCCCCTCATGAATGAGGGTGCCCATTCTCTTGCTTACCCTAATTCTCAGTATTTTAATTAAATTTCTTAAAATTTGAGAGAAACGGCACTCTACGGTTTTAAGTAGTATTTCTTTGATTGTTAGTGAAGTTAAACATCCTTCCATCTCTTCATCGACCATTTGGATTTATATTGGGAGACTTGATGCTCAAGTTCATTGTTTACTTTTTCAACACTTTATACATTCAGGATTCAAGGTAAGGGGGAAGTTCCCAGAAACTCTCTGGGCCCCAGTTTTCCTAACTGTAAAAGTGGGTTTTGGAGGAAATGCTCTCAAGATCCCTTCAACTCTAATCTTAACTTAAATCTGATCTTAACAACATCTTAATATCGATGTTGCTGAGAGCCTGAGCACACTTCCTATGCTTGGGTCTCAGCCCCGCAGTCCCTTCCCACTTATCCCAGTAAAGATGGTCCAGGCTGCCAAATGTGCTGGGCAACCCCTGCCAGAATCAACACTGTGACTCTGCTTCCCCACAGGGATGCCCCACTCATGATAATTTGTTGAGCCAATGATTGTCTTCTGCATCCATGTTAAACAAAATTATTTATAATTTAAGAAGTGATTTGGTTCTCGTTACCTTCATTTTTAATGACTCCTCCCTCCCCTTACATGCCTGCCCACCCCACCACAGATCCTATCCTTGGGAAAGCAGACATGCAGAAGACTTGACCATCTCCATGGCAACCAGAGGTGATGTTCCTGACATGTTTATAAAAGAACATATCCCCAGCTTATAAGAAGAGAGAACTGCAAACCTTAAGAGAAACCTCATCCTTGTCTGTACCAAAAAAGTCACTGGAAGGATTACTTTCTTATTATACACTCCCTTTCCTGATGATTATCGTAAATTAGAAAAAAATCTTCATTTTTCCTCTTGGGTGGGTGTCTGGTTAAGATGAATTTCATTTAGCTGAAAATGAAGGAAGTTGAAATTCCTCCAAACTGATTATTGCGTGAAAATGAATGTGTAAGAACAGAATGGCATTGAGGAAAGTATTGGAAGTGCATGTCTTAATGCACTGGGGAGGCTCATATAATATGTTTTATTTCACATGTCTTCCAGCAAAAGGAGGACTTGCACATTTTAACCTTGGCTTCCCTTTACGTCCCACGTCCCGTCCTTTCAGAAGGAATGACCCACCCACACATCACACTCATGATGGTCAATGAAGGTTCGCTGCAGGCAGAGCTGATTTAAGAGTTTGTGGAGGCAGTGTATATATGTCCATGCCACTCTCTCACTTTGTCACAGCTTACCCTTCCCCCTCCGCATGTCCTCAAGTCCGTTCTCTAGTAGGTCTGTGTCTTTATTCCCGTCTTACCCCTAGGTTCTTCTTTTTTTAGATTCCATATATATGTGCTAGCATACGGTATTTGTTTTTCTCTTTCTGACTTACTTCACTCTGTATGACAGACTCTAGGTCCATCCACCTCACTACAAATAACTCAATTTAGTTTCTTTTTATAGCTGAGTAATATTCCAGTGTATATATGTGCCACATCTTCTTTATCCATTCATCTGTTGATGGACACTTAGGTTACTACCAAACGAAAATAGATAGCTAGTGGGAAGCAGCCTCATAGCACAGGGAGATCAGCTCGGTGGTTTGTGACCGCCTGGAGGGGTGGGAAAGGGAGTGTGGGAGGGAGGGAGACGCAAGAGGGAAGAGATATGGGAACATATGTATATGTATAGCTGATTCACTTTGTTATAAAGCAGAAACTAACACACCATTGTAAAGCAATTATACTCCAATAGAGAAGTTAAAAAAAAAAAAGAGTTCGTGGAGGAGCCCCACCCTCTGTGTGACCGCCACCCGCTCTCTGCCTTTCTGAACCCTGGGCCCCATTCACGGCTCTACCCCGCTGGCCCTCACAGTTGGTGATGCCCTTCCTGTCTACTGCCTAGTTTCTAGCTTTACCAAGCCCCATGTGCCGGCAGCTCTAGTCCTCCTAATCCCCACTACTCAACCCCACCCAAACCCTCAGTAGAGTGAGGATGGGTAGATGTCAACACGTGCCTAGTTCCATCTTTGGAGCAGGGGAAATCTGGCAGAGCTGAGTGTGGGTGTTTCACTAAATCATTGCATATATGCATTTGAAGCAAATTGTTGTTTTGGCCCATGTCTGTTTCAGTTTCCTTCAGAACCTTCCTGATCACGGAGAATTAAAAGTTAAAAACTGGGTTTCCCTGGTGGCGCAGTGGTTGAGAGTCTGCCTGCCGATGCGGGGGACGCGGGTTCGTGCTCCGGTCCGGGAAGATCCCACATGCCGCGGAGCGGCTGGGCCCGTGAGCCATGGCCACTGGGCCTGCGCGTCCGGAGCCTGTGCTCGGCAACGGGAGAAGCCACAACAGTGAGAGGCCCACGTACCGCAAAAAAAAAATTTAAAAACTATATTTCCCAAACACCCTTGCAACGTAAAGCCTGTTTTCTAGAACTTCCAACATTATTTTTTAAGCTTCTATTTCCCTACTTTAAACTCTTTCTCTGCTTAAACTAGCCAAATGTTTTCCATTGCCTGCACTGAATCCTGGCCAGTACACCTCCTCTCCAATAACTGACATTTAACGTGTATTTTAGTTTTATAAAGTACTGTCTCAGAATTTTTCTTTCTTCTTTCACTGGAGCTTCATAAGACCCCTAGGATAGACTATGCATGTCACTAGACCCATTTTTCCATATAATTAAGCTGAGGCTTGAGGTGGTAAAGGGACCCACTCAATATCCCTTTGCTAGAAGCAATAGGACATTGCAAACCCAGATTCTCTGATTCCAGATCCCAAGCTCCTCCCTCCGTATCCCACAACCTCAGAACCCGGCAGTCTCAGACAGGGTATCTTTGACGTAAAAGTTCTCCTTTAGATGGAACTGCAGGCACAATGAACATGTAACAGAGCTGGTTGGCAGCCAAGCCGGCGCATGGACTGGAGCCAGGAAGACCATCACGGAAGCCCCGGCCCCGCACTGCCCTGTACTTACTGTGGACCCCTGGTCTGTCCGACTCCAGAACCCAAGCCTGCCATCCACAGGGCCAAGCGACACGTTCCTCAGCCTCTTGCTCCATCAGTGCCCGGAGGCCTCACAGGACTTGGCTGCCCACGGGGCTCCATTCCATCTTTCCACGGACTTGAGGTCTTTCCACGGACTGGAGGCTGGGTGGTCGGCGCAATTCATGCAGGAAGAAAACTGCTTCAGCCAAGGTGTGGATGAGGGGCAGTGGCCACAGGACAAAGGCCAGCCAGGACCCCAGCACCTCCTGTCCCTTTGCCTTGCCTCCTACAATTGCACTGTCACACTCACCCGCCCCAGGATCAGGGCAGGAAAGAAGATGCAGGAATTTTGCACATGCTTCTGTGTTGGCCCTGCAGGGAGACATGATTGATCTATCCTTTTGAACCCCAAGTGCATGTCACTTGGGCACCTCCTAAGTGTGGAGAGTCCATTTCTGCCATTGAAAACATTGGAGGCCATCGGATGAAAGCTCCAAATTCAGAGTCCGTCTAAGAAAAGAAAATAAAACACTGATGCATAGACTTGGTAGAAGGAGAATGGAGAGGGAGAATAGAACCAGATGTTTTTCTTTTAAAACTAAAAGTCCCTCAGTAATTTTTTTTTCCAGGTTTCCCATCCTATCTCCATGGAAAATCACCCGATGTTATCTTGGGGAAGTGACTTGACCTCTTCTGTAGGAGGGTGTTAATAACACCTGTCACAGGGTGTGGTGGGTTTAACGCAGCACCCAGTATACAGTAGGCACTCAATAAAGGGTAGCTCCCTTCTCTGTGGAAACAAGGCCTTATAGGAGAGAAGTCACGAAGCCTAAAGGAAGGCCTGGGGACGGGAAAGATGGAGCCAGAAGGAGGTCGGGCGAGCAGGAGTCCCTCTGAGCCTGTAGCCACAATGATGCTAAGAATGGGGAAGGTGATGAAATGATGATACTGACGACGCATCTCTGCCTGAAGCATCCCCGCCCGGAAGGCTTCTGGCCTCTTCCCCCAGACATGGCTCTGTTGCCTGTTGTACTCAATGGGATGGAGGAGTCATCCCGGTGACAGAGGTGGGTGTGAATAAGGAAGCAACCCCCCATCAGTCCCAGCCTATAGCGTAGCAGTAAGAGGGAAGGCTCTGGAGTCAGCCTGGAGTCCCATCTGAAAAGGGTATAATAATACTCCCTGTCTCAAAATGTCACTGAGATAATTAAATGGAATGAGAAAATTATGTAAGTGCTGTGTGTGCTTCCTTAGAAAGCACTCAGAGGTTGCTTTGCTGCCCTTATTTATTTACTTACTTTTTTGGCTGTGTGGCATGTAGGATCTTAGTTCCCCTGCTAGGGATCGAACCCACGTCCCCTGCATTGGAAGTGCGGAGTCTTAACCTCTGGACCGCCAGAGACATCCCCTGTTGCCCTTGTTATGATTATTTTATGTTGAGAATTGTTACAGGGTCCCTGTATGCAACTCTTTTCACACTGTTGAAAAAGTCTCTCCAACAGAATCCTGCATTGTTGCCCAAATCGAGTGAATGCTGCCAAACATCCAGGTTGGGGTTGCAGTCATTGCCACTCAGAGGACCGCTCTGAGCCTCAGTTTCCTCATCTGTGACCCAGGCATGCTCTGGACACTGCAGGGTTGTTGGGAGGATTCCACAAGGCAGTGGGCGGAATGTGGCCAGCCCCAGGCTTGGTCCAGAGGAAGGCTTGAGAAATGGGAGTTCCCTTTCTTTTCCTGTTCCCCTCCCCTACAGGAAAGTGCAGAAAGCCAGGTTAAGGACCCCCTGGGGCTCCTCTGGCCACCTGACCGGAGGGACAGCCGGGTGGAGAGCAGGAAGGGGTGGTGTGGTATGGAGCAGTTCAGCTGCTTTGCCCTCTGGGATCCAGCATTTGGGTTTTGTTTTGTTTTTTGTTTGTTTTTTAACATCTTTATTGGAGTATAATTACCTTACAATGTTGTGTTAGTTGCTGCTGTATAACAAAGTGAATCAGCTATACGTATACACATATCCGCATATCCCCTCCCTCTTGAGTCTCCCTCCCACCCTCTCTATCCCACCCCTCTAGGTGGTCACAAAGCACTGAGCTGATCTCCCTGTGCTATGCGGCTGCTTCCCACTAGCTATCTACCTTATGTTTGGTAGTGTGTATATGTCCATGCCACTCTCTCACTTCATCCCAGCTTACACTTCCCACTCCCTGTGTCCTCAAGTCTATTCTCTACGTCTGCGTCTTTATTCCTGTCCTACCCCTAGGTTCTTCAGAAACTTTTTTTTTTTTAAGATTCCATATATATGTGTTAGCATACGGTATTTGTTTTTCTCTTCCTGACTTACTTCACTCTGTATGACAGTCTCTAGGTCCATCCACCTCACTACAAATAACTCAATTTCATTTCTTTTTATGGCTGATTAATATTCCATTGTATATATGTGCCACATCTTCTTTATCCATTCATCTGTCGATGGACACTTAGGTTGCTTCCATATCCTGGCTATTGTAAATAGAGCTGCAATGAACATTGTGGTACATGACTCTTTTTGAATTATAGTTTTCTCAGGGTATATGCCCAGGAGTGGGATTGCTGGGTCATATGGGAGTTCTATTTTTAGTTTTTTAAGGAACCTCCATACTGTTCTGCATAGTGGCTGTATCAATTTACATTCCCACCAACAGTGCAAGAGGGTGGGATCCAGCAATTTGGAAGCGGACTCCAATCGGCACAGCTCGGGGTGGCCCTTCCCAAGACAATGGCAGGATGCAGGCCTGTGCTCACCAGCAGGGGTGTGCAGACCTTTGCGCAAGGAGGACCAGCAGCCTTGGCATCAAGTGAGGGAACCCCTGGTGCAGCCCCAGGAATGTGGGAGTCCCGGGCGACCTGGCCAAGAAACAGGAAAGGAGACTCTAGGCTCCCTGGAGCATTGATTTGAGGAGCTTCATACCCACCGAGTTCCCTCCCTCACAAGCATGAGCTTGTGTTTGGAGTCCCGGAGTCCCCTCAAAGATCTTTGCCAGACTCTACGCTGATCCTGATGATAATATAATAAACTGAAAATTTTTTTACTGAGCACCTGCTGTGTGCCAGGCCTACTGTGAAGGACCGTCAATCCTTGTTCCAGGTTTCGTGTCTGCAAGTTCACCTACTCTGCTAAAATTTATTTGTAACCCCCCAAATCAATACTTGCAGGCTTTTTTGCACTTTCACCGTCACTCACAGACGTGTGCAGAACAGCAAAAAATTTGAGTCGCCAAAGGACACACACGTTCCCAGCTCAAGTCCAACAAGACAAGCTCCGCCTTCTGGTCACAGCTCTCGTGCTGCAGCAAGTATCCGTTTTGTGGTCCACGCAGTGCAGTGTTTGTTGTTCACGTTTGGGGAGATTTTCCTTGATAGCTTTGCTGTTTGAAATGGCCTCTGAAGTGCTAGCTGGTGTTCCCAAGCACAAGAAGCTATGTTGTGCCTTACGGAGAAAATACATAGATTAGATAAGCTTTGCTCAAGCACAACTTATAGCGCTGCTGGCCTTGACTTCAATGTTAATGAATCAACACTGTCTATTAAATGAGGTGTCTCTAAAACTGAAGCATACATCCAACAAGGTTGTATGTTGATTGGCTGATGAACATGTAACCAGAGGCTCACAGGACCCTCACGCTGTATTTCTTCTGGGAGCAATGACACAGTTTTCAGGATTTGGTACCAGGCCCACCTGACTCTCAGCTTTTGCTCTTCCCTTTATCTGCCCCACCTCTAAGACGCCAAAAGGTTTTCTCCCTGACGGCTGACGTGCGATGGAGAGCTATTAGGGGCTGGGCTACACAGTGCCTGCAGCCCTATAATCCTTACCATGAACTACATTTTTCTAGAAGCAGATTCCCGTGCTGCTTACCTGTTAGAGGAACCTGTATTAGTTACCTATTGCTCTGTAACAAATTGTCATAGGACTGGCAGCTTGAAACAAACACACACATTTATCTGACAGTTTCTATGGGTCTCAGCATGACTCAGCTCTGCTCAGGGTCTTATAAGGCTTCAGTCAAGGAGCCGGCTGGGCTACGTTCTCATCTGGAAGTTCGACTGGAGAAGATTCAGCTTCCAAGCTCATTCAGGTTGTTGGCAGAATCCATTTCCTTGGGAGTGCATGACAGAGGACCCCAGCCTTCACCAGCCGGTGGCCAACACAGATCCCAGAAGCTGCCCATAGCTCCCTGGCACGTGGCCCTCTCCGCAATACGGCAGTTCACAATACGACGGTTTGCTTCCTGAAGGCGGCAGAAGAATCTCTCCCTCCAGTCCACTAAGACAGAGTCATGTATATGCAACATAATCATGGGAGTGACAACCCATCGCCACTGACATATGATGGAGAGATTTGTTACTCGTATTTCCATCGCCATCATCATCTGTAATTAATATTATTGCTTATCATAATTATCATAAATTCAGTATTAGTAGTACTAAGTAAGTACTAAGATCCCACTTACGTCTTGCATTAAAACCTTCCGTTATTCCCAAGGCCTATGGAGTAAGATCCAAGTTTCCAAGCCTGCCATTCATGCCCCCTGTTATCTTCCTGGCTTCACCTCTGTCCACTCCAGGCTCTTCCCCAGTTGTGCCCAACTCTTCATCTCCTTCCAGCACATGCAGCCCTTCTGCCTGGCCTGCCCTTTGCTTTCCTCTCAGTCAAGTTCATGTGCACATCTTACAGACCCATTGGGGAGATGACCCTGACTCTCCCAAAGCCCTCAGCCTCTCTCTTCTCTGGGCTCCAGAGCTCTGTGGCGCGCTTCTTTACACTGCTGGACACACTACATTACAGAATGTCGTCAGACTGGGTTCCAGTTCATCTCCGAATTCCAGGACTGGGTGCATATCAGTTCTCAATAAATCGTGCTGAGTGAATACATAATCAATATGATTAACAACAACTTTTCTTGGATGGCCCCTCAGAGTGTGCAAAGTATATTAAGCTGATACAGAAAAGTCTGGCAGAGACAAGCAGCTGGGTGACCCAACTAGGTCCGGGGCAGTTCAGAACTGGGTGTCCTCTTCCTATAGGCTGACAACTCCAGAAAGAAGCCACAGCTCCTCTGAAGAGCCCCGGGCTCAGCACTTCCCATATTCACGGCTGCTATTCTCAGTGCACCTCTTCCCCAGAGCCTGCTTCCATATTTTCAGGTCTTTGAATGTTGCAGCCAAACCACTGCTGTTTCTGAAAGCAGAACCAAAACACCCCACTGGCCACCGCTCCTCACTGACTTCCTGCTCCTGGGGCTCCAATCCTGGCTTCCCGCCTCCTTGGGAGCCCTCTGCTCCCTTGCCCTGGGAGCATGTCCACTTTCTGTGCACTGGCCCTGCACCCCATCCCACCTTCGCCCTGCACCTCCAGCCTCCCGCCTCCTCTGGCCCGGCTCCTGGGGCCTCTGCCTGTGCCCAGAAGCCCTGCTCCCCTTCACTCCCCCTCTGTGGAACCACTTCCCCATTTGAATACTTTATGTCCTTCCTCCCTTTCTTCTGGGGAAGCCTGGTCCAAAAGCCAGTTGTGACTTCTGTGGGTTAAAGGCCAGGATGAAAAAAACAGAAGGAGCTACCATTTCTGTCTCCGTAGCTCCTTAGCCAGGAAGGGGCAACAAAGGTAGCACAACTTGGCCAAGCAAAGAGGCTGCTAGCAATGACCGTGCCAGTCAGGTCCCCGGGAGTTGGGGCGGGGGGGGGCGGTCAGGAAAACCCAAAGCCCAAGGCCTGGAGGGTGGGCTTCAGTTTCTCAGGAAACTGAAGGGATATGAAATATGCCCATTTTATAGATGAAGGCTCTCAATTTTGAACCTAACTGAAATCTAAAGGCAAGATTGAGTGAGGGAAAGGGGGACATGCTTGTGATCCAGGACAAGCCAGGTGAAAATTTATAAGGTCAAGCTTCTCCTAAAAATGAGGATACGGTTCTCCACTTGGGATGGGTGAGAGAATCAAATGAGATAATATTATAAATGACTAGCACAAGCATATAAGACAGAGAAGTCTCGCCAAACAAAGCCAATGACCTTCTCCTTTAAAATTGCTGTTCCTCCCTTTGGTGGAGGCCTGGGGTGAGGCTGTCTGGCTCTCGAGCTGCCCTGGCTGGAACGCAGTCAGTACCTTCAGAGGCCGTGGCAGGCCAGCCGCCGGTCCAGCCGGGGTGGCGGTAAGTGGCCCTGAGCCAGCGTCCTCAGCAACTGCCGGAGCTGCCAAGAAGGGGTGACTTTGATGTGAAGCCAAAAGAAGACATGTTTCAATTATCTAAATTCCTCAAAGCCCCCCACAAAACCCAAAGAGCTGCAGGTCACTTGCAACTTTAAAATTCCCTGCCTACCACTCCCCATCACACCAGCCAGATTTTCGGTTCCCCATCAAGTCCTTTCGTGTCACACCTCAGCGCCTTTGCACGTGCTTGAGTCTCTGCCTAGAATTCTCTTGCTTCCTCTCGGTATCTGCCCAGAAAACTCCCCCTCATGCTTCAGGTCTCGGCTCCGCAGTCCCCCTTCCTGGAAGCCATCTCCGCAGGTCCCTCCCTGGTGCTTTCTACATGTGACGTTTATCACTCTCTGCTAATATCGCCCATTGATGTTCCCAGGTCCCCAACAAACCAAGAGCTCACCCAGGGCAAGGAGAAAGCTTTGCTGTTATTCACACCTCGTGCTCATGCAACACCTACCTCAGAGAGGTGTTTGCTGAAATGCATGTCTGCAATCATGCGGTAGTTGAAAGAACCAACCCTTTAAAACTAAAAGGCCTCTTTTTGAATTCTAGCTGTTCAGCTAAATAGCCCATGACATTGGCTTGCGTTCCTTAGCCTCTGTACCTCAGAATCCAGTTTGTAAAATAGGACCATGAGACAAGTCTTAGAGAATTATTTTGAGGAAACAAACACACACACACACTCACACACACTCACACTCCAGAGGCCAGGTTTCCACAGTTAAGAGGGAAATGGAGAGGGAGCCATTTACACTGACACTCCAGGCCACAGCGAGATTGTCCACCACCACCACTCAGGGGTGTTGACCTTGGTACCTTGGCCTCAGCCTCTTGTACATGCAGGCACTAAGTCCTGGGAGTAGTCAGCTAGGCAGGGAGACCAGGCTTCCCTCTCAAGGACAGAGCAACCTTGACCCCTGGCCAAGGTCAGAGCCCTTCACACAGACCCTCAGCTAGATCTTAGCTCCCTGTACAGAGTCTGCAATGACACTGAAAGGGTCCCTTCTGGTGGGCCCTCTCTTGGGCCAAAATGGACAGACGCCCTGGCTCCTAGATTCAGTTTCTGGCTGGCACTCTGAAGGGCAGCTGGAACCCTCAAAATAAGACTTGTTTTTCCCAGAGCACAAGCCAGCATTTCAAGCCAGGACACTTTTCCTGTTATTAAGAAGATTCATACCATGGGTTGAGGATTAGTTAGGATAGATTGGGTGATGATTCAGTAACAAACAGCCCCCCAGATCTCAGTGGCTTACAGTCACAATGGTTTCTTGCTCGCAGCTCCAGTTTTATGGGTCCTGAAGACTCCCCGTGGCAGCTGCTCTCCATGTGATGGCTCAAAACGGCAATGTCATGTCAGCATGTGCTTCTGTATCCCCAGATCCAAGGAAGAGCAAGCACAGGCTCTCACTCAGCAGTGACACACCCCACCTGGTCTCACTCTTGTGTGTTTACCTCTTAGACTATAAGCTCCTTCAGATATAGAGCCATATGTCTTTTTTTTTCCCCTGCTGTATGCCTGCTTCAGAGGAGGCAATAAATATTTGTTGCATAAATGAACAAAAGAATGAATATACTTATGATTCATTTCTTTCTCACCTAGTACCCTAAACCGTGCCAGGCTCTGGGCTGGGCAAAGGGGACACACCTGGAAACATGACTCTGCCTCTACCCCCCGCTGAGCTCCCAGTCTAACGAGGGAAGCTGATGTACAAAAACTCATTCAATGCAGCATAATAAGGACCATCATCGACATCTATGAAACCTGCTGTAGGAGCAAGTAAAGGGGAAAAATCATCTTCCCGGGAGATCCAGGAAGGACTTCATGGGGAAGGGATATGGGAGCTGGCTCTAAAAATCTGGGTATTGCTGGGTAGAAGGGATGAGAAGGGGCGAGACGAGCAATAGCACAGACGAGGCCATGGATGTTAGAACAAGCCTGGAGTGCTCAGGAAAGGGAGAGCCTCATTCTGCGAATTGCTGGAGGGTTGCGTGTAAGATGGGGATGGTGAGTGTACAGATGGAAAGAGAAGCAGGACCACGTCATGGAGAACCAGGGGGATACCATGGATGTCAAGCTTAGGAGTCTGACTTTTATCCCATTGGAAATGAAAGTCTCCAGAGGTTCTTCAAGAGGAGAGTGATACAGTCTCCTATGAGGATCTGTAAGCGTGTCCTGCTTGCAGGGGAAGAATGTGTTGACAGGGGAAAACCTAGAGCCACGGGGCTGATAAAAATGCTTTCCAGTGGACTGAGCCTGCCCAGTGTCTCTGAAAGACAGGCGCTCTTACTCCTGGGTCTGCAGCAAGGATGTCCTCTGACGTCAACAGGTATATCTTATCTGTGTGTGTACATGTGGATACATATGCATATCACAGGTATTTAAGGCATTTCAACATTGATTTATGTATAAAACCTCTCCAAGGGAAGCAGATAATAAGTAAAACTGAGCTTACCCAGAGTTTAGTCTTAAAATTACAGATGACAATTGTCGCTTTTTCTACAGAGAGCTAGAAGCATTGGAGCCCATGGTCCGACACCTATGTGCACAGGGTCTGGCGTATGGTCTTCTTAGGGATGTTTGATACTTTCTGTTTCTGTGAGGAACTATGCCATGAGATGTCAAATATATCATGACAGTGTCAAAATGAGATGACCTCCTAAGTTCCTCTCTGTTCTGGCATCTATAAAACTCGGGGGTAGAGGGGCTAAGTGACCCTTCCGAGGTTGTACTGCAAGGTTGTCAGAAGCCCAAGACAGAGATGTCTGGGGCAAAACATCTGAGGTTGGTTGTTTTGGGTTTTGCTTGTTTTGCCATTACGAGTCCCATCTCAGAAATCCACATAAGGGGCCACACTGATTATTTTGCAGCAAAAATAGCCAGTTATTTATTCAGACATAATAGCATTTTTCAAATCATTAACATGAAAGCTGTTCATTCTTTTTTTTTTGGCTGCATCGGGTCTTCGCTGCTGCACGCAGGCTTTCCCTAGTTGCAGCGAGTGGGGGCTCCTCTTTGTTGCGGTGCGTGGGCTTCTCATTGCGGTGGCTTCTCTTGTTGCGGAGCACGGGCTCTAGGGGCGCGGGCTTCAGTAGTTGTGGCTCGTGGGCTCAGTAGTTGTGGCTCGCGGGCTCTAGAGCGGAGGCTCAGTAGTTGTGGTGCACGGGCTTAGTTGCTCCACGGCATGTGGGATCTTCCTGGACCAGGGCTGGAACCCATGTCTGCTGCATTGGCAGGGGAATTCTTAACCACTGTGCCACCAGGGAACTCTGTGAAAGCTGTTCTTAAGAATTTTTTATTGACTTTATTTATAAAAGAGCAAAATATAAGACCATCAGGGTGAATTTAGTGCTGGTCACTGCTCAGTCTAAGTGGGTGAGGACGTTGCTGTTTTCAGACTGAATGGGTCAGGAGGGGGCAGGTGATCATGGAGGACCCCTCAATTTTGACCCCAAGCTAGATCACAGAGCGTCACCTTCAGCTATAGTTTTCATCTAATCATGAAAGAAGAGTGCCTTTCACAGAAACAGGTGGGGTTTAACCACAGTCCAGAGTTTGGCTCCAGGATTCAGTAGACAAACTATCACTGAGAACTTTCCAGTAGTATAATTTTCAGCTTCATTCCTTTTCAATGGAGTCAGGCTTAGCTGGGCAGGTATTTGGTAATCAGACCTCCCTCAGGAGCCCACTCCAAGGACATTGTAGAAACTTAGAATAAGCTGGCCTCTGATCAAAATCTGTGAATTTCTTCTGGGTTGTTTAATTTCATTTATACTATATGTATCAGTGAGGGTTCTCCAGAAAAATCATCTATCTCTCTCTCTCTCTACCTATCTATCCATCCATCCATCTACCCAGCTATCTATCCGTCCATCTCTCTATTTATATGTGTGTATAGACACACATATGTATATAGTCTGAAATCCATAGGACAGGCTAGAAATCAGGCAGAAATTGAAGAAGAAGTAGTTCTTCTCCAGGAAACTTTAGTTCTTGCTCTTAAGACCTTCAGCTGATTGGATGAGGCCCACCACATTAGCAAGGGCAATCTCCTTTACACAAAGTGAACAGATTGTAGATGCTAGCCACACCTACAAAATACCTTCATGGTAACACCTAGATTAGTGTTTGATTAAATAACGGGGTACTACAGCCTAGCCAAGTTGACACCAAAAACTAAGCATCACACCCAGTTTCTGCCATTTCTCAAAATCTGTGGTTCCACCAGACTTGGGGCAAGTTAGCTACAGGAAAACCTCAGTTTTTCCAGTTCCAGTTGCCATAAGCTCAATCTATCTGTCCAAATCAGCCACACTCTTGTTTTCTCCCTTGGTAATTTTGAGCTCAGTGTGCCCAGATGTCTTGTCACATCCATTAGGAAACACAAACCCATGAGTCATGGAGGGTCTGGCAGGATGAATTTTCAAATCCCTTGAACAGGTTTTTATGATCCAGCCATCTGATTGCCCTAAAATAAACCCAATTGCCATGCTCTGTTTCACCTCCTTCCAAATACCCCATGACCTGGAGATGACTCAGGGCCTGAGAATGAAGAAAATAGAATCCCAATCACTTCCTCTATCACATCTTCAGGGAGCCTGATTACAAAGCAGAAATTCTCCAGATGAGTGAGGAAAGTGGAAGCTGAACCCAGCAACCTTCTTTTGGACGTGAGTGAACGGTTGTAACATTCTTTCCCATCTGGGTCAAGGGAACTCAGTTTTTTTTGCTTTCAGCCTGCATTTCTCAGATGCCACATGGGCAGGTGGATAGCCCTGCTGTTTCTTGTGTGCTAGAAAATCGTATACAATTCTCAGACACAGAATGAAAAGGACAGTAAATAGCAAGTCCTAAGGAGAATGTGGAGGGAGCAGCCATCAGACACTGCTGATAAGAGTAGAAACTGGTACAACCACTTTGAAAACCTGTGTGGCAACAGCTGCAAGAACTGAAAACACCTCATTCCCCCGCAGGTCCTCTCCTGAGTATACATCCAACAGAAATACACACACTGGAATATTCACAGCAACGCTGATCATAATGCCTCAAAGTTGGAAACAACACAAATGTCTAGCAATGGTAGAATGAGTAAATAAACCTATTCACACAGTGGAACACAGCAATGAGAGTGATGATCTGTAGCTACAAGCAACCTCAGGGAAGAATGCCATAAACTTAATATGGAGCCAAAGAGACCAGACCCCAAAAAAGGGCACATTGTGTGATTGACAGAAAGTATAAAACCAGACAGAACTAATCTATAGCATAGGAAGTCAGGAGAAAGGTTGCCACTGGAGGGAACACTGTGACTAGTAAGGGTCACCAGGAGGCTTCTGCAGTGATTGATAATGTTTGATTATCTACCGATGCCTAGTAAACTACCCCGAAAGCTTGAAACAATAACCAGTTCTTTATATCTCACGACTTTCTGGGTCAGGAATCCAAGCACGGCTCAGCTGGGTGACTCTTTGCACCATGTGATTTTCCTTTTCTTTTGCCTTAGAAATGACTGCATTTTTTAAATTGAAATAGAGCTGATTTACAGTGTTTCAGGTTTCCAGCAAAGTGATTCAGTTATACATACTTTTTCAGGTTATTTTCCATTATAGGTTATTACAAGATATTGAATAGAGCTCCCTGTGCTATACAGTAGGTCCTGTTTGCTATCTATTTTATATATAGTAGTGTGTATATGTTAATCCCAAACTCCTAATTTATCCCCCCTCCCCACCTTTCCCCTTTGGTTTGTTTTCTATGTCTGTGAGTCTATTTCTGTTTTGTAAATAAGTTCATTTGTATCATTTTTTCAGATTCCACGTATAGGTGATATCACATAATATTTGTCTTTCTCTATCTGACTTACTTCACTTAGTATGATAATCTCTAGATCCATCCATGTTGCTGCAAATGGCATTATTTCATTCTTTTTTCATGGCTGATTAATATTCCATTGTGTGTATATGTGTGTGTGTGTGTGTGTGTGTGTATACACACCACATCTTCTTTATCCATTTATCTGTCAATGGACATATAAATTGTTTCCTGGTCCATGTGCTTTTGATGGAGGTCACTCAGTGGTCTCAGGGGGCAGATGGACTGGTGTGAGGTCCAAGAAAGCTGTCCTAACAAGTTTCGTGCTTTGGCAAGGAGCACAGGAAGTCTGGGCTCCACTGGAGCTGTAGAAAGGAGGGTCTATCTGTGGCGCCTCCAACATGGCAATCTCAAGGTACTTGGACTTCTTATGTGGTGGTTCAGAGCACCCAGAAAGAGATTCCAAGAGCCGCAGGTGAAAGCCCCAAGGTTTCTTATAACCTAACCTTAGAGTCATTTTCATTTTATTCGAGTGGTCGAAGAAGTCACTAAAGCCGGTCTAGACTCAAGGGAGAAGAAGAAGAGATTCCTCTTCTCTAGGAGAACAGCACACAAGTACACGGAGGGAAAGGATTGATGGCCACCATCTCGGAAACAAGCTATCACAGGTAATGTTCTATTTCTCGATGGTTGTTGGTTACAAGCTATATTCAGTTGCGGAGAATTTACCAAGCTGTATACTTATTTCAATTAATTAATTTATTTTTTGGCTGTGTTGGGTCTTCGTTTCTGTGCGAGGGCTTTCTCTAGTTGCGGCAAGCAGGGGCCACTCTTCATCGCGGTGCGCGGGCCTCTCACTATTTCGGCCTCTCTTGTTGCGGAGCACAGGCTCCAGACGCGCAGGCTCAGTAGTTGTGGCTCACAGGCCCAGCTGCTCTGTGGCACGTGGGATCCTCCCAGACCAGGGCTCGAACCTGTGTCTCCTGCATTGGCAGGCAGATTCTCAACCACTGCGCCACCAGGGAAGCCCCCAAGCTGTATACTTAGGATATGTGACTTTTCTATATGTATATGTGCTATAGACTGAATAAGCATTCAGTTTGTGTCCCCCTCAAAATTCACATGTTGAAACCTAATCCCCAATGTGATGCCATTTGCAGGTGGGGCCTTTGAGAGGTGATTGGGATTAGTGCCCTTATGAAAGATACCCCCAAGAGCTCCCTCACCCCTTCCTCCATGTGAGGCCATCCACGAACCAGGATGGTTCAACCAGACACCGAATCTGCCGGCACCTTGATCTTGGGCTTCCCAACCTCCAGAACCCTGAGAAATAAAATTCTGTTGTTTAAGCCACCCAGTCTATGGTATTCTGTTATAGCAGCTGCAAAGGCTATGACAATATGATTTTAATAAAAAGTTTACATTTAAAAAGAATTATCGAGTAGAATCAATGGCCCTGGGAACAGGCTGGTCCCATGTGATCCCTTCTGCGCCACGATGGACACCCTTGTTTCATGGCATCACGCGGCCCTTTACCAGCCCCGTGTTCTTGGGCTTTTTCCTGCAAGGTCCTCAGTTTCAATGGGGAAGAAAAGCAACAGGTACCTTCCTGGATGCCTAAGACAACCTAAGAGAAACTCCCAGCATGTCCTGATTCTTAGGTAACTTCATTTCACTGCAAACACTGCCTTGAACCCCTGACTCCTCAGCTGCAGAGGAAGTTAAGCAGCTAAGGCTTCCTAGAAGACTAGTTACAGGTCCAGAGAGAGCTTCCCCTCCCTCCCCGCGGTCCTCGCCTTGTGAGCAGAGGAAGGGGCACATCTCAGGCACCTGCACCCCACGGAGGCTCGGAGGGGAACCCGGGTCTGAAGCCGATGGAAACACTGCAGGGCTGCTAAACAGGCCCAGAGTCCCCAAGCAGAGTGACAAGTGAATCACCTCGACTCAAGCTTAGTCACTGCAAGGTACTTTCCACACGGACACATGGAGATGGTTACCAAAGAAATGTCTGCTGGCTGCTCACACATCAGCTCAAAGAAAATGTTGTTGTAACCTTTACTTTGGAGGGGAAAATAAATAGCATCACTTTCCCTTTTCCTTTCCTTTCCTTTTTGGAGAGAGATTTGTTGGCAAAACAGTTGAAGTGGTTGTTTTTATTTATCCTGGAGAAAGTTTTTCCAGAAAGCTCTGAATCCCGAGCTTTGTGTATGTGGCAGGCCCTTCGAGTCCAAAGCACTTAGTGTCTAAGTGTGTAAACAGCTCCCTCAGAGGGAACTGTCCCATCACACTCTCTGATCACCGGCGGAGTCCTCCGGGCTTCACGGAATTAGAGAGCCGAGGTTCAAATCCTCACCCTGCCCCGTACTATCAGTATAAATGGGGGCGGGGCATTCCAACTTCCTGAGCCCCTATTTCCTCATGAATAATAATGAGGATTAGTCATGCTTACCCACACAGTGGTTATAAGTAAATGAGGTGACTCGTAGCAGCACCACAAAAACTGCTTAGCACCCACAAAGTAGCTGATGAGTTAAAATGAGTTCCCCCCTCCCTCCCTCTCTCCTGACCCTCCTCCCTTCTTTATTTCCCTTTCCACCTTTCTCTTTTTAAATTCCCTCCCTTCCTCTCCCTTCCCTTCACTCCAAACTTAATCATCCCTCAAGTCTCTCCTCCCCTCTCCGCTGTCTGCTTTTTTTTGCCTTGTTTTCAAGTCTCAAACGCCCTCTGCGCTCACAGCCATCCCTCTGGCTGGTACAGCCTCGGCATGGTAGCTGCTGAACGCCAGCCAAATTCTGGTTTAAAAACACTGCGATTTTTGGCCAGACTTTCTCTCCTTACAAATGAGGGTGATGTTTCAGGCACGGGAAGTCTTCCCATCCATTGAGGCCCCAGGCAAAAAAAAAAAATAGCAACGCCTCAGTGTGTGGCCTTAGGTGGCCAGTGATGTGAGGCTCCGGGTACTGACAGAAATAAATCTGGTGTTTCTGAAAACTGTGAAACACGCGCAGTGGATGTGTCATCCTAGCAAAAGTGAGTCAGTCCCCAGGCCTGAGCCCAAATCTGGCTGCACTGGCTTTCTAAATAGAAAGTATATTCCTGGCCAGCCTAAGATTAGCAAATTGGCGGTCAATGCGAGTGGAAAGAGGGGCAGAAGAGGAGACGTGCAAATCTATACTTTGCAAGAAATTTTACTGGAAAAATGAAGTTCTCTCTGTGATTTTTTTTTTTAATTACTCCTTTTCTCTCCATCCTGCTGTCTGAGCCAAGCTTTTCCTCCCATCACTATCTTAGCACAAAGTTCTAAAGACGTCTTTGAAAATAGGACCACAACATCCATGGATGAATGGATAAAGGAAATGTGGTATATACATATATGTATACAATGGACTATTATTCAACCATAAAAAAGAAGGACATCTTGTCATTTGCAACAGCATAGGTGAAACTTGAAAGCAGTCTGCTAAGTGAAATAAGTCAGACAGAGAAAGACAAATGCTGTATGATCTCCCTTATATGTGAAATCTAAAAAAGAAAAAAAAAACAGCTCATCGATACAGAGTACAGATTGGGGGTTGCCAGAGGTAGGGGGTAGGAGTGGGCAAAATGGGTGAAGGGGGTCAAAAGGCACAAACAGGGCTTCCCTGGTGGCGCAGTGGTTGAGAGTCCGCCTGCCGATGCAGGGGATACGGGTTCGTGCCCCGGTCCGGGAAGATCCCACATGCCGTGGAACGGCTGGGCCCGTGAGCCATGGCCGCTGAGCCTGCGCGTCTGGAGCCTGTGTTCCGCAACAGGAGGGGCCACAACAGTGAGAGGCCCGCGTACCGCAAAAAAAAAAAAAAGGCACAAACAATTAAGTCCTGGGGCTGTAATGTACAACATGGCGACTACAGTTAATAAAACTGTGTTGCGCGTTTGAAAGTTGCTGAGAAGTAAATCTTAGAAGTTCTCACCACTAGAAAAAGATTTATAATGACAGATGTTAACTAGACTGATTGTGACGACCATTTCATGATATATACAAATGTCACATTGTTATGTTGTACATCTGAAACTAGCATAATGTTATATGTCAACTATACCTCACTTAATTTTTTTTTTTAAATCATTGGATATTAAAGATTGTCAAAAGTTAAAAAAAAGGAAGAAGAAAAAAACAAAAAACAGGACCACAGAGTGGCACTGAGACAGCCTGGGATAACTGGATGCTGTAACCTTTAGAGTAAAACAGGCCTGGGTTCAAATTCTGGTCCCACCTCCAACCAGCTGTGCGGGTGGGTGTGTGAGCCAGAGAGAGACCTTGGGCAAATTTCTAACCACTCTTGAGGCTTAGTATCACTTCACCCATGTGGGAGGACCCTGCCTCTTTCCTTGTGAAGATGTCAGCAGAGCCTGGCCCACGGTAGGTGCCCTTCATATCTGGGCACCTTTCTCTTCCCCTTCTTGGGAGGGGAAGTACCCCGATGCCAATGCCTCTTCATTCCCTGGTTCTCTGCACACACGGGCTGCCTCTTCTGGAGGCTGTGAGTGCTGAGCCTGCATGAGCGGCGGTAACAGCAGCTGCTCCGTCCGCTTTGCCTCTCTGCTCCAGACAGATTCTGAAGAAAAGAAGCCACGCCGGGCCGGGGGCCTCCCGTGCCAGCATCCCTGGCAAACACAGATGCCTGAGTCACGTGGGCTCGGTGGTGCCAGAGGAAGTGATGCAACCACCCTCTGGCTTTGGGTCAGCCAGGAGGAAAGTGTCCTGTTACAGCCTGGGCATGGCTGGCTTCAGGGCTGCAGGCCTGCACCCTGTCCCAAAGCCGCAGCAAAAGGGGCAGCAGGAGATCCTCTCCTGTGCATACACCGCCTGCTGTTCACCCTGCTTTGTGCACAACCATCCGGGACCCACAACGGACCCAGGCAAGCCAAGTCAGCTCTGGCCCTCGGCTTCCCCCCTCCCGTTGCTCCAGCTTACAAGTTGCCCGGACTACAAACACCTGTTTCCTTTTGCCTGGACCCTGTGGGGTCCAGCTATTCTATTGACTTCATCTGCATAGCAGGAATATAATTGAATTCAATCATAATAACTGCATTCATTAAAAACCTATGTAATGTTCATTAAGCAGCCTAGGTAATATGCCGTTAATAGCATGAACATATGAACTGTGCATTGGGTCACTAATATGCACGTTATGTATGACGTTCCATGTACGTTTTAATTATAGTACATGCCAAAAAAACACAGCATTCAAAGCTTGCAGGCCTGTCCCAGTTACGAGCCCTTTTGATCTCATCCAAATCCCTTTTATGGAACAGCTTTATCATTAATTGGAACATTTGCTTTTCAGCTCTTTACACCAAGACGGGTGTTGGAGAGAAAGGCCTCCGAGAAGCTGGTTAGCGCCGGAGTTGAGGAAACCTGAGGAGTCTGTATGGGAGTTTTTCCTGGAGAAGGGCCATGACCTTGAGGGCAGAGTCCAGACTTCTGGGTTCCATCCTGGCCTCTGCCGAGACTTCCCCTGCCAATCACTACCACCTCCACTGGACATCCATTATCTGGGAAAGGTGCATAATAGCACTTGACATCACCAGGACATTAAGGGGACTATCTCATTAGGGGGCTAACATGCAGTGGAAATGCAGAATGGCAATAGCATTGAGCATCACTGCCAGGAAGCTCCCAATGGAAAACTTCTCCACTAAGGAAAAGTATCTGCTCCAACACACCCAGCCTGCCCTTGACACGAGTCCGATGGCACTCAGCTGCAGTAAGCCGGCATCAGTAATGGCTGTCCTTTAAGTGGGGCCCTCTCCTCGTTTCTCCTCAAAGTGCATTCTTGGCATTGCTTAGTGCCTGGCGTTACCATCTCCATTTTACAGAATTTGGAAAGTGAGGCCCTGGTAAATGAAGTGAGCTACCCAAAGTCAACTCAGAAGGCCTCCCTGGCATGAAGGAGGGGATAGAAGATGGACAGGGAGGTGTACATCCTAATTCCTTGTGATGGTTTCTGACTCTGCACCTAGACCCATCTCCTTGGCTGAAATGAGCCAATCCCTGAAGGCTCATACCACTTCATTCTACTGCCTATATGTTGCTGCCTATCAGGAATGCCCTGGGAATCCCACCTGTAAAGGATCTGCCAGCCCATATTTTGTTCCCCTCCAACACTCATCTGAGTATTTTTCGTTTAATATTCATTTATTTACTTACCTACGTATTTTGGCTGCGCCAGGTCTCAGCTGCAGCCTGTGGGATCTTAGGTGCAGCGTGCATGTGGGATCTAGTTCCTCAACCAGGGATCGAACCGAGGCCCCCTGCATTGAGATCGCGGAGTCTTACCCACTGGATACCACCAGGGAAGTCCCTCATTTGAGTATTCATTGATCGCCTACTCTAAACCAGACTCTGAGCTGAGTACAAGTCATGGCCCTGCCTTCCAGGAGCTCAGTGATGTGATCTTAGTTTGGGCAGTGGGTCCCTGTTCCTGGTCCACGGACCACCTACTGGATTCTTTGCTTTGAATCTCACCTCCTTCCAATCCAGCTTTCCCACAGGTATCAGAATGTGCTTTCTAAAATGCGAAGCTGGCCCTGTACTCACTCCCCAGCTTGAATCTCCCTATGGGCTACTGTCACTCACAGAAAAAAGCTGAAACCTGTGGACTTGGCACTCAAGGCTCATCAGAATGCACCTCCGTCTCTTCAGTCTCCTCTTCTCCGTCACCTGATCTATGCACCAAGATCGCTGGATTTCCCACCTAAAAAATTCTTCCCATTTCTAAAGTAGGGCTGATTTCTCTACCCCTTGAATCTCAGGTGTCCACGTGATTGCCATTGGCTAATAGGACGTTAGCAAACGTGAAGCAAATAAAGGCTTGAAAAGCGCTGTACTTTGGGTTTGCCCTTTCTTGCTGCTGGCCCTGTCGGCTCTCCTGTTTACAAGCCCCATCTAGACTCCTTGAGGATAAGGCCCACATGGAAAGAGATCCCAGCTGAAGACCCAGATACATGGGTAACACCATCCTAAATCATCCAGCTACAGTTAGGCTGGCTCAAACCAGAAGAATAACTCAATCAACCCACAAATCGTCTTTTAAAGATGATAAATGTTGGTTGTTTGAAGTCACGTTTTGGGCTGGTTTGTTATACAGCCAAAGCTAACTGATACAAATTCACAAATGCACAGGCTCTTTGTGCTCCTATGCTCTACCACGTGCTGTTGCCTTTGACTGGAGTGCAGCTCGTCCTTCTGTGCCTGAACATACCTTCACTCTGCTCACAGGTTGATGGGATTTTACCAGGCAGAGAAAAGGAGAGATAGCCCCATAGAAAGAAGAGGATACATTGAAGTTTACATGGGATGCATGTGTTGCTCTCAATATTCTTAGCCTCTCTTGTACTCATTCTCCAGGGCAGCAAAGAGCTCTCAATGGCACATGTCCTTTTCTTTCTCTCAATACCTGTGAAACACTGGGTGTCTCTCAGAGCACAGACTAAAACCCACATAACACCTGACTCATTATTCTCAGACATCATCCTCACCCCTCATCCACTTGGTCTCATTCACCTCTGTTTTTCTCACTGGCCTAAAAGAGCACTTTACCCAGTGTGGGTACTTGGCTCACCACTAAGTTTCTTGAAAAGTTCCAAATGAAGGTCACCTCCTCCATGAAGCCCTCCCCAACACCCCAAGCAAAGTTGCTTCCTCTCCCCACCCAGTGCCCCCACATCCATTTGTGCTGGCACTTCATAGGGATAATTTATTTACCCATCTATCCTCCAGTGCTTTCTCTCTGAGCACACAGTGTGACCCACCAGTGTGTCTCCTTTATTTCTGTGTCCCCAAGCAGGAGAATCATGAAGAATTGGTCAAACTCATTAACTAATTCATCACAAAGGGAGCTCAAGGGAGTCTTGCAGAAATTTGGAGTCAGACAGATCTGAATTCAATCCCTGCATTTACATTTTCAAAGTAGAGTGACCTCACGCAAGTCACTTAGCCCTCTGAAACTTCAGTCATGGGTGAGTAGGGGAGGGAGGGAGGGAGAGAGGGCCATCTAAAGTGAAGACCATAATCTTTTCTTCACAGGATGGTTTGAGGATTCATGAGATATTGTACCTAAAACCCCTGGCCCAGAGGCTGACACCTGGTAGACCCTCAAGCCAAGTTCTGGTCATCTTCTCCCTTCTCTCCAGCAACCCAATGAGTTCTCCTGGTCGCTCTGGGAAGGTCAGGTAGGGCAGGACTCCCAAGAACAAAATGGGGTCCAGATCATAGGACCGTCTCTCCCACACCATGTGGGTGTCCTGAGCTGGAAAGAAAAGCACCTCCTGTTTGCCCAGTGCCCACTTTGTCCCCGGTGCCTACAGACCTTATGTCACCGCCTTTCCCCTGTATGAAGGGAGATGAGATGGCCCTGCTGTGCGGTTTGTGAACTGTCAATCAAGATGCAAATGGTCTTTGTTTCCCTTCTAAGAGGGAACAAAGGCCTCAGGTAAAGAACTCAGGGCTCACCCCTATTCCCCTCACTGCACCCTCCCAGAGCCTGAACCTGCAGATGGCAAAAGGTCCTGGCCAGGTTTGGTTCACACCCACACTCCCTTGAGCAAATCAGTTTATTTCTTTGAACCTCCAAAAGGGAAAGAGCAGCATTCATGGGTCTCCTCACCAAACAGTCGGGCCATATTTTAAGCAGTTATGGCTCAGGGGTTAAGCAGGCCGGCACAGGGGTCAGACTTAGTCGACACGCTACCTGTTATTTTGGGACCACTTAACCACTTAGATCCTCAGTTTCCCCATCTCTGAAATGGGTGTGATCATGTTTCCCTTGTGGTTGTGTGCATTAAAAAGGATGATGCATGTAGAAAGATGGCACAGTGCTGGCACACAGTAAGCACACCATCCATGACATTATTATTATTATCACTGCCTCTTTATTAATACCAATAGGATCACTGCCTGACAGTTGGGACTCTACCCAAAATGCAAGCTCATTCCTTGTTTTTGCCTAACACACTCCCAAAGGTCTCAGGCCAAGCTCCGAGTCCAGGCCCCCCCAGGGCCCCCTCCCAGGGTTCCAATGCACATTTTGAGAAGGAAGGAACTGCCAAAGAAAATCCAACTGCATGGTTTCTCTATCAAAGAGAAAAATAAAAAATGCAAAACACTTGCCGGAGCCCACTGGTTTTTGTCCAGGGACTTCCTAAACGTCTACAGGCCTTTCCTCAGCACTCGGGGCTGTGCCTGCCACAAGGATGGTTCCCCGCGGACACCACGGGTTCCCCCAACCAGGCTCCGGGGAGAGCGCAGGGGAAGGCCCTGCCAGGCACAGACACGCCCAAGGTCATGCCGTGCCCATCTTCCTGGTCTCGCGGCCTGCAGAGACAGCAGAGCAGGCTTAGGGCTACATCCAGGGTTCTGAGGAAGAA
Source organism: Neophocaena asiaeorientalis asiaeorientalis (assembly GCF_003031525.2). Lineage (NCBI taxonomy): Eukaryota > Metazoa > Chordata > Mammalia > Artiodactyla > Phocoenidae > Neophocaena > Neophocaena asiaeorientalis. The sequence goes on along the minus strand of NW_020174037.1, from coordinate 3,410,612 downwards.
GCCCTTGCATCTCCAGACCAGTGAAGCGCTCTTGGCACCCTTGGCCACCTGTTGCCACTCCTGGGTATCCAGAGCATCCATTCCTTACCGTGGCTCCTGCCCCAATCTGCTCTCCCATTTGGGCAGAGCTGAGACTTCACCCAAAGTCCCTCCTGTGCCCTGGGGAAGGGCCCCGAATCCTCATGGTGCTGACAGGGGAGGAGGCTGGACCCAGCACTGGAAGTCCCTGAGGGCAGGAGTCACTCAGATTCACCACTGCGTGCTGGGAGCTGGCACCTGAGCACACAGTAGGCGCTCCCCAAATGGTAGATAATTAAGCAACTTAGATTCCTGCTATATTATTTCATTTAATTCTCACGCTAACCCTACAAAGCAGGTCTTCTTAGCCCCACTGTGAATACTCTTTGTAGAACTGAGGCTCAAAGAGGTTAAACAAGTTGACTGCGGTTCCAGGGATAGAAAGTGACAGTGCTGGGACTGGTCTCAAGCCTGTCTGACTCCAAGGCTCTTTCCCTCTGCAGGCCCTGCCTCTCCAAGTCGACCAGCCTTCAGCTTCCAGCCTTTGCTTCCAGACTCTGCCTGCACTGCTCCAGGTGCTGCAGGGGAGACTGAAACCCAACCACTGACATCTACAGCCCTGCATCTTGACCAGCAAGACAGCTCAGGGAGAAAATGCAGAACGGGGACGAAAGAAGTGGCGTCAGTGGTGAGCTGGGGAGGGGCAGAGGCCCCACCATGAATGTGATCAGTGAGTCGGCACATAAGGGCTTTGAATGTCCAGGATCACACAAATACCAGGCACTAATTCCCCTCATCTCAGCCTTGATCAGGAAGACTCCATGTAGGAGGGGCTTCTGAAATCCAGATCCAGGGAGTAAAGCAATAACACTAAAAATGAGAGCTGCCATTTATAACTGCCGACACCTGTCCAGATACTCTGCGGCATAGACGTAACTGTATGTAGTCCTCACAACAAATCCAAGAGGTGCGGGCTATGATCCCATTTTACAGATGAGAAAAACTGAGGCTCAGATTACACAAATGCGGAAAGGGTGGCGGGCATCATAGGAAGTGGTGGAGTCTGGACAGAGCCAGAGAGCTTACGCTCTATCGTTTGAGAATGTGTCCCAACCGTGGTCAGATTTGAAGACAAGCAAGATGTAATTTCTACTCCTGCGTATAAATCTAATATTTAAATGTTGGGGATTCGTTTTAGAAACATTTAAACACTTGGCAATCTAAACAAAGCCCGTCTGAAAGACAGATATGGCCCACGGGTCACCATTTTGCAATCTCTGTACCGCAGTGTGACTGGCAGAGTGGAAATGGGCAGGTCCCTGAGCAAGAAGAAAATTCTAAGCAAAGGTACGGAGCCAGGACCTGCCCTCTCATCTTCACTCACTCCAACTCCAAAACTTTCTATGGCTCCCCCTTGTCCCCTCTCCTTGGCATTCAGGGATAGCTCCGCCCTCAAGGTTTTGGAGTTGGATTTACGCCCAATTGACGTAACGTTTTTAGTTTGTTTGTTTTAGTGTTTTATTTGGGGAAAGCGCTTCTTACAAAAGGGCAGCTGCAAAATACAGGGACCTCTGTGACAATGTCTTGTTTTCTCTGAAAGGACGAGTGGGATCCAAGGAATCACAGCAGTACGTGGACAAATCAGGAGCCTCTCCAAGTCATCTTCAGGACACGGAGCAACAAGAGGCAAAGCTAAAATTTCTGATTAAGGAATCCTTTTTCTTTATAGGAATTGTTTACTATTTGATACAGTGTGATGCATTCATCCAACTTCAGGAGTGTGCAATGGCACGAGGAAAGGCCACCCTCCATGCCTCCTGGACCTGCCTGCAGGACACCTACCTGCCCAAGCCTGCCTCTCCTCCTCTCCAGGCCACTTCTCCAGACTCTCATCACACTCATAATGTAACTCCCAACCTAGGTGACCACAAAGGATGGTCGCCTCTCATTTGCCTTTTCTCCCCAAATGGTCCATAAACCCCAGCTGTTCATTGCACCCCAGCTGCATGTAGCGCTCTCTGTTGGGCATTCAGGCCATCACCATGGACCAGATATGCATTCATAGTTCATAGTTCCGTTGTCTAGTCAGCCCTGGCTGTGGAGGAGATCCTCAGCAAAGACTTGCTAAATGCCAACAAATGTTGATGAAATGGCGATAGTTTGGACCACCCCATCTCTCTCTCTCCAAGCCCCTGTACCTCCTCTGCCCCTCAAACACCCAGCCCCAGTGATTCTTCCTGAATATCTCTTACAGGCAATAGAAGAGACACACTGTAAAAAAAAAAAAAAAAAAAGAGCTTTGGGAACCTATAAAGAAAGTAGTCAAATGTGGCGTCTTTTTTTTCCCCTAATGTTCTCACTCCCCCATCCACCATGGCAAAGGCCCACTTCCAGATACACTCCTCCTGAAGCTGGAAGCTGGCCCTGCCTCTGCTGTGGCAGGCGGCCCTGCGTTGGCTGCCAGGGCCTGGGGGTGGAGTACAGATAGCCCCATCCCCTCTTCAAGGGGACCCAGTGCCAACAGCTTACCCCCTGGGAGCCCAGCCAAGCTCCCTTCAAGCCAGGGCCTGAGCGCAGGGACCCTAATCAGCTAAAAACCCCACCCTTCCTTCTGCAAACACCCTCTCAGCCAGCCGCTGGGCGGGCCGACAGGCAGAGCCGATCTCCCGGCCCTCCTCCCATGCTTCCAACCTAAGGAGCCGGCGCAGGACCCTCACTCCAACCAACATCTACTGGGTCATCCGAGAAGGGCTGTCGGCCGCCCCAGGGTGGAGGAGAGGTGCTGGATCGAAGGAAGGTGCTCACTCTCCTGGACGCCCACCCTCGCCCCCTCCAGTTCTCTACTTAAAGCCACCTTATCGGGGAGGCCTGCCCTCACCTCCTACCATTACACACAGCTCCCCACCCGGGCTAGGCCCTTCACCAGGCTTTCTGCTTCTTTATAGGAATTATTTACCATTTGATATAGCTTTTGTTTGTCTGTTTGTTTTACTGTTTTACTTGGGGAAAGTGCTTCTTACAAAAGGGCAGCTACAAAATACAGGGACCTCTGCGACAATGACTTGTTTACTCTGAAAGGATGAGTGGGGTTCAAGGAATCCAAGCAGTAGAGGGACAAATCAGGAGCCTCTCCAAGTCATCCTCAGGACGCGGAGCAACGAAACGCAAAGCTAAAATTTCCAATCAAGGAATTCTTGTTCTTTATAGGAATTGTTTACCATTTGATACAGGGTGATGTCTTCACTTGCGGGAAATTCACTAGAATGAAAGCTCTGTGAGGACAGGGAGCCTTTTGTTCTGTTTGCTACCATAGCCCACGTTCCTGGCTCCTTGTAGGTGCTCCACGAATGAAGAAAGAAGGGAGGAAAGAAGAAAGAAAGGGAGGGAGGGAGGGAGGGAGGGAGGGAGGAGTTTTGGAGCGGGAAGGCCCTGGTTGGCCTCCTTTTCTTCCCAGTTGGCGTCTCTCCTTCAGAACTACCCCAGGCTGCTGGCCCATGGCCTTCCTTCCAAGAGAAACGACTTGAGCTGCCACTCCTTAAACTGCCATTTAACCCAGGCTCGCTTGGCATCAGGCAGCACGGACACGTGACCACATTCATCTTCTCACCAACTCTGAGGTCTGTGCCGGCGCTTTGACTTGGCTTTCTCAGCCTCGGCACTCATTTCGGGGCCACGTCATCCTCGGTTGTGGGCAGCTGTCCTGTGTCTCGAAGGATGGTCAGCACCATCCCTGGCCTCTCTCCACCGGATGCCAGGAGTGCCCCTCTGCCCTCCCTTGTGACAACCAGAAACTGTCTCCACACATTGTTAGGTGTCCCCAGCGAGTGAGAACCTCTGTGTTCATCCTGCAAACGAGGAAACCGAGGCCCAGAGAAACTGAGTTTGCTGCCGGGTGCTCTATCAGAGGTTGGAATTCACCCCAGGTCTGTCCTGCTGGGGAGCCAGCATTCCCTCCATCCCCTGGCAGGGCTGGCCACGTGGGGAGCTGTCACTGGGAAGACCCAGAGCCTCTGCCTAGGCCCTGCTGGTGTCCCAGCAACAGCGGAGAAGAGCCAGGCCTCTGACGTGTGGACAGAGCCTTCGCAAGCAGCCTGAAAAACACTTACTCTCTGGCCATGCCTGGGAAGCATCATCAATGATAAATCATATCTCTTAATTATGTGTGATTTCTAGGGCCAGCCAAGATTTCCCTTTCGTGACAAATATTTTCTCTGCAATTCCTTCCCTCCTCACACTGCCCCGCTGCCCCAGAAAAGGAAGAGCAAAGCACAAGGGGATCCTGGGGCTGCTCTCCTCTGCGGGAGCCCAGACAGCTCCGGTCAGCAGGCCAGTCCGGCCCAGCCCCTCTAGAGCTGGGTTCTTGCCTGGGCCTGCCTCTTCCCTCCATGCTTCAAGCAGTGAAATCCCCAGGTTTCTGTTTTGGTTTTTGGTTTGGGGGTTTTATTTTCTCAAAAAGGTTTCTGAATGTTCAGTTACTCAGCCGACTCCTGCTTGAAGTCACTGTCAGAGAGAGAGGAAGACAGAAAATAAAAGGAAACAGGGTCAGGGGTGAAAAGGGCAAGGTTCAAGTCACCTGAACCTGCTGCAGAAAAAGCTACTTCACCCCTCTCAGGCCCCTTTGCACAGTAAAGAGAGTCTCCAGGCTTCACAGCCTCTAAAACTTCCAGCTCTTCGCCCTCTGGGGCCTCATCTCCCCCTATTCCTCCCTATGCCCCAGTCAGGCTGAACATGATTTTGCATGTTATTGTCTTTACAGTGAATGCTTTTCTCTCTTCTCTTCTCAGAAAACTCCTATTTATGCTTTGAAACCCAATGTAAATATCCTTACCTTCTCCAACCTCCTGCCCCCAACCCAGACCAAATTCACCCCTCCCTCTCTGGGATCCCTCAGCAGCTTATTACAGACATCAGTTTAACTTGGTTTACACTCTTAGAGATATTTGTGTAACAGGATTCCAAAGGAAAAGCTGAGTCAGTAACCAGAGCAACCAGAGATTGTCAACAGAGACATGAAAGACATTCAGATTATTTTCCTCCAGTGTCTTCCTTGCTACCCAGCATGGTTTTCCTAACATGTATGACTTTCATGGGTGCATCTTCTGGACTAAAAAGCTTCCAGAGACCCTTTCTAGTACTCAGAGACCCTCATCTATTTTGTTCTAGATTCTGAAGCAGATGACTCGGGCCTCCACTTCCTAGGACGACAATCTGGGTTCTGGTTGCGGTGGGTGCCATTGTCATGGAGCTACGTTCATTGAAGGCACCTGACCCCAGTCACTGCCTTTCCTCTTGTTGTAAAAACGTGGAGGGCAGCGGAGTGGGGTACTTGGTCCAGGGTGACATGGAGAGCAGAAAGCTGCTGCCCGCCTCAGCCAGCCTCCAGCCGTAAATCCTCGCCTCCCCCTCAGGCCACCCGCAACCCTGCTGTGACGCAGGGACACCCCTCTTCTGCTCGGGTCCTGGTGGGGAAGGGAAGAGCAGGTGACAAGGTCTGCCTCGGGTGCCCAGAGCTAGCTGCCCGTCCAACAGTGACGTCCTGAAATGTCACACCCCATCCTGAGAGAGCATCCCCCACCTCCCTGAATTCATGTGGCCAGTGATAACCACGTATGTGGTTCCCACAGAGGCTGGGTTTGCAGATCTGCAGTGTTCCGCTCAGCAGACATGTGGCTGGCATGCTGAGGAGAGCCCAGAGGGCACCCCTACTCCTTTGTCTCCCCCAAAACCCTGAATTTACTAAACAGCAAATATATTTGGAACGTTACCCCAGCGTCATCATTCAGAAGGTGGCCCCGAGCCCCACTCAGGAGTTCCCAGTCTGTTTTGGAGTAGAAAACCCAGAAACCTGTATTCGATGGTAGAGGATGGGACTAAGGATGAGGGTGGGTGCATAACGTAGGGTCAGACGGCCTAGGTATTGAAGGACCAGTGCAGGAGTTTGGCTGTAATTCTTCAAAGAGTTTGCAGCCAGAGGAGTGGCATGAGTCTAATCTGGTCTTAGAAAACCCAAAGGGGCCATGCCGGAAGCCAGGAAGCCAGACAGCGGCTGCGGCTGCCAAAGGAAGAATTGCTGAGGACCTGAACCAGTGCAGAAGCTCTGGAAATTAGGAGGAAGGGGCAAATTTGAAAAGTATAAAATCAATCACATCAGCAGGACTTGGTAATTTCTTGGATCGGGTGGTTGAAGAGGGGAGTCAGTCATCAAGATGAGTGCCCTGAGTCAGGCAGCTAGGTGACTGGTGGTGCTATTAACCAAGACAAGGACCAGAGCAGGAAGGACTGAATGCGGGAGCCTGGAAAGGTGGGGAGGATGGGGGAAGTGATGGATTTTGATGTGGATTTACTGAGTTAGAAGTACCTGGGCAACAACCAAGTGAATGTGGCTATGTGAGCCTAAACCTCAGGGCAGAAGTCGAGGCTGGAAATGCAGCATAGAAATTGTTGCTAAATCCATAGAAGGGACTTCGCTGGTGGCACAGTGGTTAAGAATCCTCCTGCCAATGCAGGGGACACGGGTTCAAGCCCTGCTCCGGGAAGATCCCAACATGTCGTGGAGCAACTAAGCCCGTGTGCCACAACTACTGAGCCTGCGCTCTAGAGCCCGCGAGCCACAACTACTAAAGCCCGCATGCCTAGAGCCCGTGCTCTGCAACAAGAGTAGCCACCGCAACGAGAAACCCACACACCACAACAAAGAGTAGCCCCCGCTCGCTGCAACTAGAGAAAGCCTGTGTGCAGCAACGAAGGCCCAATGCAACCAAAAATAAATAAATAAATATTTTTTTAAAAATCCATAGAAAAAGATGCATCTGCCCAGAGGGAGAGGAGAAAGAAAAGAAGAGGCTTGGAGCAGAGCCCTGTGACTTGAAGCCTGTGAGGGGACGTAAAGAGAAAAGAGATTTGTGTAAAAAAACAAGAGGACTCAGCAAGGTAAGAGAGCTGGCTGACGAGAGTGAGAGCATCGTGAGAACATCACGAGGGGCACAGCACCTGGCCCCTAGAAGGTGTCCTCAGGACTGGCAATTTTCTACCCACTGGCAGTCACGCAAACGATAATAACTCTTACCAGACCAAACGCTAAGCACTTTCCCTAGAGGCTCACGCATTGTTCATAGCCACTGGGAAGTTGGTACTATTATTATCTCCATTTTAAAGATAAGGGGGATGAAGCACAAAGGGATTAATAAGAGCGGGTAATACCCTAGTTTATAGATGGAGAATCTGAGCGCAGGTTGACAAGACAGAGTCCATCTTAGGAAAGCAGGTACTTGAGCCATCAGCAAAGAAGTTAACCTGGTCCCCGGGCCCAAATCCCTATTCCACACCTACCAACTGCCGCTCCCTGCTGTGCAGACTGTCGCTTGCCTGATGGGGGGTCCAGAGCACTCTGCGGCAGACAGCACAGAACATCTTGACTCCAAGTCTGAAAAAAGTCTCCAAGGCTGAAAAAGTCTCCGGGGTCCCCTGGCTGCCAGACTGTGATTGCAAAACGACTTCTGATGATTTAACTGTAAATGAATCTGAAACATACAGACTGAATTTCCCTTGACCTACATATTAAAATTTTCATTTAATAATAGTAATAAACGCTCTGATGAAAAATTGTAAAGAAGGAAAACAAGGTAGTAATTATGAGGGGGTCAAAGGGTATGGAAAGCCAGGAGCTGGTAGAGAGAGAACACTTTTCACATCCCCCTAGGGCAAAGCAAGTGAGAGATTTTACAGAGGGCTGTGAATTACTTCTGCCTCTCATGCTGGGGACTGGCTTCCTGAAACTGACAGCCAGGGTCTGGGTGTCCAATGACTGCTGAGGAGCTCGTGAAACAGGGAACCAGGAATGCAAGGTGGGCTGGACGTGTCTGTGTGTGTGTGTGTGTGTTTGTGTGTGTACAAGTAAGTACTTGAAAAGAAGGGATACATATATATAACACATATATACATATAAGTATATGAACCACCTTCTCTTTATATAGTTATAAATATATATAATTTAAATGATTTAAAGAATCATTCTATACATAAAATTAAAAGTTAATTTATGTGCATGTATATATATATACTATTTAACTTTTATATAGAGAATGTTTTCTTCTCAAGCACTTATTTGGAGGTATATATATATACACTTATAGGTATATAAAGAGAACATAGTTCATATACATATATATGTGTGTGCTTGGGTATGTATACACACATATATACATGTATATATACATATATAAATACATATATGTACATATTATATACAAGGTAAAACTTTAATGTATCAGATATGCCCTAAATAGACATATTCTATGTATTTTAAATATGTATATTCTATCAATCAATATATATATTTTAAAATATTTATAGTGTAAATATGTATATTCTAGAACAAAACACAGAAGGAACAGAATCTCATAGGAGAGCAGTAGAAGCTTAGTAAACCTGACCAGCTCCCAATCTCAATCCGTGGGTGTTGGAAGTGTCAGGGACAGCTACTGGGATTTTAGGAGCTGAGCTTCTGGTGGCCTCTGAGCCAGCTGATTTAACTCAAGATCATATGAGAAGTGGGTTCCATCATCAGAGCTGAGCTAGACAAGCGGGCAGGGAGCTGATTACCGTGCAGAATGAGGTGCTTCTGCCCTGGGACCCAGAAGTCTTCCACATCTTCACACCTGGCTTCTTCTATGACTGGATATTTCCAAACTATCCACTGTGTACAACTTCATCTCCTGGATGTCACAATTATTGGCTGAAACTTCCAACGAGGTGAAGACAATTTCCCTTATCTAAAGAAAAACAAAACTCACCTTTGCCAGTGAAAGACCACCAGCTCAGAAACTCTGGTTTCAAATTATGAAGAACCCAGCTACAGTCCAGGCTTTTTAGTGGTGGCAGTGGTTTAGTTTGTTTTTCCTCCCCAGTAAATTCTACAGTCCTCTTCTCTCCTCTCCGAATCCCTCAGTGCTGTTAAGAAATAATTTGGGAAAACACTTGTCCAGAACACAACAGCAGAAAATGGGTTAGCAGCCAATACATTTTTCAAGAGAACTGTTTGGCAGCACTGAAACAGATTACCACGCTGGTACAAACCTCGGCTGCAGGGTTACAGATGTCAGAATTGTGGGTATCCAGAAATATGCACAACAAATGGAGTCTCCGTCATAACGCCTGACCCTACCAACATTGCAAAATGCTGGCAAAGAGGAGGAAGACCATTCGTTCACAGGCTTTTCCCTGAGTGGAGGTGGGGCTCTGCAAGCTGCAATTCAGTTGTCAATAAGGACTGGAAATTACTTGACTCAACCCAAATAAACTGGACCTTTCCATGAGTGCCTCTGTTGAAAACAACTTTCTTTTAGGAGAGCCCTGTCGACAAAAGGGTATGGGAAGCTTTGCCAAGGCTGTGATGGGATGGATAGAAACTCTGCCAGGAATCTGCCAGTTCTTCTTCTGGCACAAGGCAAGAGTTAACCCTTGACAGGGTGCAGAAAGTGAGACAATCCCCTGCTGCCGTTAAGAGCTCTGACTCAGGAGCCAGCTTACATCTATTCAAACCTCAGGTCTAAAACTTACTTGTTATGGCGCTTTGAACAAGTGATTTAACCTCTCAGCCTCAGTTGCCCCACCTGTAAAATGGGCATGAAAATAACTGTAACTATATTTAAGGACAGTATGAGAATTAAATGTAATAAACATGACAAACAATTTAATTATGCATAGTAGTTCTCAAAAGATGGTAGTTATTTTTGTTTCTTTGTTGTTATTAGTTTCAACTCACTAAAATTAAAAAGAAGGAAAAATCTGCTTTACCTAAATTGGCACTAGCAAAAATTTACTAAGAACTATGTATGTGAACCCCTTCTATTAAGCACCATGAGGATATTTCTTAACTATGGAGACTACGCCCCAAATCACACTATACTTATTTCATCTAATTACTAATTGATTGATTCATTCCTACCTCATTTAACATTAGCACTAAGGGACAGTCATTTGAATAAGATCTGGCTCCTACTGTAATAGGATTCATAGCCTGGTTAAAAGATAAGCATGGGGATTCCCTGGTGGCGCAGTGGTTGAGAGTCCGCCTGCCAATGCAGGGGACGCAGGTTCGAGCCCCGGTCCAGGAAGATCCCACACGCCGCAGAGCAGCTAAGCCTGTGTGCCACAACTACTCAGACTGTGCTCTAGAGCCCGTGAGCCACAGCTACTGATCCCGCGTGCCACAACTCCTGAAGCCCGCGCGTCTAGACCCCATGCTGCACAATGAGAGAAGCCACCGCAATGAGAACCCCGCGCACCGCAGCAAAGAGCAGCCCCCACTCACCGCAACTAGAGAGAGTCTGCGAGCAGCAACGAAGACCCAACACAGCCAAAAGTAAATAAAGTAAATAAATAAATTACAAAAGAAAAGTTTTTTAATAATAAATTAATTTTGTAAAAAATAGATAAGCATGGACAGAATGATGATACAAGGCACAGCCACCCCCATTCTAAACAGGAGGGTCCACATAAGGCAGAGGGAGGAGCACTGCATTCTGACCTGAGGAATCTGGGAAGGCTTCATGGCAGCTGGATTGAGTTTAGGCTTGGAGATGAGCAGGATATCCATAACTATAGAGAAAAAGCACTTCATGCAAGGAAAGCGATCAGAATAGAGGCTGGGAGGCGTAAGAGAGTCTCACAACCTTAGCAGAGAGCAAGTCTTCAGGGGAGTGCTTGGACCATGGTGTTTGTCACGAGCCACATGAGACTGGACATGGAAACAGGAGACAGATAATAGAAGAGTCGAATGTCCTGCTCAGGAGGTCTTCGGGACAAAAGAGGGAAGAAATACAGGTCAACTTGATTCCTACTTACTTGTTGATTTTGGCTCAGCTCAAACATCACCTGTCCCAGGGCACCGTCCTGGACCCCTCCTCTCACCCTCAGCCTGTGATGCCCCTTCTTTGCTTTGGTACTCACAGCACTCAGGTGGGGTCATCAGCCACCCTACCTTCTCCTCTAGATCGGGCTCCTTGAAGGCAGGGTTGACACCAGTCTTGAACATCATTTTACTCCCAGTGCTAGCATATGACCGTCATTCAGAGCATGAATACGGCAATGGATGAGAGAGTGAAGGAATGAATGAATCAATCCGTCCATCCATCAGCAAGAGAGGGTGACCTGAAGATGATAATTCTGAATTACCAGCAAGAGACCCATTGGGAGGCAGCAGGACTGGCCTGGGTAATTTCCTTGAACAATACTATCTAAATGGCAGAAAGACCTCAGCAGAGAAACAACTGTCTAAGCATATAATCAGTCTGTGTTCATCATGAAGATATGTGTCAGTGCTGAGATCTGAGGCTCCCCGGGGTGAAATAGCACTATTTTTGCCAGAGATCCACGGAGCTAGAGGTCAACTTGTACCATGTCAGAGTGACAAGAATATTGATGTGGTAACATAGTGTCAATTACCCATGGAAACGGGCCATGGGGAAACTTGCATAAGCAAAGCCCATGGAAAGTAGCCTCAGTCTTGTTTTTAGACCTCCACCTTTCAACAAGCATGGACCCAAAGCAGAACAGAAAGGGAAAGGAACGCTGATTAGAATCCCATGATATTCCAGGGACTGTGCTAAGTCCTTTGTACAGAGTCTTAGAAGATAGGCAATAGTATCTCCAGTTTGCAACTAAGACTCCTGAGGCTCAGAGAGGGCAAGCAATTTGCCCAAGCCACACAGCTAGTAAGAGTCAAGGATGGGAATTAAACCCGGTTTGCTGACTCCAAAGCCCGTGCTCTTGCTTTTAAATCACACTGTCCCTCTTCTCTTTCATGCTATCGTGGGATCACTCCAACTCCCATCAAACACCCATTTATTTCTCAAAGGAAACCTTACATTTTTTTTCACTATCATTTGGCAACAGCACACAGTTCTTCAGGGAAATCAGGGAGCTCAGGAGGAAAATCCTCCCCACGGATTAGCTGAAATTGCTTGCGTTTCCTTGAAAAATGCCTGGCACTGCCAACAACTCTGGTCTGGTTTCCAGCGGTAGCCAGGGCATTGTCCAACCAAGAGGCTCTGAGAATCAGTTGGCTGTGGTCTCACTGACACTGACGCCAACAGATGCTATAACTCAGAAGTTACCATCTGTCCATGACACTCAGCTTCAAGGGGGCTTCCAGAGCTCCCCAGCCTAAAGAATCAGCCCCAGATCCATTGGGGCACTGCCATGGCGAATCCCAGGCACCAGGAGAATGCTAGCTTTCTAGTAGGAAAACCTCACTGGGCTTTGGGGTCCAGGGTGTTCTCCACCACAGCATGGAAGATAAAGGGGGTGCAACACTCTTCTGGAGACCAAAGGTATGGCCACCCGCAAAAGACAATAATGGTGTGGGAGAAGGGGGAATACGCAGGTTGGTCGAAGGAGAGTAGTAGTGGGGATAACATCGGCCTTGACATCACTCGCAAGAACAGGGAGATGGCGATGCCATGGCCCAAGTACACTGTGCCACCCCTGGAGTAGAAAGGTCCCTGGGTTTGGGATTGGGAACCTAGGTTCACCCCCGCTGCCTCACCGAGTACGAGTTGGATTACCCTAGGCGATCACATACCCTCCTCCTCTGCCCTTCCCGCCGCCGTCACTCACACTCACCACCCCCCATCACCATGGTATAGTACAGCTATCTGTTGGTGCTTCTACCTCCCAACTAGACTGTGAACTCTGTAAGGGCGAAGAGATCGTGCCTATCCATGCCTGCGTCCCCAGTGCCCAGCACTGTGCCTGAGACATACCTGGCATTCTGCAAGTATTAGCTGAATTGTGGAAAGAGAGCAAAAGATGTGATTTACCAACACTGCATGGAATGGAGTCCACAGTCATGGACCCTCCATTCTGAGACTTTTTCAGAATAAGCTCAGGAATAACTTCTTTTGATGGAAGACTCTGAAAAGGTGTCTTACAAAAGAAATGGGGAGAACCAAGGAGGATGCCAGGAGGGACCACTAGCTGGAGGGCACAGAGGATGATCTTGAGCCGATGGCTGAAGGACCCCATGAGTATCAGGGGATCTGCCTCACCCAGTGGGAAGAGATAAAGCCACCAACTGGAAGGTCACAGGAGGAGCTAGCTCTGTTGGAGACTATGCAGAAGTTCCCAACACCACCCCTGCCAGGGGAAGTAAGAAGGACGCTGTATCACTCCCCTAAACAGGAGCGTGAAGATGTGAGTCTCAGTCCACACACCCAGATGAGAAAGAAGGGGTACAGTACTGTACACAAACGAACTTAGTTCTGATTCTGAGCTCCCTCCTACCAGGATGAAAGAAATTCAGCCTGTCTTTCTTCACTCCATTGCCTGAGGCTGTATCAGTGACTCTAAGGCCTCACTTAGTACCCAGGCATTATGGAGGTCCTTCTGCGGTTATAAATGGTTTGTCCAGAGCATCCCCTCCTGAAACCAACCCCCGTCCTCTAGCCCGCATGGTCCCACAGGTCTAAACCCCTGCCATGTGTCACCAGGTTCTCTGGTTGGGGAGCCCCACGTGTACTGCCTGGTGAACCACAAAGCTATTCCCTCTGAGGTCTTGCCATAGGCGGGATATTCAGGGATTCTGCTCAAAGAATCCATAGACACATCCCTCCCTGCCCACAGCCTGGGGGAATCTCTCTTTCATCTGGGGGAATCCTTCTCCCCGCAAACCCTGTACCCCATGGCTATACCAGAGGCCTGCCTTCAACTGTCAGGATGGCTTTTATCCAGCAGAATGTAGATGGGCACTTGTCTTAAAAAGCTAAATTGAATTCATTGAGATTCAGAATTGTCTCTTCTTCAGAAAAGTGAGAAGATCTGGCATCTCTCAGGCCAGAGCTGGTAGCGGATCCTTTCTGACTGACTAAGCCCTCTTCACTGCGTCTGACTCCTCCACGACTACTAATTATATTTCCACCCAGCCTGTTTCCTCCTTGTTTTGCTTTTGTCTCATCTACCCGAACCCCGCAAGAGTCTGGTTTTGCAACACGGAGCTTAGCCACGAACCTCCAGCTATAACCCTCTGAGATAAAGAAGCACAGGCTTTCTACCTGCTTGAATGGGGGAAAGTGAAAGAGAAAGGAAAAGAGGAAAATCCTCTTTAAACAAATAAAAACAAATTAATGCTTTAAATGATCCTGCCCGGGAAGTATTAACTAAGATCATGCTAGGGGCCCCAAAAACATCTCTCTGGGCTTCTCAAATCTCTCAAAGGCCATTGAGGGAGCTAGAAAAACATTCATACCCCTACCACTCAATATGACAAAAGGGCTGACCACCTAACAGTGCCTGGGGAGACACTTACTGCTGTGAGGGTGTGTGGGAGTAGGTGATCTCGGTGTCTATAAAGTGCTAGGAGAGGGCCTGGCACTCGCTGGGCAGCCAGTCAGTCAGTATGAGTCTTCATTACATTAAAAGTCAAAACACCAGAGCCTTATTTAATTCTCACCATAACCCTGCAGGACCAACAGAGATATCCCCGTGTTACAGGGGGGAAAACCAAGGCTTCAGGAGACAAAGTTAACTTGTTCAAGGTCCCAAAGCTCGTTGGGAGTGGGGACAGGACGGGGTGCAGAGAGAGGATTTAGATCGCAGAGTCTAGTTGGAACTCTGCCTTATTTCCATCAAGTTAAAGAACCAATGACTCCAGTGGGCTTGGGGGTCCCAGATATTCTGAGCAGGGGGAGGGGAGTTTTGGCACCAGCCGGGGAGCCCCGGATGAGGAGAAGCAGCCAGTGAGCAGCCCAGAGTGGAAGTTTGGAGCACAGACTCGAGCTGGAGGGCTTGGGTTTAAAACCCTGTTCTGCTTCTTTTTACCTGTGTGACATGAGGCAAGTTATATCACTTCTACCTGCCTCCGTTTCTCCGTCTATGAAATGGGGGTAGCCACAGTACCATCCTCACAGAGGTGCTGAGTGTTTGGAAGGAGGTGGAATTTGTGATGCACGCAGGATAGCGCCCAGTATGTAGTAAGGGCTGCCCTCGTGAATGCTGGCTGTGTGTTCCCGTGTCGCGGCAACGGGCAAGGCCACACCTTGCACCTGGGGAACATGGCTTAGCGCAGTTCTGGTGGCCTCCCGCGGGTCCTGGGCCTGCCATGCTCCTCGGGACAGAGGCCGTCTCTGGAGCGCTTCCCCCTGCAGGCCCCTCTGATGTGGCCAGGGCTCGCCTATATCTTTCCCCACTCTCAGAAGTGCCAAGCCTCCAAGGGCAGACGCACCACAGGGACCAATCCTCGTTATTAATGCCCACACAGCATTCAGTTCCAATGACTCCTTTTCAGCTTTCATGGAGCAGGATGGCCTGAAGCAAAGGAGAAACACAGATAGGGTTTTTGAGGTATGTGAAATTCAGCAGCTGGAGAGGGAGTGGGAGAGGCTGGGGGGGCAGGAGAGAAGGACCATGCTTAGGGGAGGTAGATGCGGGGCATCCTCTCAGGCAGGCGTCAAGGGAGGAAGGGATGGGTTTGCAGCAGGAGCAGACAGCGGGCATTGGCATGGGGTTGGCGGGCATGACCAGGGAGCAAAGCCTTCTGGAAGCAGGTAAACTGCTATGGAGCAAATGACTCTGCAGAAAGCCTAGGAGACGGGTAAGCCGGGCTGCAGGAGCTAACTTACTCGCCAGGGTAGACTTGGAGGGGGAGGGGAAGGGGCAGGCGGGCATAAATGGCCCTCTCTGCCCGTCCTTAATCTTCCCGTCTACCCAGATGCTCTGGGGGTTTAGACTTTAGAACACAGTTTTAGGCATCAAGTTCACTGATAACTGAGACTCAGATCTTCCGTGTGCTAGCTGTGTGACCTTGAGTAGGTAATCCCTGCCTTATAAGGTTGCTGAGAAAATTCAGTCAATTAATCTAAATTAAGCTCTTGCCAGCAAAGAGCAAATTATGCATAGAACATTACAGTTATTATGTAAGCGGATAATGTAGGGGATCCCCGGAGCAGAACCAGGCATGGCTTTCTTGACGTAAGAGAAGCAATTTTTGGCCTAAGCCATTTTGTGATCTAAGTCTGGCCACAATGCTTGTCCTTGAACCGATTTCAGTCATCATGATCTTAAGGGAACAAAAGGAGAAACAGTTATCAAGCAAGAGAAGTAACAATAGCAAAGATAAGAATTCAGTGGTGAAGACTCCCAGTTCCCTTTCAATGGTAAAGACTAGCCCGAAGCACTTTCCTGAGCTGTTTTACAGAATTTTAACCCCCCAGGCGCTCAGCCCTCAGATCTACTGGAACCTAAGGATGAAGATGTTGACCTTTTCTGACCCTTGTGACTTCAGTCAACACCTAAACCCCTTCATGAATATGCATGTACCCTTAGCTTAAAAATTCCTCGCTTTCTCGGGGAGACACTGCTTTGGGAAAGATCCCCGGTGGTCTCCTCACTTGCTGCAAGTGATAAATCCTTCCGTCTTCCGCTCTTTGACTCGGTCGTGTCTTCTGACCCTGCACCCACCCAGAGGCGAACCCAGATTTCAGGTAACAGTTACACATGCAAGGGCCTCCAATGTAGGGCTCACCTTCTGATTCCTTGACCTCGATCGCTGACCTCCCTGACTCCAGTTTTCTCTCCTTCCAGTGGTTTCTCTGGGCTGCAGGCTGGCTGCCTTGTCTCACTGGTCCTAGGACTCCTCTACCTGAGGTCTTCCGATGGCTTCCCAAAGGCACTGCCTCTTGGCAAGACTTGGTGCCCTCTGTTCTCTCAGCAGGGAACACCTTCCTTAGCTGGCAGCCCAAAGACTTCCTGAGGAATCCGGACTCATCCTTCTGAGCCACTTCTGAGTTCTCTGCCTCCGTCAGATCTCCAGCGATAGTCCTTTGTGGAGTCCTGCTGGCCCAGAGCGTGCCTCAGTTAATGCATTTAACATACTCCTTCCAGGGTGGTCCCTACATCATAATCTCCCTCCAGGAGGAAGCTATGCCCTGGGGACTTCTTATCCGCAGCAGCAGCAGCAGCTTTACCAACACACAGTAAATGCTCCGTGAATAACAGTTAAATGAATGCATGAATGAGTGAATGAATGAATGAGTGCATGGGTGAATGAATGAATGAATGCATAAATGAAAGTGCATGAATGGCTTACTACTCGACTTCTCCCTAAACTCAGCCACATGTCTGGCTTCACAAGGACTCCTGAGTGTCCCTACAGCCAGAACACAGGACTTGACTTTCTGGGGTCTTGGCTATGCCTGACCCTAAGGTGGGGGGGCAGGGGGGAGTGTCAAAAAGGATAGTATTTGAGAACATGGTATCTAATTTCGTTGTGATTAGAGAGGAGGGCGGGTTGTTTTTTAAAAGTCAGAAATGACTTTTAGACATTAAAAGAAGTTCCCCTAGTATATGCCTTCCTAGTGCCCAAAGGCAGTTCTCCCCCCTGCCCTGCACCACGCTGCTGCCGCTGTTTGTCTATAGCCCAACACAGCAGCTGCAAACCTTTGATTGTCTCTGCAAACTGCAGAGCCCAGTACTTGAACCTGCGTCACATAGATTTGGAGCCTTGGGTCCCTGGCCTGGCCGGGGAGGTCGTCTCTTCTCCAGGATGGAGCTGTGGCTGGTACGGGAATACAAGCAATAGAAGCAAAAGCAAAGGAGACTCAACTCCTGGGCACCTGAGCCCTTACTACGTGCCAGTCACTTGATATACATGATCTTATTTTCCCTTCACAAGTGGAAGGGCAACCTGATAAGACAAAGGGTCCGATCCCCACGTACCAGAATAGAAAACCACGGCTCCGTAGGGACTCGCCTCAGGTCTCGTCACTAGTGACGAGTGGACACACAGTTTGAAACCATGTAGCTCTGAATCCTATGTTCTAGGCTCTTTCCTTGCAGTCTCTGGAGAATTTGATGCGCACTATGTATCTGAAAAGTCTCAGCTCTTTACTGCCTCTTTTTCCATTTTGAGTATCAAATGTGGATTGAGCATTTCTGTGCCAAGCACTATTCTCAAATCACCCCAGGGGAAGTGGACTGTACCACTCGGTTTTACAGGAGAGAAAACCAACCAGCCAGGTGGTAGACGTTGTCTCCTTGGCGAAGACCTCTGCCGGTCTGGACCACAAGCAAAACCACAGCCCCGAGGAAGGAGGTGGAACAGCAAGGACTGAGTTAATCTACAACACACGCGTTCGCACTCTTTCCCTCCAGCTACTGGCGTCCTGTGTGTGGACAGAAGCGCATTGGAGACAGCTTTCGGCTGCCTTCTTCAAATCCTCCACACCCCAAGAAGTTACATGCTCTTCTCCCATCTTCCCAGATAGAGAAACTGAGAGGGTGAATGGGAGACCACACAGGAAGCAAAGCCCACAGCTTCCAAAAAGGGGCCCGCAATTCCAGGCTGAGGGACCTCCTCGCAAGCTTGTGTGTCCCCCGCCACTCAGGCTCCTCCTGCGACAGACCCCACTGCCCACGAGAAAGGCAAGTAGGCACTTTTGCTTACCACACTGAGAGGTGTGGACACAGCCTCAGTGAAGCAACTGGGGGCCCTTCGCTGTGGACAGTTGAGGTGATCATCTAGAGCTGAGTCAGATAAGATGGAAGTTTAGACCAGGGAGGCCCAGGAAGGTTGCTGAGCCGGGAGGGGCTCCTTTTTCTCCACCCAAGGAAAGATGTAGACCTTCATACATGCAGCTCCTTATCTGGCAAAAGTGAACCCTCAAAATCCAAATCTAACCAAGCAACTCCTTTCCTTAAGATTTTTGAAGGCTCCAACCCCAGTTACCACCAGGATTCTGTCCAAGCAGCTTAGCCAGACGTCAGGAGCTGGCCTCAGCCGGCCTCTTCAGCCTCTCTCCCTCCACTCCTCCATGTGAACACTGTGTTTCCACCAGGACCAATGGCTCTCCTATCCCCAAATCCTCCTTGCTGCACAGTGACTCAGTCTTTTTGCTCGTTTTTCTCCATCTTGGGAATTCATAGCCTTTCTTCTATAAACAGAGAACATGTCCTCAAGCCTCAAGACTGATGCCAGAGCATCCCCTCAATCCCCTGACACCATCCCTAATGCGCCACCCAACCACCATCATTGCGACTCAGCGAAATCCACACCCATTGCCCTGGATCCTCCCCTGCCTCCCACTGGTCTCTCCACTCTGGCATTTCACAATGTAGTTTTTCTTCACTTGCCTATCTCCCCACCAGACTGTGAGCCCTCAGGGCTAGGGACTGGGTCCAATCAGACTCCAATTTCCCAACTGTTTGGGCCAATAGCATTTTTCTCATGGGTAGACTGAGATCAAGGGTATGTTCGTCTCTACTGAACCTGCAGGATGTGTGCTAAGAAGGGTGGGGGGGTGGCGGGGGCGGGGAGAGAAGCAAGCAAAGAGCCTTGGATACAGTAGTCCTTTCACTTGGAATAAGATTCCTGATGTCTAGCACTACACTGTGATGTCCCGGTTAAAGAAAATAAGTGACTCAATGTTAGCACTGTCTAAAACATCCCCTTCTCTTGTCTGCTCTCACGCCCACCCCGTGTCCAATCTTGCATCGAGTCCTGTGGGGTCCACGGATACAAATACATCTTGAACCCAAATACTTCTCACTATTCCCAGCACTGCCACACTGGTCCAGGCCACCCTGTCTTTCATGTGGCTTGCTGTAGTGGCCACCAAATTGTTCCCCCTGCTCTTGGCTTTGCCCTCCTACGGCCCATCCTCCACCCAGCAGCCAGAGGGTGGTTTTTTACAAACTGAAAATCAGATCATGTTTTTCTCTGGCTCAAAACCTTCCAGTGGCTTCTACTCCCATTTAGAATAAGATCCAAACTCTTTCCCACAGCCTGCGAGGCCCTTGTAATCCAGCTCCAGGCCCCTCTCTGACCTCAGGTCCCCCGCTCTCTCCCTGCCCCGCTCTGCTCCAGACACACTGGCTGCCTTGACATCCAAAACATGCCCCAGTCATTCCCGACATGGCCCCTCTGTGATTGCCCTCCTCCTTTCGCCTAGAAATCCAATGTCTCCTACTCCTCATTGGTCAAGACTGCTCTCGAATTTCCCTTCCTTACAGCAGCCTTCTCGGTCACCTTACCCCAGACGGTAGAGCCCATCCTTCTGCCCCCTTCCTCGGTTGTTCTTCACAGCAATTGTCCTCACCTGAAATTACACATTGGGTTTTCACATCCGTGGTCTGACTCACACTTGAATGAATGACAGCTTCATGAGAAGCAGGGACTTGGTCATATTTTTACTGAAGAAATCCTGGTCCCTAGACGAGTGCTTAGAGCCTAGCAGACATTCAATAAATATTTGTTGAATGAATGACCAAATGAGAAATTAAGAAAATGAGTGTGATGTACGTTTTTGGACAAACTTCTGAGTCAAAACATCACTGCTTACTGATCCAATGACATGTCACAGATGACATAACTCTCTGAGACTTAGTTGCCTCACATGGATATTTTGAGGATTGAGAAAGGGTACTAGGGGGAGGGTGTGGTTATAAAGGGGCAACGAGAGCTATCCTTGTGGTGTTGGCTCCGTTGTGTATCATGAAAACAGCAGCAGTTACACAAACTACACGTGTGATAAAATTGCATAGAACCATATACACACAAATGAGTCCATGGTATCAATGACAATATTCTATATATGTGTATGTATAACTGATTCACTTTGCTGTACTGCAGAAACTAACACAACATTGTAAATCAACTATACTCCAATAAAACATTTTTTTAAAGAAAGAGAGAAAGACAATATCCTAGTTATGATATCCCACTACAGGTTTGTAAGATGATACCATTGGGAGAAACTGAGTATACAGGATGTCTCTGTATTTTTCTTTTACAACTATATATAAATCTACAATTATCTCAAATTTTTCAATTAAATATTAATTAAAGTGTTGTGCGGCTGTGTATTGAAGCACTCAGCTCACAGCCTGGCACATAGAATTCACTAATAGTGAGTCCCCCACTCCTGAATACTTATTTTACCTTCTGTTGGCTTCTTCCATGTTCTATCACTAAGTGATTTATGTCTAGCTGTTAGAGCTTGCTGGCCCAACCCATAGCCCTGACTGTGGGTATAGCTTCAGGCTCCACCTTGCCCTGGTGGATCATTTCTCATAAAGATTCACATTCCAACAGTAGGACTGCTGTTGCGTGTGTGTGTGTGTGTGTGTGTGTGTGTGTGTGTGTGTGTGAGAGAGAGAGAGAGAGAGAGAGCGAGAGAGTGGGAGAGAGGGAGAGAGAGAGAAAGAGAGAGTTTGAGAGGTATATTGATATTGAGCTAGGTGGAGAATTAGGGATTAGTAACAGCTGAACAATTAGTGACACCTGGCTAACCCTGTGCTTTTTCTTAACCATTGCCATTTCCTTTCTTTTCTTTTTAATTTTTGTTGTATATTCTTTTTTTGTATTTTTATTGTTATATATTCTTTTTATTTATATTGTTATTGGTGTATAGTTGATTTACAATGTTGTGTTAGTTTCAGGTGTACAGCAAAGTGAATCAGTTATACATATACATATATCCCCATTTTTTTTAAGATTTTTTTTCCCCATACAGGCCATTACAGAGTATTGAGTAGAGATCCCTCAATACAGCAGGCTCTTATTAGTTATCTATTTTCTATATAGTAGTGTGTATACGTCAGTCCCAATCTCCCAATGTATCCCTCCCCGCCTTCTCCCCTGGTAACCATAAGTTTGTTTTCTACATCCGTGACTCTACTTCTGTTTTGTGAATAAGTTCATTTGTGCCCTTTTTTTTTAGATTCCACATATAAGTGATATCATATGATATTTGTCTTTCTGTGTCTGACTTACTTCACTCAGCATGACAATCTCTAGGTCCTACCATGTTGCTGCAAATGGCATTATTTTGTTCTTTTTCATGGCTGAGTAATATTCCATTGTATATATGTGCCACATCTTCTTTCTCCATTCCTCTGTTGATGGGCACTTAGGTTGCTTCCATGACCTGGTTATCGTAAATAGTGCTGCAGTGAACATTGGGGTTCATGCATCTTTTTGGATTACGGTTTTCTCCGGGTATGTACCCAGGAGTGGGATTGCTGGGTCATATGGTGGTTCTATTTTTACCATTTCAAGAGACTTTTATCTCACATATTCTGCTTTGCAGTGGGAATCTTGGTACAGAAGCCACCATGGTTAGCCCGGCCCTGCTGTCCTGCAAAGCCCTGACATATTCCTCCTCCAGAAACAAAAGTCCCTTTCCCACAACACAGTCTGGACCCCACACCCAGAGTCTTGACCTGACCTCTCCTTCCCCACCCAAACCTAAGACCCTTGAATCTGGGCAGCACATCCCCCCTGGGAAGCTTGAATTAAGTCTGCATTTACCAGTGTCCATTTCACCTGCATTTTACTCAGTTGGGCACTGGGGCTGGGGAGCACTCTATCCCACAGTGAGGGCCTGTCAGAAAGGCTGCTGAGTTCCCTCCTGCTGTTTCTACCTGCTTCTATCTCTTCTCCTTCCCTGCCGTCCTGCCTGAGATTCCAAGCTGCCCTGAGGTTAAAGTCCCAAAGGTTTCCCGTTGAGTCAGGCTATCTGATAAGTGCTGGGTGTTCAGAGAACAATAAAACACATTTCCTCTCTTAAGGCTCCTACAGCCTCATGCAGAAGAGGGAGGAGAGACAGATGACTCCAAAAACTGTATATGGCAGTGTTACGAGATGCTATGGGTTCTAAAAGAAGGAAGGAGAATCTAACTCTGACTAAAGATGTCAGGGGAAGGGAGTCTTTGAGCTGAGACCTGTGAGATGTCCAAGGACTAGGCAAGGAGACGAGGTGAGGAAGGGCTTTTTAAAGAAAGGGATCGGGACTTCCCTGATGGTCCAGTGGTTAAGATCCCAGGCTTCCAATTGCAGGGGGCATGATTCGATCCCTGGTTGGGGAACTAAGATCCCACATGCCAGCGGCGCGGCCAAAAATTTTTTTTAAAAAAATAAGGAAAGGGGTCCACAAGAGCAAAGGCCTGGATTGGCACGGCTGCTTCTGGAAACGCCAGGATGTTGGTACAGCTGGAGCATGAATTGCAAAGGATAAGTGTCGAGATGAGCTTGAGAGAAAGACAGGTCAAATCATGGACAACACAGAGGTGCCTTTAACAACACCTTAGATTTGTAACTTGAAAACCAGTGAGGAAGAGGCATTAGTAGTGTAACTCTTAGACTGAAAGGAAAAAAAAAAAAACTTGGACACAGATCGTCTGGAGATATTAGTAAGTCAATCTACGTGATCCCATAAACAGCTGAATTGTACCTGGGCGTTGATTAACCAGGGTCACATGACTTCCCGCAGGTTCCATATGTCCCCGGAGGATACTGCTTAACAGAATTGCTCTCCTGGATTGCTAGGGCATATAAAGTAGGAGCCACAGGTGAGTCTCTACAGCTCCTTAGCTGAATTCTCACAAAGAGAACAACAAAGTGACTCGTGGTGGAAGCACTTTGGCCATGGAGTACTTTCTCGAGATTGTCACACCACCAAGAAAAAGCCATATTCCCATGGCATTCGGCCAGTGTACCCAGGCATCTGCTCAGCAAATGCTCTTCCCTCAGACTGCATGCAACTGGCTTCATTGCTTCCTGGTTCACTGTGTGTAGAGAAGAAGACCCAGTGCGGGCATTGGGGTGGGGCACACCTGTGTTCACATCTCAAGTCTACCACAGACCAACTCTTCCCACAGGGGCAAAGGATTCCCAAGCCTCAGTTTCTCCATCTGTAACACAGAAATAATCATCCTTGCCTCAAAGTCTTGCTAAATAATAGAAAACAAGGAAAGCACTTGAAAAAGAAGAGATTCTCAAAGACAGAGATAGGTATGATTACTGTTGGAGGTCAAGTTCCGTTTTTAGCCTAGAGCTGGAGAGCGAGGCACTGAGGACCTCTGAGAGCCAAGCTTTCTCCCAGCCACGTGGCTATACCTCATTCCAGGACACACAGGGACTCAGCCAAGGGGGAGCTGGCATGTGGCTGGTCTTCCTGGCATGAGTATCTGTCTTCCTGTGGCTGTTTGCCTCACCATTCAGCAATGGGGATGACTGCCCATCCCCTGGACGACACTTTTATCACTGCCAAGGAGCTTGACAAGGGACCTGAGGTTGGAGGATTGAAGGGCAATCCTGGGAAGAAAATATTTGCCCAAATCCATTTAGAAGTCTGAAGTTCCAACCCTGACACTTCAGTGACAGACAGAAGCAAATATCTCCCAAGTCCATTGCCAATGGGCTCAACCCAGCAGCAAAAAGCAGGGAATGGCAATGAACCGGCTACTATATGTCAGCGTCTTGGGCCAGGATTGACTAAACAGCATTAGTCCTAAATTAATTTTAAGCCCAGCTGTCAGGGAATGTTAAGTTCATTACACAGGAAGTGTAGTAGGACTGCAACAGTGTCCTGCTCACACCTCAGTGGGGAGTGAGGCTTCCTGCCGACTGGGACTCACATGCTCTTCCTAGGGGCACAGCAGAGAACAGTCACGCTGAGGCAGGACATATTCTTCAAGAAAGAGTGTAGACAAGAGTGTTCAAATTAGACAAAGGCAGCTCCTCACATCACTGGTCAGCAAGCAGAGGACATAGGCAGCGTTGTAGAGAGGACACGAGAGGGGAAATTCAGCTTCCGTCAAAATCAAGTGATAAACAGGAAGGGCTTTTAGACTCTCCTTTGAGTAAGTCCTCAGCTGAAGACTGAGGACCGTCTAGGATTAGCGAGAAAGACTGAAGAAAGAAGCAGGCGTCTCAGCGCTCACTGCCTGAGATAGGATGGCCTGGAACACACCAGGGGCCCCTGGGAGAAGAAGAATGAACATGGGATCAGAGCTGACTCCTCACCCACACTGGGTAAGCTCCAGTTCCTGGAGGACCAAGAGAGAACCTACTATCGGTGCCGAATGCAGAGCCCTTATGATTAGTTGACACTCCATTTATAGACTGTACATTACATTCATAATTATCATTATTGTTGCTGCTGTAGCTGTTGTTATTAACATTATCACTCTAGAGTATGGATTCAATCACCAAGTCATTCTTAAAAAATCCTCTTTCACCTTCATAAAGTCCTAAGTCAAAGAACTACCCTAGGCACTAGTATGAAAAGATTCCTAGCTTAGAAAGACCTGACCTGACTCTTCTAGTCAAGACTCTGGTGCTTAGGGTGAATAAGACCAGATAAGCGATTCTTCAGAGACATGGGTGGTGGCCATGCTTGTTTCTCGCTAGGTGTGTTGCAGTTACACCAAGACTGTGCTCAGCCTTCTCAAATTGGGACAGATGTGGAGGCGCACTGCTCAGATCTCCCTTCAAGAAAGCACTCAGCAGTCAGCTGCAAGGAACGAAGGTAGCTGGTGGCAGCTTCCAGCCATAACACTTTCAGGTTGTACCTCAGCTTTCAAGACAAGCCCACGGTCTTTCTGGGCACCCTCTAGCCAATGATCAAGTGTGATGGGGGCATTTCTACCCAACATGGGATTCCTTTGACAGGTAATCTTTGCTCTAGAGCAACCAATTGAGTTGGCAGACACTTAGTGCAATCTGAATTGTGGTCCAAGGTTTTCCTTATCTCACTGTCTTTTCACGCATGTCAGATTTGCATCACAGTCTGAAGGTTTTTTCTGCCCAACTCTGCTTCCTACCCCTGTTATCTGTCACAAGCAATAACTCCCACCCCGACCAATAAACAACTTTACTCCTAATGCCATCTCATGGCTGCTTCCCAGAAAATCCAGTTGAAAAATCTGTTACCTTCTTTAGTTACTATCACCTCACAAAATAGGTGGTAATATCCGTATTTTACAGATTAGAAGGGTGAGGGTCAGAGAGGTAGATGGGGGAGCTGTCATTCAAACCCAAGGCTGCTTGACTAGGAAGGAGAAAAAACTAGGAGGCAACATTTGCTATTCAAATTGTCAGTCAAAAGGAAAGCCTCACTAGTGTTAACTTAGTCTCAGTGAAGAGAACATAAGAACCCAAAGTTGAGGTGAGGGTTCTTTTGCCCCTCGAGAGATCTGTCTGGGCAAAGGGGGGGTCCGGGCAGAGCTCTGGCCCCTGAGGCTTCTGGGGAGGAGCTGCTACCATCATGATGAGCATGGATTTCTGTACATGAGCCCCTTTGGCAAACTGGTGACACCTACAGACCTCTTCTCAGAGTAGTAGTTTTTTTTTTTTCGGTACACGGGCCTCTCACCGCTGTGGCCTCTCCCGCTGCGGAGCACAGGCTCCAGACGCGCAGGCCCAGCGGCCATGGCTCATGGACCCAGCCGCTCTGCGGCATGTGGGATCTTCCCGGACCGGGGCACGAAACCGCGTCCCCTGCATCAGCAGGCGGACTCCCAACCACTGCGCCACCAGGGAAGCCCTCAGAGTAGTATTTTTAAATGCATCAAATGAAATATGTCAGATTGCAAGGGAGGCCGATTATATTAAAATAAAGCTGCTAGAATATTTTTTAAACCTGCAATATGGTAATATACGTGCCTTTTAGTAATGCATTACATAACAAGATCTAGCAGCAGGTCTTATAAGTACCATAACTTTGAAGTAGTTTTGAACTTGAAAGATATTTTGACATGTCTACAATGACTCCAACGTGATGTGAAAAACCTATGGTTTGTATTGGCAACAAAGTCAAGGTCATGCCAATATTACTGTGATTTGCTGCTTACATTACAATTGGAAAACTTGCCAAATTTCAGTTAGAGATTAGTGAAAATAAAGATGTAATTTATTCCCATGCAAGTTCACAAACCCTAGATTAAGAAGCCCTTCAGGGGCTTCCCTGGTGGTGCAGTGGTTGAGAATCTGCCTGCCAATGCGGGGCACACGGGTTCGAGCCCTGGTCTGGGGGGATCCTGCATGCTGCGGAGCAGCTGGGCCCGTGCACCACAGCCACTGAGCCTGCACGTCTGGAGCCTGTGCTCCGCAGCAAGAGAGGCCGCGACAGTGAGAGGCCCGCGCACCGCGATGAAGAGTGGCCCCCGCTTGCCACAACTGGAGAAAGCCCTCCACAGAAAGGGGGACCTAACACAGCCATAAATAAATAAATTTAAACAAAATCATATCTTTAAAAAAAAAAAAAAAAAAAAAGCCCTTCAGAAAATTCTGATTGTACCTGACAAACTGTGTGGCAAATTCTAACTCACTCAAAACTATAATCGTTCCCAAATAGGTAGTATGTAGACCCTTAGAGAGGGACCAATGAGCTCTAGGAGCCAGTAAGGGATTCCCAAGAATAAATTATAGCAAGTAATCCTATTTGGTTTTTGTGATAGAATCAGAGACTAATAGGTTGGGAAAGCCTGTGTGTGACCATCTTATGCCTGAAAGGCCTTTGACCCAAACCCTCATGATATCTTTTTAATTGAGATAAAGAGATGCCAGGTGGACAATAACGCAGTTGGTTGACTGCCTAGCGAGTTCAGTCAGTCTCCAAAGGGTCAAAGCCAAGCTGGAGAGTGTGTTCCAATAGCATCCTAGAGGACTCAGGCCTAAGCCCTGGCTGACCCAACAGTTTCTTGCAGAGACTTGGATGAGAACCTAGAAAACCAGCTGAGCCGATTCTCAAAAGACATGAAGCCCCGAGGCTTGGTAAATACTCTGGATAGCAGAGTCCAAATCCAAAGCGATGCTAGGAAGCCAGAAATAAAAATGAACAGAATTTCTCAAGAAGGAATTTAATAAAGATGGCCGCATTGGGATTGACATATATACACTATTGATACTATGTATAAAATAGATAACTAATGAGAACATACTGTATAGCCCAGGGAACTACTTAATGCACTGTAGTGACCTACCTAGGAAGGAAATCCAAAAAAGAGCGGATATATGTATATGTAGAGCTGACTCATTTTGTTGTACGGTAGAAACTAACACAACATTGTAAAGCAACTATACTCCAGTAAAAATTAATTTAAATAAATAAATAAAACCAGTATTGGAAAGTAAAAAAATAATAATAATGAAACAAAGTTAGGACAATTGATGAAACATTGGTGAAAAGTGAAATTAGACCTCTATCTCACAAGGTATATTAAAAGAAACTCCAATTATATTTTTTAAAAAAAGATGGATGCAAAGTCAGATCTGGAAATTTACAAGTATCAGTATAACTGCAGGTGCAGAGGATGAGGGCAAGGAGCTTACGAGCAGTACATGTGGTGCTAAAGACCTAGGGATGCTACGTCTGTCACAGACGTAAGCACGTAAGCACAGCACGTAAGCCTGTGCTACCCTAGACTGAAAGTTGTTGTCCAGAGTAAGGGAGGTGAGACTCCTCCTCTCCTCAAAGCTGAATGGCCCAAATCTGGGGATGGGGGTAGGGTGGGGATGTGTGCTGCGCTAGGAGTCATACTCAAAGGACTTGTAATGAACAGGATTGCACTCAGAGGAGAGCTGGAAAATCCAAACTGTACGACATAGAAACAGTGGTTGAAGCCACCAACAGCATTTGGTCTGATAGAAAGCACTTTGGGAAGGAAAGGAACAAGGAGATAAGATCATTTTTCTCAAAGGTCATTATGTATAACCGGGATCTACAAACAGTTTCTGTAACGGGCCAGGTAGTAACTATTTTCTGCTTTGCGAACCTGTGGCACATCTGATTTCTGTCACAGCTACACACTCTGTCATTGGACGCAAAAGCAGCCATAGACAATATAGAAATGAATGGATGTGGCTGTGTTCTAATAAAACTTTATTTACAAACACTGGTGGAGGGTCAGATTTAGCCTGGGAGACATAGTTTGCCGACCCCTGATGTAGAAGGAGGAAAGTAACATTTCCTTAGAGTCTACCCTGTGCCAAACATCGGCACATTATCTCATTGATTCGTCATAGAACTCATAGAACCAAAGTAGGTACTATCTCCCCATTTTAACATATGGGAAAACTGAGACTCCGTATATTCCTATACTTGTATAATTCTATATGCATTATTAAGCAAATATGCCCCAAACCCCACACCTAGCATGAGATGGCCCTAGAATTCTAATGAGTTTCCATCACAGCACTCACTCCCTGGAGAATTGGTGCCTGGCCATGGTGGGATCTACATGTGGAGTGAGTCATCACCCAAGTGATGGCAAATAATACATCTGGAAGGGCCACCAAGTCCCAGAAACATCCTGAGAAATGCAAAGACCGTGATTCCAGTCACGAGGAGGAGACCTGGGCCACTGAGTTGAAAGCTGTGATGAAGTGACCTATGGTAGCCACTCTTTTTTTTTTTGCATCGGCAGGCGGACTCTCAATCACTGCACCACCAGGGAAGCCCGGTAGCCACTCTTGATGGGAACAAATCAGCTAAAGGTTTTCTCATTGTTTTAAGTATTTTTTTTTTAATTAGATGATTCATTAGCCACAGAGGTATTTTCCATAGCACCACTTACCACAGCGCTTCCTGCCAAGAACAAGGTCAGAGGCAAGGGTCTCTGAAAAGCTGCAGCATCAGGGTTAGAGGGAGGCAGTAACATCTCCTCCCTGTGTGGCCAGAAGGATCGCCTTCCCCCCTCTCCCCTCTCCCTTCTCTCCTCACAATACAGCCCTTGGAAGCCTCCAGCCAACCCCTAGGCAGTCACTCCCTGATCTGCACTCTCTCCACACCTCCATCATCACACCTACCATCACTTATTTCTCAGAAAGACCAACAAAATGGCACAAGCTGCAAATTACGTGTCACCGAACCCCAGTGCTCAGAGGGTGTCTGATACATAGACTTGCTCAATAAAAGTCTGTTTTATTAAACTTCACTTAAACAGGTCTCAAGCAAATGCACTCGCCTACCTCTCCCATTTAAGTTCCATGGCAATCACTTAACAAATCACCCTCTGTCTTACTTGATAGATGAAACAATAACAGGCCCCTAGATGGAGGCAGAAAGAACTGCTGGTGCCCGTTGGAAGCCAAACCTGCTCCTGCTGTGCTCCCTGAGTTCTGTGTCACTCCTCCACCTCAGGCCAGGAAGAACATTCACAAGGATGCCAACCTGCATGGCTTTTCTTTAGTGATTACTGGAGGACATTGATTTTTTTTCTAGTTCAAATCAACTTCTATAGCCCACTTCTAGAGCAAACTGAGCGTAAACTAACCGGACAAGCCAGTCCTGCCCCGGACCCACTCTGCTATTTTATTGCAAGAATCACCTTCCTCATGAGTGTTCATTGATCCGTGTCTACATAGACCCAATGCATTATAAAGAATAAAGCAAGGCTCCAACATCAGACAGACCTGAGATTAAATCCTGTTTCCACCATTGATCGGCTCTGTGACCTTAAGCATATTGCTTAATCTCCCAGGGCCTTGATGTCCTCATCTGTAAAATGGGGTTAAGAATGCCTACGTTGTAGGCTTGTGAGATTAAGAGAAATAATGGGCCAGAAAAAGCATTTGTAAAGTGTTGATATAGATGAGATAGTTCAATGGTAGATTGATAGCTAGGTAGCAGCAGGTAAGCTTATTTTGTAACAAGAGAAACTGAGTGTTAAGAGTTTAGGAAAAGGAGTGATACCCTCATAAACACCTATCCTCTTTCTGGATGAGGAATCTGAGACTCAGAGATATGAGATAACTTGCCTAGTAGCACACTGCTAATAATTGACCTGGCCTCATCACACATCCTGCACTTGGACGGTGTCCGGCACGCACTAGGCACTCAGTGAGCATTTGCAGACTAATTAACTGAAGGAATGATGGGATATGGTCTAAAAACACGAGCAGCGTAATCCAGAAGTACAGTGCTCTGGTCTCCTTCAGGCAGGGCCATTCTGGTTGCTTTTTTTTTTTTTTTTTCTTTTTCTTTGGCTGCATTGGGTCTTCATTGCTGCACACAGATTTTCTCAAGTTGCAGCAAGCCGGGGCTACTCTTCGTTGCAGTGCGTGGGCTTCTCATTGCGGTGGCTTCTCTTGTTGTGGAGCATGGGCTCTAGGCACGTGGACTTCAGTAGTTGTGTCACATGGGCTCAGCAGTTGTGGCTCATGGGCTCTAGAGCGCAGGCTCAGTAGTTGTGGCACAGGGGCTTAGTTGCTCCGCAGCATGTGGGATCTTCCCAAACCAGGGCTCGAACCTGCGTCCCCTGCATTGGCAGGCGGATTCTTAACCACTGTGCGGCCAGGGAAGTCCTCTTGTTGCATCGTTTTGGGATGAATAGTCCTACACGAGTCCTAGTGTGTCCAATGGGTATTACCACCATAGCCTCGAGAACTAACTTAACTCATTGTCGACAACCTTCTAAGGAAGAGAAGCTGGGGTTCAAGAACACAGGAATTTTAACTGCTCATATCTAATGTTTATGATTAGTCTTAAGCAAATAAGGTCAAGTTCTCTTGCCCTGAGACTATTACAGAATTCAGTTTACTGATATTCAATGGACCATCAGTTCCCAATTCTTTTAATATTATAGAATGAGGCTGAGTTCTATAAACATAGAGTCACGGTGGTGTAATGGAAAGAGCACCGGACTAAATGTAAGGAGACATGGGTTCAAATCTCGGTCCCTATGAACTCTAGGCATGAATCTTAGCCTCTTTGGCTCTGATTCTTCAACTATAAAATGGGAAAATAATACTAGCCCCTCTTCATTATAATAGTGAGGATTAAGTGGGATCATGTATGTTAAAGTGTCTGTCTTGATGTTTAGCACATAGAAAGTGCTTAATAAATATTTATCCATTTGATGGAATGCACATGTGGTATCTGGCATACTAAACACTCATAATGAGAGGCTGTTTAGTCAGTTCATTTTTAGCATTAGACCTGGGTCCCTAGAAGGCACTTAATAAATGCTCTTTCACTCAGTGGAATACTTGCCCAATGGCTGGCACAGTAGTTGCTTAATGAATGTTCATTCATTCAGTGGAACCTTAGCACAGTGCCTAGCACATAGACAACATTCCACAAATGTTGGTCAAATCCAAGTAGCGAAAGTGGAACTTCATTCATTTAATGAGATTTTGCAACCCCATAAATATCGTGTGTGGTTGCCAGTGCTTTACGAAGCAAATCAACCATTGCTGAAATGTTCTCAGCTTGTGCTGGTTAACAGCTGTAAACTATTTTCCAAACATACAGCATTCCATGAATGTGCCATAATAACACTGAAGGCTAAGCGCCCCCAGATCTAAACAAGTGGTGGGAGAGTGCAGCGTATGAATTAATTCAAAAGCCAACAAAGGATCCATCTTCACAGAGACAAGCACAACTACACAATCCTTCAGAGGATTGACAATCATTCTCACAGATCCTAGAGACACTGAACCCCAAGGAAAAATTCCCAAGTGTAGGCAGAGTCTGTCAGGAAGTAGAAATGCACATAGGAGAGTATGTGGATATATAAGATCTTCTTTTAAGAAAGGAGGGAGAGATGCCTTCAACAGACACTTGGTTTTCCCAATCAGGAGTTCAAGAGGGAGAGACAAACTCTATATAATTCCTGCACGGAGTAGGTGAGCGACACTGAAGTTTAGTTCTGAAGAATGTACATGAATTCTTTAGGCATGAAAGGTGGAGGAAGAACATTCCAGTTCTGAAAGGGAAAGTGACATTTAAGGTATGGCAATGAGTTCGACATGGCTGGCGATCAAGCGTGTGGGGTCCAGGGGTTAGTAGCAGCAAGTGATGCTAAAGAGGTGGGCCAGGCTGGGAGACCTTTAAGCCATGGTCCATGACCTGTGAAGAATGTTACACTTGCCTCTCTTTCATAACACTTATCTCCATCTGTCTTATTTTGAACTTGGTTGTTTATTAAGGGTTTTTTCTCTATTTCCTTCTTCCAGTCTGGAATTCCTGGAGACCAGGATTGCATGTTTGTTACCTTTATTCACATCTGCAAGTCTAGCTTAGCACACTGCCCCTAATATGTACAAAACAAGTTTCAAAGTAAATAAAAAGCAAAGACACCTTTCCAGAAGTTAATATCTGTTGCCTACTGTCTAATCTTCCTTCATATACAAGGCCAGTGTGCCAGTTAGGAGTTAAAACAGGAAAAAGAAGTCCCTCCAGGTATTTTAAACAGAAGGGCATTTAATACAGGGGATGAGGTGCTTATATAATCCTTGGAGGGCTAGAGGAGCCACTCTGGGGGGCTCCTGGCTCAAGTGCACAGCTCCAAAGCTGAGATGCAGAGGTCCGTGAACCGCTGCTGCAGCTGCTTCTGACTTCAACTGCCAATATCTCTCATTCTCTAAAAGCTGGTAACTGCATTACATGTCTTAAACCTGAGTCAGTCCACAGACATGCGCGTGTCTATCACCTCACTGGCCAGCAGCAATGACAAGACTGTGGCTTCCAACTCACTGCAAACTTCCAAGTCTCTTGGAATTTCATCTCGTTGGTGGAATCTAATTTGCTTCCAGAACCCCAACTGCAAGGGAATCAGGGAAATGTAGTTTCTAGCCTTCCCACCCCTGGGATAAAGAAAGATCCCTAAGAAGCGGGTAGGGATGGATGCCTGATTCTATTCAAAGATATCCCCACAGTCAAGAATAATTCTAATTGCCTGCTGAATACTTGAAGTATGGGCTCTTTTAAAAAACAAACAAACAAACAAAAAACATTTTTATATCCTGGATAACATTTCCTAAGAAGTGAAGAATTTTTTCTAGTGCCCCCCTTTTTTTTTTTTTTTTTTTTTTTGTAGTGCCACGTGGCATGTGGTATCTTAGTTCCCCAACCAGGGATCGAATCTGCGCCCCCTGCATTGGAAGGGCAGAGTCTTAACCACTGGATCAACAGGGAAGTCCCTAGAAGTTTTATTTCTTAACTAAAATCAGAAGCACCTCCTTTTTCCCAGTCCCTTTCCTCTTCCTCTTTCTTTCTCTTCCTTTTTCTTTCTGAACAATTCTGTCCTGAATGGTGGACAAGTGGATCCAGCTGGAGGTGGGAAGGCCATGGAGGTTAAGAGTAGGGTGTCAGGGCTTCCCTGGTGGCGCAGTGGTTGAGAGTCCACCTGCCGATGCAGGGGACACGGGTTCGTGCCCCGGTCCGGGAAGATCCCACATGCCGTGGAACGGCTGGGCCCGTGAGCCATGGCCGCTGAGCCTGTGCATCCGGAGCCTGTGCTCCGCAACGGGAGAGGCCACACGAGTGAGAGGCCCGCGTACTGCAAAAAAAAAAAAAAAAAAAAAAAAGAGGAACCAGGGCTCCTTGGAGAAATGGCTGATTCCAGGACTAGGGCAGGGAAAGGACAAGATGAGCCTGGAACATCTTGTGCCATAAAGTAAGGAAGGACTTAGAGAATGATGGGGACAAGTCAAGAGGACACAGAATCCAGATTGAAAGGATTCCCACTGGCCAAATCTAGGACACTATGAACATCAAAATAAATGATAACAGCAAAGGATGATAACTCATTGAATAAAATAGGAAGCCACGAGTGCAACTGATAAACTACTTAAAAAGCGAAAATTTGATCAAAACCAAGATATTTAGATAGTTTCAAAGTACATGCCCATAAAATTACAGAGGGGGTACCACAATGTTCATTGCAGCTCTATTCACAATAGCCAGGACATGGAAGCAACCTGTGTCCATCAACAGATCAATGGATAAAGAAGATGTGGCACATATATACAATGGAATATTACTCAGCCATAAAAAGAAATGAAATTGAGTTATTTGTAGTGAGGTGGATGGACCTAGAGTCTGTCATACAGAGTGAAGTAAGTCAGAAAGAGAAAAACAAATACCGTATGTTAACACATGTATAGAGAACCTAAAAAAAAAAAAAAAAGGTCATGAAGAACCTAGGGGCAAGACAGGAATAAAGACACAGATCTACTACAGAATGGACTTCAGGACACGAGGAGGGGATAGGGTAAGCTATGACAAAGTGAGAGAGTGGCATGGACATATATACACTACCAAATGTAAAATAGATAGCTAGTGGGAAGCAGCCGCATAGCACAGGGAGATCAGCTCGGTGCTTTGTGACCACCTAGAGGGGTGGGATAGAGAGGGTGGGAGGGAGGGAGACACAAGAGGGAAGAGATATGGGAACATATGTATATGTATAACTGATTCACTTTGTTATAAAGCAGAAACTAACACACCATCGTAAAGCAATTATACCTCAATAAAGATGTTAAAAAAAAAGAAATTCAAAAAAAGATGTTAAAAAAAAATTACAGAGGAAAAAAAGAGTGTAACGTTACAATGAGAAGCCTGGCAGATGCCACCTTAGGAACTGAACATCATCAGTGATGGAACAAACTGGAATTTCACACCTCGTGCCAGGATGCAATGAGAAGAATAGCATCGCTTCTGGGCTAGTCCTGCCAGAGCAGCACAACTGGGATAATGTCATGAAGAAACATCAGACAAACACAATTGAACTGATGTTCTACGAAATAACTGGCCTGTAATCTTCAAAAGTGTCAAGGTCGTGAAAATAACGAAAGACTGAGAAACTGTCCCATGCTGAAGGAGACTAAAGAGCATTGACAACTGCGAACAATGATTCTAGAGTGGAGTCTTCCAGCAGGACTAACAGGACATTATCGGGACTATGCGTGAAATGGGAATGGAGCCTGAGGATTACATGGTAGTATTGGATAGATGTTAATTTCCTGAGTTTGATGGTTGCATTGTGGTTATATAGGAGAATATCCTTGTTTATAGGAAATACCGACTTCACTATTTGGAGGTCACAGGACATCAGATTGGTAACTTATTTTCAAATAATTCAGAAGGAAAAAAAGTTATTTGCATTGTACTTGCCACTCTTTCTTAAGTATGTGAATATTCCGAAATAAAATTTATTTGTAAAAAATGATAAGTACCCAAGCCCCAGGGGAATGCAGATTTATTAAATCAATAACCAAAAACCTCACCTGTCTTACAGCTTCAAAAAACTCTATTTCACCTTTCCAAACAGATGAGAGTCCTTTTTTTTCACATTGGATCTGGGAAATATAAACTGAAACTGTACAAGGTTTCTGGAACAAGCAGTATTCCTGGAGGCTTCGTTGGATATATACCCACCTCCAACCTTCCAATGTCTATCATAATGTATGGAAAGAAAACTTGGTGAAGAATAAGAAGACCCAGGTTCTGAATGTCATTGTCACCACTTCCTAAATATGCTACTTTGGGCAACTGCTTACCCTCCCTAAGCCTGCGTTTCCGTAACTATAAAATGGAGATACTAATATTTACTTCACGGTATTGTTGGAAGAGTTAAATACAATAACGGGTGTGAACCTGCCTAAAAAATGATTGGCATAGGAGCATAAGGGTTTTGTTTTCTGTTTTTTTAACATCTTTATTGGAGTATAATTGCTTTACTATGGTGTGTTAGTTTCTGCTTTATAACAAAGTGAATCAGTTATACATATACGTATGTTCCCACATCTCTTCCCTCTTGCGTCTAAGGGTTTTGTTTTTCATTGCACAACTTAATTTTATATAACCCAAAAAGTTCCTTTGACTCTGCCATTTACTCATTCATTCTCACTCATTTATACACTTAATGTTTGACAAATACTTACCAAGAATCTACTATACAGGGTTCTATGGTCCAAGTCAGAAATAATAAACCACAAGTTACCCTTTTTTTTCCTACAAAGAAGATGCAATGGAAAACAATGCTTTATATCCAGCTGTGAATTATGAATTTAAAGCAGTTTAATAATCCAACTAAGGATGTGTTTGCATTTCATTCCCTCTCTCTTATCGTAGCTATTGAATCCACCCACGTCTCCATCACATACATCTTTTTCCAATGAGTTCTGAAAGATTTCCAAGGTAGAGCAAGACACAGGGAATGCACCTGACGTCTGCCTCCCCCTGGGAATTATGTCACTCCATTTAATTCCTCCTATTTTCCCCATTGTACTTTCTGCTCTTCCTCAAAATACATCCTTCTCAGAAAACAAATGTACTTATTGACTACCCAGGACAATCTTGGACACAGTTGCAATTGATGGTGTGTAGAGTTCAAGAAAGAAAAAAAATAACCGGCAAACCAAATGCAGAAACCTGTTCCATAAGGTCTCCAAAGCACTAACAGGTTGTTTGGGACATCAAGAGTCCCAGGGGTTTCTCTGTAAAACCCGCTTAGACAGGCAGAGAGATTTCTTTTCCATTTTTAGGCCATTGGCAATTTCGTTTGCTTAGGCTTAATTGTTCCCGGATATTGAGAGGGTACAGAAGGTAATTGTATGTTTGATTTTAATGACTCTTTTGGCCTCGATTTAACAATCCTCGCTGAAAAAACTACCAACGAACCCACACGCACACGGGGTTCTTTGTTTGTTTTTCGTTTTTTCCTCAAGAAATTCGCCTGAAGGTGAAATACAGATAAAATCCATCTGTGCAGCCCCGTACCGTTTCTGTGAGTGAACGGGTCTCCGTCACTCAGAGCATCACGAGCAAGAGGCTAGAAAGGGCCCGGTTTCTGTGTCAGAGCCGGGCTGACAGTAGCTGTGCCCTCAGCCAGCCAGGGGAGAGTCCACACCCGTACTCTCGCATCTCCCTCTGGCCCAGCAGCCCTCTGCAGTCCGAACTTCTAAAACTGCTCTGGCTAAGTGGCGCCGTACTGGGGGCACCTATCTCGCCGACTGCCCAAAGACAGAACAATTTTAACTGCCAGGAATGAGGCAGAACTTTCGGAAGTGCGTGAAATCAGCTACGTAAATTGTGAAAAAGCTGTTGTGTGACAGCATCAAATCGTGCAGTCGAGGTCCCCTTGCGGAGAGGAGGTGACCCGACCTCCATCCCCCCCGAGCGCCGGCCTTGTCATCCAGTCTGAGTACCGCGCGCACCCAGAGCCCGCCCAGCCCCGGGACCAAACGCCTCGCCGAGGTCCTCTCCGCAGTA